>NC_055970.1:17026539-17389756 GCF_018492685.1 Alosa sapidissima | reverse complement strand
CACCGTGTGTGTGTGTGTGCGCGCGCGCGCTTATGTGCGTGTTTGTGCGTGCGTGTGCGTATGTGTTTCTGTGTGCGTGTGCATGTGTGTCCCCACACCATTGTTGAGATGAACCTCCTTGAAGCTTTCCTGTAACACATGCAGGACCTTGTGCACGTACACAGGTACGTGTGTGTGAGCACACACACACTCACACACATACATACATACATACATACATACATACACACACACACACACACACACACACACACACACACACATGCATACATACATGCTCTCAAAAAAAAAAAGGAAACCCTCGACCCCGGGTGGGTTGTACGCTCCAGTAGGACACTGACTGGGAAAAGAGTGTGTGAACCGCAGCATTGAGTGGACCAGACTCTGGCCACAGACCGGACATCAGGACGGTGGAGAAAACGGTTTCGCCGCGGTGGCTTTGAGCTTTAATGGCACCTGATCATCAGTCTGATGGCCCTGGCGAGGAAGTGCATTGTGGGAAACAAGTGCGCATCACAGGAGCATTCTTTGAGTGGTGCCGAACGGAAAGGGCGTTGATAAATTTTTAGTGTTTTTTTTTTTTCCCTCAGTCTGTTTTTTTTGTCTGTGATATTTCTTTTAATAAAATTTGCATCAGTATTTCCTCTAAAGAGTGTCGTTGTAATTCATTCTACTATGTCACTGACTTGTAAGAGACAAGTTATGCTTTGTAGTCTTATCACAGATCTCAGAAGTGGAGATGATTTCCAAAAGTTTGGGTAATTGTAGAGGGAGTGATGGCTCAGATTACCATTTTGATCGTGAGCTGCCCGTGGGGGATAGAAGGGACCCAAGCACAGCTTCACGCCAGTAAGCAGACCCTCCAGTCAGCATAATGTGCCTACTGGCAGATGTGAACTGCACCACCTTGGGTGTTTTGGCTGCACTTGGGGTCCCTGTGCCACTATCTCCTTTCTATTCTTTTTTTTTTTTAATTACAAGCTATTGACTGTTGAATTGCACACTCCAATGTATGTGTAAAATTGCCTATTGTGGAGTAATTAAACAGAACTGAGGTAGCTCGGCATTCCTGTAGGAAGGCCCCTGGGCACACACACACACACAAGGGGTAATTGGGGACATGATAAGAACCAGTTTTACCCTAGCAGGAAAGAGAGGAGTTAGACCAAGGCACTTAAAAACCTCCAGCTACACAGCTTTGCATCCACTCTAATCCTGCTCTTCATAGAAGGAAACTTCATTAAAGCGATTTAGCTCAACGCAGCGTTGATTGACAATATTCAGTTGTCATGAAGGTCAGAGTGGCTATTATTAATGGATTCTCACTGCTCTGCTGCCCCTACATACTCAAGGAATTCTTCTCATATAGTAGTTAGACTGTCAATAAACCCTGAAGAATTAAATAGCCATCTTGGTTGGAAAACCATGAAGACCCACGGAATTAAGGGGTTCTTCACAAACGCGACTAGCCAGTTATTTATTTGATCAATTCTCATAACCCATAGTTTAGAATTAAGGGATTTTGTTTGTATTCTTTGAGTGCTCCATTAGATGTTTCACCACTAGATGGCAATAGCCTAGTATAGTGGCAATTCTGTTATTTATTTATTTATTTATTTATTTATTTATTCATTCATTCATTCAGTAAGTTATTTTTTAAGAGGCTTTGTCAATGTAAAGAGACATCTACTGCTTATTACATGCCATCTTTTATGGCGTAGCCTACTGTCCGGTGTGTGTGGTTATGTGCATGTTAAAGTCATTTAAGTTCCCCTTGTGATGCAGGAGTGCCGCAGTAACTCAAGTAATTAGGTCTACATGGGTAATTGCCATTGGTAGCCCTGGCAGCAAATGTAATTTGCTAGGGGCGCGTCTAGATTTCTAGGCTATGCCATTGGAGCATTGAAAGAACCAAATGTAAGAACTCACTGCAATTGTCTTTTCAGTAATAACTTGCTAATCCCAGACCTAATAGATGAGATTTTTCTTGTTATTTGGAAAATAATTAAATATTAATTAGAATTAGAATTCAGATTCAATCATGAATCACAGTTTGTGTGAATGAATCAGACGTTATGCTTGAACACCCCTAAGAGCACTGAAATAACTTATTTTGGCTCACTGTTGGAGGTCGGTGAGACACCATTCCTCCTATTTATACTGTATGAAATGCATGCAAGCTCTGCGCCTGTGATCGTCAGGCCCTAGGCTTCCAACCCACCCTTGGCCCCACTTGAGCACACCCAAATATATGCTCTGATTGACTGCCTAACTTCACAACACATCATCAATCACGCATCCTGCCCAAACACACATCAGGTTGAGGGACTTGGTCGATGTGGCTGTGCTCACTATGGATCAGTAGTCACCCTGGAGTGCAATGTCATTAGTCGAGTGTTGGTTTGATGGAAAGAAAGAACTGACCTGTAGCATGCATTGGGGACACCTCCACACACAGACGCATATTGGGCGAGTGACATAGGAAATATAAGTATGTTTTATTGAACGAACAAGGAGAGCGAGAGCGCGCAAGAGCGATGGATGGAATGCATTATTGATCGCGCGACTGGTGGAAAGGAAGGGTGAGAGAGCGAGGGGGGAATGATGACATATTAAGAGAGGAATAGAGGGGAGCAAGGGAGTGATAGAGGGAGGACCGAGCAAGATCACTTCTCATTTGGAATCAGTATTCAGGTGATGTATCTGCACAAAGCTAGCCTCAGCAGCAGTCATGAATTTTTAAAATTGAAATGTCACTCCTCTTTGATACAAAGCCATCAATATTTTCATTTGCCACCTAGGGCTCAGTGTCAGGAAGACTGGCTTGTGAAATGCAGAAGGCACAAAGGTCCCCTTGTATTTATGCAAATCCCACCATTTTGAAGAACCCCATTTTGTAGACCAGATAATTGAGGAAGCATAACTGTGCCCACCTATCCCCATATGACTGACTATTAGTTGGCTCCATGGGATTCTTTACTCTATTATCCAGTCTAGGCCGCAGGCAATTGAGATACTCTTCAAAACACACCTGTGCCTAGCCTGCGACTGTATAACCAAGGTAGTGGATCTAAATGCCAAGAATGAATATTAACACAGAGCTAACTTATCACCTGTATCATCATTTTTCTTTTCCCTTGCTTCTCTTTGAAACACCTAGAGAGAAGCCTACTGCCACAAGCCATTGCTGTGATAGTCTGATTTTACAGAGAAATCCATAGCTGAACTTATGTTCTGGGGCATCCCAGAGCTTTTAATCCTCTCCTTGACCTGAGTGTATAGGCTCTTTCATGTGCTTCCACTCTCTCAAAAAGAACAGAAGGATCTTATGGTGCCAGACAGCCCACTGTAAACACCATGGTGATCACGGCCTGATGCCGTATAATTTTTATCACCTGTTTTAGTGCCACTGCAGGGAGTAATCTCGCCCTTCAGTGCAAGGCCATTATAATCTATTATTCCTTCGCCATTGTTGCATGCCTTCTTACATATGTATTTGAAGTTTTATTTTCTTATTGTCTTTGAGGTGGTGTACGTATAAAATAGCACTACATTATAAATGCAAAACGGCACAAGGTTGTTTAGGTCTCAGAAGGTCTTTCTAAAGATTCAAGGTTTCAGAATCAAGCAGGTTTTTTTTCCAGGAAAATGTCACAGACTTTTTTCAGTGACAAAATATGATATGGCACGTGTATAAATCCATTATGCATGTTCACTGGCAATCACACAATCCGCATGAATTGCTGACATTATAAGCACATTTTGCGGAGAAGAGAAAACCAGTGGTGAACTTCTTACCGTTATTTCCCCGTCTCTCATCAGATTCACAAAGAACAGCCTATAATTCTAAAAAAAATGAGATGTTAAGGCTTTTGATGCCATTAGGCATCATGCGTGAGCCTGAGCCCATTTCTCATAACAATTAATTTCAAACAAAATCACGGAGGGCATAGCAGACTTTATTAGAAAACCTTTATTTGTGGCTATATCTTTTTTTTTTTATAAGTCTTGGTCATCATTAAGAAGATGGGTACATTGTCAGTTGGAAACATACTGATATTCACTTGTCTGTACAAATTCCCTTGTCTCTGTCTGCCAGAGTGGCAGCATCTGAATGGGTCTGTTCTGGTTTACTGAAATGCCTTTGCAGAGCCTGCACTGGCATTCATGCTGCCTGTTAGCGTGATTCCCCAGAGGTCATGAATTCAGACACGGTGTGGAGGTGCGACTCCACAGGGCTCCACAGTGCATTCTCACTTGCAGCATCGGCACAAAACGCTGTGGTACACACACACACAAACATCCACACACACACACATACAGAGATCAAGACCACGCAACTGCCCTACCTCACAACTCTTTTCACACACTCACACACACACACACACACACACACACACACACACACACACTCCCTCTATCTCCCTGCCATACAGTCTCTCTCCTCTCCTCTCTCCCCCCTGCTATTCCCTCTGTCACCCCACCAACCTGACTGGATTCAGCCCAAAAGCTTGTTGCCGTTCCCTTTGATGTCACAGGCATCTGCCAGTTCCGATTGTAAGGGCGAGCTCTGAGCTACGCAACGCAGATCCACAGCGCCCCAGCGTTCTCAGGTCTCTGTACTCAGCTATTCATCACAAATACAACCCATTCCCTCTACACACACCTGCATGTCTGTCTTTCTTCTTGTTTTACATTCACGGATGCATGCTCCTAATGTCGGGGTTTGGGCTGACTGAACACCTTGTCTAAACAAAGAAGAACATCACATTGTACTCATTCAAAGCTGAAAGCACTACAACTCAAGAGCCTTGTCATTCTTACTGACCCCTTTTTGATCGACTAAATTCAGAATCTGCTCCACGCACTGTGGACTCAAAGATCATTTTTGGTTACCGTTCATCATTACTTTGCTGATAGTTGCCGTGCGATTCGCTCCATGTGTGATGCCACTGTCATTTCAAACGTGGTAACAATTGTGCTCTGTTGTCAGGGAATAAAACACCCTGGTCTGATTGTAAGCTGTGTGTTTGAAAACATAGCAACCACGGTTTGTGCTGGAGCCTCATTTCCAAAGGGAGCTTGGAGTCAGGGGGGCTTCTGTTCACCCACGCTCCACCTGCTAGGTCCCCTCAATCTCAAAACAATAAATTACTGTTGTGCTTCAGCAGAAAAGATACAAGGTACATATATTTATAGATTTACAAATGGTGAAAAGATTACAGACCTTATCATTTTCAGGTACATCTATATACTGTGTACTGTTGTTTTCCCACTGACAGCCACTTCAAACCCCTGAGCTCGCATTCATAGGGTTTGTTGGTGATTTGATATAAAAAAAAAAAAGCTCTTACGTCTTACAACTAGAGACACGATTAAAAGATATGTATTCCATCACATATTGAACATTTTGCACAAGACTGACCGTTGCCCACGGTTGTATGACTGATTCTGGCATTTTCCATTTGCTGTGAAATGGAGCTACCGAGATCATAGAAATGTTGCAAAAGCATGGCGTTTGTGCTGAGAAATACATAAAAAAATGGATGTGGGAAAAGTCTGTGAGAAAACAAGGTTAGAATGAATCAATGTCTGACGTCTCCTGGCTCTAGGGGGTGTCTGTTGCAGCTCATTGCCAACGGATGGAATCGCCCTGTTCTAGGCGTAGAACGTTTCCACTTTAACTGCTTGGCAGAACATCGTCATTGAGAAAACCAGTCCCAGGATCTGCACAGACACAAAGACAGTGCACGGTGAGTTTCATGGGAAGCCAGAAGGTTTTATCAGTCAATCAGCTGTCATGACTCACTGACTGATCAATAGAGTCCATTGATTGTCTCGCCGTCTGACTGTGGTGTGCGCACTGTACCTGAGTGAGCGCAGTGCACAGAGCGAAAATCCACAGAGCCACCAAGTTCTCCTGCAGCCAGCCCTTCACGCGCTCATAACAAGGCTGTGGATATAAATGCAAGCACACACACACACACACACAGAGAGAGAAAGAGTTATTGCTTAGATTTTTAGATAGCACAGACTTTTCAGAAATGTTGAAAATGTAATGTAAACACACACACAGATATATGCATAGTATGCCTGTTGGTATGAACAGTATGTAAATTCCTCTGAGTTTCACTACTCTACAATCCTCTCTGACTTCTCACTGTGTGTATCAGTTTGGATACAGAAATATTTAATGCATATCTGACCTGCCTGTCTCCCCACTCCCACCCCATAAACTAGAGATTTCACAGCTGACACAACTGAGACGTGTGGATAAGACTATCTAAAAACACAACAAACATTTCCTATGACTTCTTAGTTGCTCTTTGATCAAATCATGTTTGCTGTGTTATTCATCAGACCACCCTCGTCCTTAATTTCCCTTTGAAAATGGGGGGAGAGGGTGGTCCGGGGCAGGGAAGATGGATGTTTTCATTACCCGCTGACCAATAGACGACGGTTAGAGAGAAAAGGTTATTGTGGCCGAGGCTCTGCCTTATCCCGGCCCCCCTCCCCCTTTCTCTTCCTGCCTCTTTCTCTCTCTCTCTCCCTCTTTCTCTCTCTCCCCATCTCTCTCTCCCTCCCTCTTTTTCTCTCTCTCCCCTCTCTCAGGCAGACTCGCAGCGGCGCAGGGCTCCATGCGCCGAACAGCGCTGGATGTCTCGGAATGCTTGTGGCGGTGGCGCCAGGGGCCACCTGACCTCGGCTCGGCAGCGGAGCCTGCTCCGGCATCTCAAGTCCGTCGGAGGATGTTTTGGCCCCTCCGGCGACAGGCCGGATGCGAGGTCCTCTTAAATCTTTCATGTGATACAAAATGGATTCCATGATTTGTGGGGAGGGCAGATGAGCTCTCAAAACACACTGCAGCATGGCCCCGCATGAGGTGGACAAGATGATATGACATGATATGATTTGACCAGGCGCTATGGGCCAAAACAGGCATTTAGGGCTTTTCTCAGAACGCTGAATAATGCAGATGCCTCAGGGACAGTGCCCTATAGCTGTCAGCGGGCTGTCTGAGGGTAATATATTCCTGGAGAATCCCTAACTCTCCATAGTGTAACAGCAGATTTTGCCAGAGCAGTAGATTTGGGTAAACCGCAGGGTAAACACTCTGCACAGTGAAGAGTAGATTGTATGAGTGGAGGAGTAAAATCTGTCAGAGGGGAGAAGCAAAGCAGGTTGGTCTCACCGCGGTCCACCATGTGCCAGGATTCTCCAGTCCGCAGGCATCGCTGTACTCTAAGCAGCAGGAGTCCGGCACTCGGGTCGCGTTGTAGACCTCGAACCAGTCGGTGTGGTTGGTCACGCCACAGCAACGGAACTGTAACACCCAGAGAGGATTGCAGAAAATGGGGTGATTTTGTTGCAGGTTACTCAGGAAGCTGGCTTGCATGAAAATAAATAAACATACCACCCAGATATCGAGCTTTTCTTGCAGAATTAGTTTTTCTACTAGCCTACTATTTAGTTTAGTGCTGAGTTAAGTCCATCTCCAATCACATTTGAAAATGCATTTTGTAACCTCAATGCTGAAATACAAGAACATGAGTGAAAAGTGGTTGTAAGAGAAACATCCTTGGGAGAGCGCATTCAGCCATGCATTCAAACACAATCCCTGCTAATCCTTGTCTGGGATGCTGGATTTACAAGTTTTCCTCAGCCTGGAATAGAATATTCAGGGCTTTTTGTAAATACACCCAATCCTGTTTTCTTGGTGGAACTACATCAAATGCATTGTAGCCACATATGGCGAAGTGCCCCTCACATGCTAAAAGCTATGTGTATTATTGCTTTATGGACACAAACTACTCTCATATGTCTATATACATATCCTCCATCCAATTATTTATTTATTGAGTGTATCTCTATCGTTTCTATACCCTGGATAATTCTCTCCACACTCAAACATCATGCTTTCCATCGCAGAGATGGCTCGGTATGGCCCTGCATGGAATCTGTTGTTTTGTTACATGCTGACTTCCTGGAGAGAATAACCAGGCTCCTTTTGCCAAGATCTATTTATTCCAGCCACTCCATCCTTCCGGCTAGAGAAGATTTACTATTTTATTCCCGAGCACCGAGCTAACACACACCAAACAAACGAACACACACCGACTTTTATCATTATTCTCAGTTTTTTTGCTTTCCTTGGCTTGAAGTAGAGCTAGGAAGACAGTGGGTTTGACATGAATAATACAAAGAACAGTACATCAAAGAAGAGCCAGAACAAACAAGATTTCACCAGGGACCCCAAGAAGTGTGCTTCCATTTGCCTTCTTGCTCAATTGTCTCCACAAGGCCATACATGTTTGTCTAAACCAGGTTGTGTAACCTAACCTATGTGCTCCATGTGAAAGTAATGATGTAATGCACTTGCAGTTGTACTGTACTTGGCACGCGTGGAAAAATCAATAGACATGCGACAAGCAAGATGGAACACTGAAGCTTTAATACCTACGCCTGAAAAAGCTCCAAAAGCTCATAGATTCTAGATCATTTGTTAACTGAAATAGTGCAGAACTGGCCAAAGTGACTGAGAGCTCATTATCTGTGCTTTTGAAGCACTAGATACACAACAACAAGAATGATCTAATGAGCAAAAATGATTTAATATTCTTTAACGCGGATAGTATTCAAATATATACATTTAAACCACAATCTATATTTGAAGTGTTGAAAGGCTTGTAGCAACTATTCAGTTACTATGGTACCGAGCTGAAGAAATGGCTGTTGCCACTCAGTTTTCTTTCCTGTAAGCCAAATGATTTGTTGGACTGCTCCCCCGGTCTGCCTCAGCCACTGTCTCTTGGCACACAGAGCTGCGATTCAGCTTTTGCTACTTCCTCACCCATTTGTTTCCCTGCCGTTAATCCCTCCCCAATGCAGGTGGCCGGGTGTAAAAATAGGACTCACATCAGTTTGCACAATACTCCAAGCGTTGGTCAGGCCAATGTTCCCCTCCGTGCCAAAGAGCTGGAGACCTCTCTTCAGGTCCTTCTGGGCGTGGTGATCAATCTGTGGGAGACGAGCAGGAGAGGGAAGCAAATCATCACTGTAAGTGGGGATGCAGATAAACAGATGAGCGCACGCTACAATGGGCGGCAATGCCGAGCAGAGCGATTTGTCAGCCTGTCAATTTGCTAACGTGGGGAGAGAGGGAGAGAGGCGGAGAGGTTCTGCATTGACCCCACCCCTCCCCCCTCCCCTGATGTGCCAAACTGTCCAGTCATTACTGCCGTATACACACTCTCTCTCTCTCTCTCTTATTCTGAATTTCTCTCTGAGACAGCATCCTTGCTGTGAGTGAAATGTGCACTCTTGATCACAGAAGGAGATGGAGGGGAGGGGAGGGGGAGGAGAGGCCCAGGTAGGAGTAGCGTTTGGTGCAGCAATCCTATTTCTCGCCTGAGCATAGTGTTTTGATGAGCCTAGAATACAGGTTTGCCATGGTCTACCTTGAAAATCACAAGCTGTTTGAAGAGTCTGCCAGCTCGACGACAGTATGATAACGTACGAGTTAAAAGGCTTGACTATATAAGGGGATTACTTTATTGATAGGACGCTCACTCAGTAAATTCCATGTCTTCTCTCTGAGGTCAAAGGTTTAAATCTAGGTGAACATTGGGGATAGTCAGGTGGTTGAGGAAGCACTTTGATGTTTTCATATCCTGCTTTGAACTTTTGGAGCAGTTTAGCTTTAGGAAGCTGTGTGAAAGAAACGCATCTTGACTGGCATGAAAGAGATAGGCTATTGGAGCATTCAATCAAATATCCTGCATCTTTTGATTTACTCACGATGCATAAATGAGCCCTAAATAAACTCATGATCCATGCACTTGCATATCTCTGATGTTGAGACTGGTCCACTGCCTTCTGTTTTGAATACCATGTCATAGCCATTATTTTTTCAGCCACTACCATAAAACTCGTTGCAGGTTCTGCCTTCAAGAGGTTACAGGAAATATGATCATGATATACAGTATGGATATGTTTCATGCATGTCTTATTTCTGTAAACTGGCAGAAATAAAATTTAAAAAATTAGATCTACATAATGTATTGTATATTGTTTGTTCCTCTTTGTCATAGTTGTTCTTTACTGATAACTGATTCTACATTCATTTCCCTCGCCGCCTGCTGATATGCTTATTCACACTGGATATTCAAGGTTTCATGCTATTATGGATTTATGAAATAGGCATGGAAGGTTGTCTGTTTACAGTTAAAGCACACATACTGATGTTCCAGTTAAGCTTATTATTATTATAAGCTAATTATAATTATACAGCATTTAATTGAAAGGCCATTTCAGTCAGACTCAGTTGTGCGTTATTGTCTTTTTGGAGAGAAAGTACACAGATAGTCTCACAGACAACACAGTGAAGATTTATCCAACGAACCACAGATGTGAGCTGCAACAATCAGCCTACTCACATTCAGTTTTCCACCATAAAAGGAAAGTATTTAGAAAATGCAGTCTTGCCACTGAAGTTTTCATGTTGCTGACAGTCAATAAAACTCTGTTTATATTATTTTGTCCCATTGTATCAGCATATCATGGAGCATCAATACGTACAAACAGGAACTCTTTCAATATCACAAATTCGCTTTTCTAGGCTCAGGCTTTTGAATAATCATCTGTTTTTCTATTTTATGTGTCCAGCATGCAACAAAAGGAATCTGCCAAAGAGAAGGTGACTGCACTGAGTCTGCACAAAGGCAGTTTAATGGAGCAGAAGTTATTAGCTTATTAGTCCTGTTCACACTAACTGACTTAACAATAAATAATTAACATAGCAGATTTCTCCCCAAAAGAAATGGGTGAGTGTATCTGTCGCCCTCGATCTTCCATCTTGTTTGCAATCTTTTTGTGAGTTAAAAAAAAATACATTTCAAGATAATCACCTTTTATTTTAATAAAATGTTGGGACTTATGGCCTTTCCTTATCATGGTTGAGTTAATCTAGTTGATTTGCAGTGACACAATTCCTGTGAACTTCTGTTTTGGTTCTAAATGAATGAACTGCAAATGGAGACTCATTCATTAGTAGGGTCACATACAGTAGGATACACCTACAATAACATTGGCTTTTTCTTAACCACTACAAACATATTGATTCCAATACTTGACCCCTTGTTCATTGGCCAAAGTTACAATAACATGTGGACAAAACAATGCCCCCTAACTTTTAATCAAGGGTAAAAGGGACCACATGTAGATGCCTGTGTAATCAACTCATCAATCCGATTGATCCTCATCATTGACCTGGCTCCCCTGCACTTACAGAGGGACTGGCGATTGATCGTTTCCGTGTGGCGTCGGGGGAGGACTGTGCCAGCGACACCGCCCCTCCTCCGTGACCCCAGCAGAGTCCTGCCAAGACGGATCACCCTCTCCACTAAATCACTACTGTCTGCAACCCACTCAAACAGCGCTCAAGTGTGAGCTGAATTATACATTAGCCTCTATCTCCTGCACTGAGGCTGTGTCCTTCTTTAAGGAGATGGGGATGGGTTAAGTACCCACCCCACACCCCAAGTGCTCTTCACCGTGACTGTCCCCTCATACGTGTCCATTTAACTGAGGCCTGATGTTTGACACTCCGGCAGTCATACAAAAGAACAGTCCGGCTATTAGCTTATGCTTATGAAAGTAATAAGATTGAGCCAAGGCCCCTGGAAATTAACGCTGCAGCCGTTAAACCATTAATCACGCTGCGTACATATTGCAGTGTGTTTCGGCTCTTTAATTTTACCCCGTCTCCCTGTGAAGCGCTCACAGGGACCAGGGATGATAGATCGTTAAAGATTGACCTGCTTTTGGAGAACACACTGGTGACTTCAATGGAGTGTTTGGAGAGGGAGAAAGAAAGAGAGAGAGAGAGAGGAAGAGAGAGGAAGAGAGAGAGAGAGAGTGTGCGGTGTTAAATTCAAGTCAAGGCAAGACGGCTGTGTCTCCCAGTCTATGAGGCAAAGACATTAATTATTCAACGCAGCAGAGAGACAGCAAGGAGACGAATACAGTAAGGCTAATGTAAACGATGGCCAAGCGACGGAGGAAGAGCAGGCAAGATGAAGGGTAGGGAGGCATGAGAGAGAAATGATGATGGTGATGAAAAGAGAAGGATGAAGATAGAGGGGAAATTCAACAAGTAGACGTTTTAAACCAACAAATCAGAGCTCGAATGAGAGCATTTTCCTCCATTCTTGTGTTATAGAACTGCCGGCAGGCTGCACTTGACGGTAAAGCAGTCATTGCTAATGAAGGGCTGGTTAGGGAAATCATACAAACATCTGCATTAAATAAAACAACACGTCAGGAGCCTGCATATCTCCAATCAATTATTATTAGAGCAGGCTGTTCTCTTTCCCGCTTTGATGCCCATGGTATGAAGCGCTATTTAAAATTAATCATTGCCTCTCTCCCACCTCTATTTCAGCAATGCGCCCTGTAGTCCCACATCACAAAGAAAGCATCACAAAATCGTGGGCACATCACTATTATAATCTCACCCACTACTGGCTGGCTTGCAACATTGTATGGTCCACATCTATATAAAGCTGGTGTGTGGAGTTGGAAGAACTGACAAGTTCTAGGTAACTGACAAGTTCCTAGCTAAGCTTGAAAGGCACCTATAGAGAAGAATGTGAGCTTAGGGAGAAGAACAGAGAGGCATGCCACATCTGTGAATAGCAGAGCTAGCAGAGAAAGGCAAGAGTGCAGACGTGAATGCCTGTTTCACCATGTCTACCATCACACCGCTCTCAAGGATGGCAGTGTGATGCAACCACAGGTTGAGCAGGGATTGCAGAGTGCCGAAAGAATGAGGCAGCATTTCCCACACACACCAACACCTCTCACTCTTTATTTCTCTTTCTCTCTCTCTCTCTCTCTCTACGGCTCTGACCTTGAGCTGATTCATACCGTCAGAGTAAACATGTCCTCCCTCCTTCCCTAGGGGAGAAAGAGAGGAACACAAGTAGAGAGGAGAGAAAGAAAGAGAGAGAGAGAGAGAGAGAGAGACTGTGGATGGATGTATTTACTGTGTCTTTTGTGAGTGTAGCATCTCAATATGCTTTGATTACTGTTGAACTGCTATTCTTGAAACATTCCACTTAAATTCTCGATTCTAAAACCCAGAGGGCCATGCTCTTCTTACTGCATTTAAAAAGAAACAGCAATGCAAAACTGGCTGAGTCTGTCATGCTTGTGTGTGATACTGTTTTGAAGAAACAAAAATAATAACTGAATTCATTTTCTGATAGGAAATAGGCAGTGATTTCACCTCTTAGAAGGGCCATAGCAAATGGATACTTAATTGACACTGGAAAAAAGTAGATGTTCTTGCTTCCTCAGGTGGTTGTATAGATCCATATTTTCTCAAGAAGAACCAATGAAGATCCACCTACACGATATGCCTTACCAGGCTTGGCGACTCACATGGCTACTGGAGGGTTGGATGGATGAGTGCCCCCCCCCTTCAGTTTGTCTGATCTTTGAAGGCAAATTAGAGTGCACTCAAATATGCCAAGTTCTGCTGATGCTACTAAACAGATTTCACACATATCAGAGTAGCCATAAGCTAGTTCTCAACCCCCACAGATAGGTCTAAAACAGACATCACGTCATGACAGGGAGCGGTTGTAGAAACAAAAGATTGGCTCTAGGTTAAAAAGAAGTGGGTTTCATAGCATGGCCTCTGTTCTAACAGCTTCATTCTGAATTCTCAATTTGTTTTACTTGACATGAAATATGTAAATACTACACAACTACCTAGGACAGAGGATAGGTGTCCTACTAGTGTGCTCACATTCATTAAGAGGGGAAAGTGTTTCTGTGAGCAGAGATGTCCTAAAGCAAAGAAAACAATCTGATGCTCATACCTACCTCACACTATTAACTCAAGTGATGTTCTATGAAATACAAGGCCCGGTAGCAATGGATATCAATGAGCTGGTGCCATCTTATTTTGCTTGATGATAATACCATTACCATATCACAGTCTCATACCATTAAAGGTCTCATTCCCTGTTTCTCATGTCTGGAGGAAAAACATACTACTCCGTATCAGTGTCAGTAATCGGAGTAAACGGCCCTGTTTTGACAAAATGATAGAAAATTCTTGGACATACTGCCTCTGCAGGTTCTAAATTAACACAGCAGGTCTTTGAGTCTCCATGGAACAACAAAGTAGTCTCTTACAGCTACAAACACATCTACCACTACTTACTGGCACGATTGGCCAAGAACAGCATCACAACACATGCAGTGCACTGCGTGGCATGTATACACAAATCTGTTTCTTTCCTGAAATTGGAACATTGCAAAACAAGACCAGCCTTGCACTAGGGAGATCCCTGCCTGATTCCCCTGCTCCCTGCTTGGGAGTGCAACCCTCCTCCAAGCTTCCGTCTGCCTGCTGTTCGGAGGCTGTCGCTGGGACGGCAGAGCAGCTCACCAAGGCTCTCCGTATTTACCGCAGTCAGGGCATACCCCACAGGAATTCCCTATCCATCCCTCTGGTGGCAAGGAGGCTGCTAATGAGCTCACACGCTCAGCCCGCAGCTAAAACAGATGGCGAGTGCATTCACTTCTTTAAGAGACGGATTTGAGTGGAAGAAGCTCAAAATGGCCACGATGGTGATGGTATTAATTTTGGCGCCGACAGACAGGGCCTCGGGGGGAGATTTTCAGAGGTGTGCGAGTGTATATGCGAAGGACTGTCTGTAGTGTTGGCTGTGAGGCTGTGGAGGTGTGAGAACCTGAAAGTCACATGTGTGATACAACCCACAACGACACTCTGACCTTCATCTTACAGTATGGAAATATGCGAGAGCTGGATGGGTGAGATGCATTAAACATGGTGGATGAGCGCGTGGGATTGAGCGAGGAGGGAGTCATGCTTCAGATACTGTAGAGACCCTCTGATTGATACAGAGTTTATCAGAGGTATTTAAAGTTTGACATGCCTTTGATAAACACAGACAGCCAATTTGGCACTGCATGACTGTGAATACATCTGCAGTCTTTCAGAAGGGGCTCAAAACACAGCACAAGACATCTTCCTTCGGCTGACAAACCCTGAGTAAACACACGTGAGCGTCGATGAACAAATAAAATGTTTTTGAGAATGTGACATCTTCAGCTCGTGGTGTTGTTTTTCTTGCTTTTGTGCACAGTTGTTTTTCTTTCGTTTGTGCGGCGCTGTATTTGGTGGTGAAGCACAGAGCTTATATTTTGTGAAAACAGACACAAACAGAATTCAGCTATGGGTGGGGGAGACGCTTTCAGCGACTTGCAGGCTTTTGCAAGTATGTCAAGGAGTAATATAGAGTGCCTGTCAATGGTTGTAGGAGGCCTCCATAAAATGTTGTGAAACAGAAAAACGCAGCTTTATAAATAGGATTGTCATATATTAATATTAAGTGTTCCATATGGGGAAGCACAGTCTGGGCTCCTTACTAAAACCACAATCCCCAAAAAACAAGCCCTAATCAATCAAAGACACATTGGCTTCAATTTTCTAAATCTCATTATGCGGAAAAAAAGGTCTATTAAGAACACTGAAATCATGTCAGCTAGTCCGCTGTAGCCTCAAAAGACCCTGCTACGAATCAGCTTTGAGCAAGACTCATAAATTCAGGATGAGACACATTAAATGAGTTCGGCAGTCCAAGGTCAGTCATGCAGTAGGATACCCACACTAAGGTCGGGTCTCACAACCCTCATCTCTGGGACAATCTGAATACAGCACAGGACAGAATAACGCAGCAGAATGAAGAAGGATATAACGGCACTGTAACATGACTGCTGCTCTTGAATGAGGGCCTCAGGTAGGCCAAGCAATTACAACAGGGGAGCAATAACAGGAGTAAATAAGTAATGAACTCACCTCGTCTTGGTAGGCAAAGAAGAGGATGATGAACAGAATCTCCAAAAAGAAGATCAGGAGAAGCAAAATGAAGAACTGCAGAGAGAGAAAGAAGAGAGAGAGAGAGAGAGAGAGAGAGAGAGAGAGAGAGAGAGAGAGAGAGAGAGAGAGAGAGAGAGAGAGAGAGATAGTGAGTGGATAATAAAGTAAAGGGCCTATACTGTATATGGGGGAGTGAGGGGCTGAATTCTTTTCCATCAGTCAACACCGATATTTATGACTGGCAGTGCAAATCAGTGGCAGGAGTAGAGGGGAAAGTGGTAAGTGATGAATGGCCCGGCTGCACTTCCAACTAGCCTCTCTCTGGCCCACTATTTCAGCCTGTCCTCCAGCCTTGTCTTTCTCTCTCTCTCGCTCTGTCATTCTCTCTCTCTGTCTCTCTCTATCACCCTCTCTCTCTTTCTCTCTCTCTATCACTCTCTCTCTCGTATTGGATGACAACAGTTTGGTGTCATTCATCTTTACCTTTGCACTTCTCATAAGCGCGGCTGACAACTATTTCACTTTTTTTTGCCAGCCACTCTGGGGAGATGAATCATCTTTGCTCTCTCTTACCATAACATCTGTCTCTTGCATCACGCGCGTATCTCAGACACAGAGACCCTGAGAGGGAGCTTCAGAGAAACTGACAGAGGATACAGACACAAATCGAAAGGAAAGCAGATTGAGAAACACTGTGTGAAAACACGGGTGAAGAGTAGGGGGGTAACGGCCATGTTATACTGCAGAGATCGGCAAGATCATTTGAAAACTTGTCATAAATTTCTGCTGTAGTCTGGATTTAGCTTCATGCCAGTGAACCTCTCACGATACTTTCAAAACCCAGGGGTTGCCAGGGTCTGATGAAAGTCCTCTCCCAGGGCCTTTGACAGTAACCATTAGAGGCAGAGACAAAAGAAGAGGAATTTCTGATGATAAAGTCACAAAGCGCCAGGCTGCTTACTGACTTCAGCCAACATACAGCATTCCTGTCTTTCATGTACAGCGCTGTATGGCTCTGTCATTCACCACACATCGTATATTGCTTTGATTGTATTCCATGAATGCTCTATGTCTGCGTTATCGCAGCCGTGTTATGGCAAACAAACAGCCTGGGTGAAGAGCGAGAAGTGAGTAAACGTGAGCACTGTTCCAGTGCCTCTCCCCAGTCTGCATTAGTGAGTCTGTGGGTGCTGGCTCTGGCACACTCGCTCTCCGTCTGAAGATGTTGCACTCATGAGAATCTCCCTGCTCTCCTTTCATACCATGCTTTTGATTACACCACCTCTCTGGCTTCTGCTCACCCCTTCACTCTCTTTCTCCCTCTCTCCCCCACTTTCCCTCTCTCTCCCCCCATTCTCTTTCTCTATCTCTCTCCCTCTCTCCTCTCCCCTACTGTCTCTCTCTTACTCTCCCCCACACTCTCTCTCTCTTTCTCTTCCATTCTCTTCCCCCCCCACACACTCTCTCTCTCTCTCTATTTGCTTCTTTCCCTCCCTCACCACTCATCACTCTCTGTAGGAGATGCTAAAGTTTCATGTTCCCGGGGCCTCCTCACAATCACCGAGTCTGCATGCAGTAAAAACACTCAGGAGAGCTGGCCCAATCATTAAAACTGAGGGAGTGACGTAAATACCCTCCTTAACAAGTAAACATGGCTTCCCCCTGAGGGCTGACCGAATATTTTACCATAAATCTGGCCGCGCCGCCTGGACTCGCTGCAGGTGATAACCTCTTCCTGCAAGGTGATTTCACCTGCTCTCCACACCAGACCACTGGCTGAGAGAGTGCTCAGGAAGCAAGCGAAGATTTAGATTGATTTTGGAGGGGGGCTACATCATGGTCAATTGCTCCACCAATAAATATGATTTATGGCTTCATTGTAATCACAGGGGCTTTATTTCTCGGAGATAATGAGTTTGCGATGATTAAACATGCACCTACAGGAATATGACCATGCTTATGAATTTAGAATCCACTTGGTGTGGATTCAATGGAAGAGCTCAGTGGTGCTTTTCTCCTTGTCCATGCTCAAGTATTAAGCAGCATTTCCCTCTCTTGTATTTGAGTCCGTTACACTAAAATGCATTTGCCCATTGCCCCTCAGAACTCATTGCCATTGCCCATCTCTTTCTTAACAAACAGCATTGCTTTAATGCAGCATTGCATTAATCATTGCTCATCAAAGATTTGAATTGCATGAATATGCAATGCACAAACACAGACTTCATGCTGTTTTCCTTTTCCAGTATTTCACATGACTTAATGCATAAATGGATAAAACCACACACATGGTGTGTGTCTTCAGCCAATTTATCTGATGCCATACATAACCAGCACAGAGTGTAAACCTGCAATGCATGCTGGGAATAATTTTAAGATCTCGCTGCTATAAGCGTTTTGCCTTAATCCTGTGTGAAACCGAAATGTGTGTGCACCCACACATAGCTTAATTCAGACTCTAGTCTAGGTAGTGATGAAAGATTCATGAAATCTTTGAGAGGTGTGATGAGATTCATCATTTATGCTACCATGCTCGCCAGCATGGCTCCAATCTGCCTTTAGCATGGATCGATGCCTTGGCAGGGGAGACCACAACAGGAATGAATATAATTAAAGTCTTGGACGAATCAATCGCAAGGAATTTATCTCTTCAGTATGACTTCTGTTCCCCTCGAAAAGAAGATGGATGCCACATTGTGTGAGAGGATGCAACAAGATCAACTTGTAGTAACGATATCAATACCCTTTGGGACTACATGACGCGGTCCCTTGGAACAAATTTGTGCTCTTGTGCCATAACGTTTTAGGTTGTGATGAGTTAAAATCACTAATATATTCCAGCCATGTCTGGCATGTCTGCCTTCACAGATAATGTGTCTCATGTCAGTGAGGTTCAACAACCTCCAACCTCACATGTCAGTCCACCCAGATTAAGCGTGAGTGTAATTTCAAGGCTCGCTGATCTCAGGGTCAGGGTAAACAGTCCATTTCAGAAGCTGGACAGAGGTTGGGTCAATATGTGATTGCAGCAGGACAACTGTGGATTGGCTTAGCTCAGCTCACTAAGTTCATCATTCTGCAAGTTATTAGGCATTACCTTTGACCCCTAGAGGCCAATTTTTGCACATCCATTGACCCAGAAGCTCACTCAAAGTATAATTCCGGAGTAATTTGAACCCAGGGTCTATTTCACCATGACAACGAGTCGAACCCCCCCTCGAGAGCTAGATTACGTTGATTGAAAGAGTACCGAGTTTGACCGGCAGTTTAGCATTCACTGCCCAAAAGGCTAACAGTGCAAGTGTTAAGGGCAGTGCGCTAAACGTATACCAAACCGCCATTTTTTAACCACTAATAATTCTCAAAATAGCATTACACCTCTGCAGTAGTATAGGGTCCCTACACATAAAACGAAGCATCAAGAACTTGAAAGTGTACCAGAATTAGTGCTAAAGCTAAAGCTAGCAGTCAAACTGGGTACTCCTTCAATCAATGTAATCTAGCTCTCGAGGGGGTGTTCGACTGGTTGTCATGGTGAAAAAGACCCTGGGTTCAAATTACTCTGGAATTACACTTTAAGACGTGTGAAGAGTCGCCAGAGATCAAAAACAACATTAAAGATGTAAAAAAAACATTTATAGTTATTTATTATAGGTTGAAATTAATGGAATGCAAGGAGAAGGGGAATATGTGGTGAAAGGCATTTACTTCCATCTGTAGACACAGTGTGAAAACCTGTCATCAGGCAAATTTCTATAATTAGTTGAGGATCATTCCCAGAACCTTTTTAAAAAAAATTTGGATACTCAAATAATCTGTTTAAAATCTATGAGTGCCCTAATTAAGCCAGTCTTTACAGGGCTCATGTAATAATTATGACACTTTCCTGAAGTGGCAAGGAGCAGAATGAAAATGTCACATCTCATACTAATGATCAAACCTGTCAAAAGCCCTCATTTGCTGGTTGCTGCCTCAGGAGGTAATAACGAGAACCCCTTCTGTTCATTTCGCTCATACAGTGGGATGAATTTTCTAAGTGACAAAGGTGTCAGAAAGAATATCAGCAAGTCAGAAAGAATATCAGCAAGTCAGTACCATACATCAGGCACTTCTGTATACTAGATAGGTGTTCTTGGTTATTAATTTACAGACATTTTCATATGCCAAAATGGTTTACTGAAAACCCTATATTTACAGCCCCAGCGGGCTTTGTGTCAGCTATTCTTGTGTCCACATATTAAATCTAAATAGAACTGTAGCGGTCATGCAGAGATAACTGTGGAGTCTGACGACAGCATCCTCTCTTAAAAGCATGCTCTGTTAGCTTTAGAATTATTGGTTGTTGACTGGATGATGAGATGAGGCTATTTATTAGTTGACACTCCCTGGTTCATTTTGGGCAGAACTCGTTGAACTGATAAGCTTACAGTGCGACTGCACTGTTCAGGGA
Source organism: Alosa sapidissima (assembly GCF_018492685.1). Lineage (NCBI taxonomy): Eukaryota > Metazoa > Chordata > Actinopteri > Clupeiformes > Clupeidae > Alosa > Alosa sapidissima. The sequence continues at coordinate 17,369,390 of NC_055970.1, read as the reverse complement.
ACACATAATTCCGTTTGAGGCGGGCACTTACACTCAACAACAGAGGCCGGCTCTCTTTCACAGCACCGATGCACCCCAGGCAGCCAATCACCATGATGATGCTCCCCACGGCGATGAGGAGGTTGGCGGCAGACAGGGAGGGCAGCGAGGAAGAGAGGGTGGCAAAGTTGCCTTGGGTCACCGACAGCCACACCCCCACACCCAGGATTCCACAGCCCCCGAGCTGCACAGACAGAGACAGAGAAAGGGAGTGTGTGTGTGTGTGAGTGTGTGTGTGTGTGTGTGTGTGTGTTTGTGTGTGTGTGTTTGTGTGTGTGTGTTTGTGTGTGTGTATGTGTGTGTGTGTGTGTAAGAGAGAAAGAGAAAGCATGAGAGAGACAGAAGGAGGGGAAGGAGTAGGAGTATGTCAACAGCTTCAATCTCCAGACATTCAAAGTCAGATAAACTAAATTAAACATTGTCATGCATAACACACAAATACTCCCTGTAGAGGAAGTTCAGAATGAAAGACATGGTGTAAATGTGATGAAATGAATCGAAGTACTTAAAACGAGTCCTTCACAGGAATGCTTAATGCACTCAAGTCGTGACGTCTCGAGTTGTGTGCTCATATTCCCACTATGTGCTTTGTTTTTGTTTTTTTGCAGGATGTTCAAATATTGATGTGTTCTTTAAAAAAAAGCCACATGTATGAGTGTGTGTGTGTGTGTGTGTGTGTGTGTGTGTGTGTGTGTGTGTATCTGGCAGTGTGGAGGAAGGATTATATATAATGCAACTAAGAAAAACAGGCCCCTAAAAACTCAAGCCTGCAGGAGGTAGCAAGTACAGTTCTTCTGTCCTCATCTGTTTTGAGAGTCTGGCCGGGTGACTGGTAGAGTGGAGAGGGGGATGAGTAGAAGAGACAAGTGGAAAGAAGGGATGGATGGCATGTGGAATGATGAATCATGCAGTGCCTTAGGTTACACCAAAATCTGTCAAAAACATCACACTCTCTGCCTATGTGACGTCACTTTTCATTACTTACAACCTGTTCTTCATTCTCGGGCGTGTGTATAATTCCCTCAGGACGGTGAACCGTGTCAGTGAGACATTTTTGAGGCTTCACTCTCTTTTTCACAGAACTCATTTGCAAACCGTTGCGCTGGATAGAGAAAGAATCAATGATAGGAAAAGCCTCCGGCTACGGCAGCCTCCTTCTGGAAGATACTGCGGCGAAGTCATAGAGCTCATTATCTTCCTGAAGACAAACCCAGCACTTTATGAGTGGAAGAAACCCATTTCCCACTCAGCGGCACGGCGGCACAGCCGCCTCACCTCCTCACCTCCTCACCAAACGACAGGAATCTGCTCAGGTGAACAGCGAGCGATGGAAAGTCAACACACAGACCCTGCTGCCTCCGCATAGGAAGCAGGTATTGAGACACAACAGTAGAGGCAGCTTATTAAGACATAAAAACGTGAATTCAAAGATGCAAGTTTCACATTTGTTGCTAATTCAATCCCAGGAGGGTTTAATCAGGATACATGTGCTCTGTTGCTTTGCCATCCGGAGCCTCCGAACAATAACTAGGGCACACACTGAGTGTAGGAGGCTGCATTTCACTATAGGCTAATCAGAGAAATGATAGAGCAAACACAGCCATATGCATTACAGGTGGTGAGGGATCTTGGAAGCCTGCTCGCATGATTACATTAAACCATGTATAAATGCTTTGATGCAGTTTTGATGCACTGTATCTGGGAATGCCCATAAGCAAATAAGGCACGTGCATTTCATGTTTCATACAGCAGCATGGTTTCATTTCAATTTCAATGCAACCGAAGCGGGATGGTACTGTACGCAACTGTAACCTTGAACTCGCTATGTTGCTGCACCACGGCTCTTGTGATATTAGAGAACAAAGCCCAATTTAACTGTGCCACATGTTGTTGTATAGGCCTACATACTTTCAGATGTTATTGCCCCCCTTTTACAAAGAAAGACCAATAGTGTAACTGCAGCTACATGACGCTTACATAATATCTCTAGGACAAAAGCATTTTTAAACATTTACAAAGCTTACTGCAGCTGCTGTCAGTTTCCATTAAGGCACTTTTAGCCAACTATACCATAGTTGTCAAATTGAGATATTTACTTTTGCAACATCTATGCTTTGACACTTATTGGGTGGACATAACACAGCCCATTACAGAATTATCCCTTTAGGGAAGAACTTTCACTAAATTCAATATTAACATTACACAAAAACACAAAACACATTCTTAATTAGGGTTATAAATTATTAGTAATACATCATAAGGATTTATATAAGTCTATTTAACAGTAAAACAATAGTTATAGCTGCATTCATACAGTGTGGCATATGTTGCAGAATAAACCCTTGCAGCTTGATACATAATGTATTATATATAACACTTCTTTTATCTCTTAATATTACAAATGTTGACAACAATTACCATATTACTGGGCTAACAGAAACTAGGGCTAATACAATAATAATCAAAATACATTATGAGCACAGTCATGAATATGCATGAAGTAGCTATGTAAGGGATAATGGATGACATGGGTGGTCTGGTCACAGAAGTTAATGCACGGTCGAGGTTGTAAAACGGCCCCGACGCGAATCGGAAGCAAACCTCGTAGTGCATTAACTTCTGTGAACAGACCACCGTGGAGTCCATTATCCCTCTTATTCCACTGTTGCCACTTGCGTTGTGTTCATTTCCTGTTACAATTTAAACGTTTTAATCGCTAAAACTGTCTTGTTTGTAGAACTAATTACTTCCGACACATATCAACTAATTTCTCAAGCAGTGGAATAACTAAGGGATAATGGACGACACGGTGGTCTGTTCACAGAAGTTAATGCACGGTCGAGATTGTAAAACGGCCCCGACGCGAAGCGGAAGCAAACCTCGTAGTGCATTAACTTCTGTGAACAGACCACCGTGGAGTCCATTATCCCGCTTATTCCACTGTTGCCACTTGCGTTGTGTTCATTTCCTGTTACAATTTAAACGTTTTAATCGCTAAAACTGTCTTGTTTGTAGAACTAATTTCTTCCGACACATATCAACTAATTTCTCAACTCACAGGACAAACTGCCGTTACTAGTTCTAAATGGATGGTTGCTACGGCCAAAGGCCAGTCGTTAGTTCTATCTCTCCCGTTGTCAAGCGGGCGTATCCCAAGATTCTGATGAACTTTAGCTTTGAAACATCGCTTTTACTTAGCCTGCTGTCATCCATCTAGCTAAAAGCCACCTCCGTCATATGCTACAATGTTGCAATGTTCTGAACGTCTGCATTTTACAGCTCGGATGCAACGTGACAGTTCATTTAAACTTCCCAACGAGTTCGGCGAATTAATATACAAGTGTGATACGGCCAAAAAAATGGATCTACTTCATAGGTGTGCAGATAACATACGGTTAATGGTCGTTCTAAATTACGTAGGACAATGGGAAATTCAACCAAGCAGTGGAATAAACTTATATCAATTGTTATGAGGCTTTATAAATGGTAATTCTTTATGAATGTGTTCATAATTCTTTATGGATAATGGTTTCATAAAAAGTGTTACCGGCTTGACTTAATTTGACTTGAGTTACTTAATACTGGATTACTGAATTTCTGGTAAGCCTAGGTCATATTAAAGGTACTATGCAGGTTTAGGTATTTTTGGTGAGTTTAGAGCTCTCTTTGGCAAATTTGAGTCGCGATGTATTTATATGTTACTCTGCTATCATAAATAGCAAACTTCTCGCAACTTATCCCCCCTGTACACAATGCAAATGCTTTTGTTGTGGATGTGAGGTGAAGGATTAACAACAGGCAAAAACTATCCCCAAGAACTATATCTACTGACAAGGTAATGTTTCAGATTCTCGTGAGTTTTGGTGGGGCGCCACTCTGGTTTTCTCGGTAGGGACTCGCTACATCTATGCTGTATAGCTATGCTAGGAGAACGATTCACCTATTACAAGTTCGTTTACCATCAAATTGGCTTCATAAAGGTGAAAATATTGCATAGTGTGTCTTTAACATCATACTGAATACCAGTATTTAAGGTAGCCTGGGAGAACCCAGACGACCCTTTGGCAAATTTAAGGGCCGAAGCAGTTTTTGAAAAACACTTGTTTGTTAAGATGTTTTTTCTGTTATGCATATGTCATCTCCTTCATTGCTCTGATTGGTTTTAGGTCTATTCAATTGCGTCCAGGGGCATTTTGATTGGCTTTCGATAGTGACGCCCCTTGGAAATGGGAGTAGAATGAACCTTGTCCCCAATCTCAATTTCAATTGAGATAAGGTCTGGTGCTAACCAGGCTATATTTAAGGTAGACTTCTGTCAAACCAGGATGGCCTACTTAAAAATGTTGTTAAATGTGTTATGTTGTTAGGAATTGTATAAAGCATGCTTCCTTCCTTAATTAACTGTCTTTTAAGAAAGTGTTACCGGTTTCAGTATGCTATGACACATACACATGTTCAAAAGAATATCTACAATGTCTGTCATAGTTGTCATACTCCCCATCGTTTCAACACAATAAGTTAACGAATTAAAGTAAAGCAATTATTACCATAATTATGACCACCGCTAGCGAAGCTAGCGAAGCAGTCATATAGGGTCAAAGTTTTTTTGTTTTTTTTTCCGTCATCTATTTCCTGAATTTTTGGTCAACGATATCCGGGACACCGAACCACCGGGGCACATGAAATTTGGTGGGTATGTAGCCCCACTAGACGTTTACGGAACCCGAAACCCAAAAAATGCAGTTTTTCCTAAATAACTACCTGAACCGTGGCACCGAGGATGAAGAAATTTTTATGGTATGTTGGTCTCAAGGGCCCACATCAACCTAGACCATAATCACTCATTTGTGATTTGCACCCCCCCGTAAAAAATGAAAATGCAATATCATTCTGCTTTAATTGCCCCTCTCTTCAGTTAAGATGTTCAGAACTGCACCAAATTTTATGTGTATGATTAACCTGACATTCTCTGGGGGTATGCCAAGTTTCGTAGAATTTCATCCATGGGGGGGTCTAAAAAAAAAATTAAGTTATGTGTACATTTAGTGACTGTACACTCATTGGCCTGTAGATGGTGGTGCACACATATACACACGCACACACACACACACACAGGTACGCACATACCATCAGTATCGGCAATTACAACGGCCGATACATAATTACAAATTCAGTAGGATTAAAGGAAAACCAAATATTCATCATAATAATTTGGCTGCATTTCCAGTATTGGCGTAACGTAGTCGTTTGTCCACCAGATGGCGCATCGTTGCAGTGAGACATAATTTTGTTGGAAGTTAATCTAAAGTGGGTTGGAAAGACACTACGCTTCCTACAAGGACAAGACTGTAGTTTACCGCTGAGAACGTCTAATAAGGGTAATAATGATTTCTGCATGACATGTAATTCCCATTTCTTCTTGAAGCCGAAATAAATCTGCGAATGTTTATCGGACATGCTTGGTTTTTACTGCAGGTAGGCTACGTTAATCTTAAGTTATATCAATAGCCTAGAGTAGGTAAAATAATGTTACCGTTAGCATTGGTTGAGTGATAGAGGCCAATTTGATTATTGATGTATTTGTAGAAAACCATAAATGCGGTTATAGGCTACCAAGAAAATTGATAACAGCACTAATTGCATCTTTCGACTGTCATCTCATTTGCTTATAACCATAACCTAGGCTACTAACAGGAGCTAAGTGAGTTAGCCACAACACGTTCGCTACGTGATAGTTTTCTAATGGAAAATATAGGCTACCTGAATGATAACCTGATGATGCATCCTAAACACCGGGCTGGGACATTTAGCTCAAAGTCTCAAAAAGCATCTAAGTCAACGTTCATTCCCAAACACCCATATAGGCTACTTCAATCCTCTATTTTCAAAGGTGATTCAAGTAAGGAAGAGCATGGCTCAAAGTAAAGTAACTAGGACTGAAACTACATAAATTCGTCAAAGTGAATAATTTGTGTCAACTCGCCGCAATGTAGATTTATTGGTCATTGGGTCATTCCAGCCCTGGTATAGAGAAATCACTGTTGAAACTCATCTGTGTCCTATCAGTCTCCAAATCCACTGGAGCCACCAAGCCTCTACGACACTGCTGATAATGGGTAGAGACCAGCTATAGCATTCTCTACTTGCCCTTCCATTACAAACTCATCACACAGCTCTCTACACGAAGCAGTGCAGCATGTTTTAAAAGGGACTCATACACACAATTAAATCTCTTCCTCTTGGATAATTCTGACATCATACATGACACCGCAAGCCAATTTGATGAGCTAAATCCCAAAGACAATAGAAACAGTTGTCAGGGTACCAGCACAGAAATGAATTAAGTCCATTACAAAAGTGCATTAAAGCAACACCAAAGAGTTTTTTGTACCATAAAATAATGTTTCGAAAATCGTTTCAGTGGTTCATCAACTCATAACAGGGTGAACGGCACTTTCTGCATTCGCTTCGCAGCCCTCTATCGACTATAACCGCACTACAGTATGTACGTTTGCCGGATCGGGTAGCGGATCTGTAGTTCGATGGAATGAGACATAAGAAGCTAAAATTTGACTGATTGATCTGATGTCGCAATAAATCATACTTTCATAAAATCATGCAACATGTTCTACCTTGTCTGTGGACATTGTTATTTGCAAAGCCGGTGCTGTGACAGAACAAATGGTGAGTGTGACAGAGGAAAAGTTATTTGGTGTTGCTTTAAGTGTTTCACAATGTAAGGGCTGTTAGGTGTCACAATTACAGTGAATCAGAAGCTCTGCAGCTGCAAGGTTTGATCCTCATCATTAATTGAGACATACATACAGTAAGTGAGCACCCAAGGAGGTCTGGTTGACTGGAAAAGAGGTCCTAATGTATGTCTGCTAAGTCTCTGCACTCCTCTCTCTCCCCCTGCTGTGTTTAATTCATATGGCCATGTGTATGACTCATAAATAAATGATCACTGTACGGGGTTCCCGCCTCCAAGGGTGATCACGAGGACCTGTCAGCAGCACAGCAGCAAGAACAACCATAAACAGGCATGTACAGCGACAGGCTTTTAAGTAGAATGCAGAATAGAAGGGAAGCCCAGTGTTCCTGCTCGCGTCCGCTATCTCTTCCTCCTCCCTCTCTCTCTTTTCTTTTACTTTTCTTTGAGGGTACACATGCTACTGTATTGAGAAAAACACATTTCAAACATGCTGCAGAGCTGTAGCATTCTGCATGTCCCAGTTACCACCTTTCATATACATACAGAGGCTCTGTAATCGGAACCACTGCAAGGAGCTGCAAGCATTGAATGCTATAAATAACCCTAGCTTGTGAAAGAGGGAATTGAGGGAGGGAAACAGAGAAGAGGGAGTGAAGTTAGTATAGGGGGGGGGGGATGGTAAACCAACAGAGAGCAGGGAGAGAAGTATACTTCACATGTAATCGATAAACATTTGATCTTCAGCAAGGAATCATAGGCGATTTGATCACACTACCAAAGATTAAGGAAATTACTTTACATTTACATTACTTTTAGGGTATTACTCAGGGGTTGATATTTTAACAGTTTTGCAGCATAACAAGTGTCCATGCAAGCATTGAAAGAGCAAGCTGATTTGTTGGATTCAATAATTGATACTAAATCAGGTGTGTTAGGCTATAGTTTATGATATTTCTCAGCACAAATTTCATACAGAAGAAAAAAACAGTCCGTTTTAAGCTTAAGCTTGCTATGGATTGTTGCGAAATTGGTATGGGACTTATGCGCCTATAAGATTTGACAATGGCACCACTGCGCTCTGAAACCCATTATTTTCAATGGCATGTGCGATGCAATAAGGGTTTGCCATGGTAGCTTGCCGGTCAGTTAGCACTGATGCACACCGTGGTCAAAGTTTGACTGTGGTGCACTGAACCCAATAGCAAGCGCAGCGCCTACTGCTTCCTATCAGAAAACCCCATTTCAGAGCTCCTACTGTATAAGGTTAGCGCTACAATGTCGTCAAGACGGGTTTCTGGTAAAAACGTTGAAAACCAAAGAAGATACTTTGAAATGAAAATGAATTAGTCATGCTCTACAAAATGTCGAGCCACCGGATATGCCTTAAGAACACACAAGCAGTTGAAAGGGTCTATAAGGAAAGAATCCATTTAATATGTGCCTCACCATCTCCCTCTCCCCATTCTGGTGCAGCAGACAGAATGCCTCATGTTTGGATGGATGCCACATTGACAAGTTGGCCTTCGTTGCCAGTACCTGAAGTTGAGCTTTTATTGTGACTGCATCTCGTCATGTAAGGTTGTATTTTGTAGAGCAGAATCCGACACGCTATGATTGGCACAAGGCAGGCAGGCAAGCCAGCCAGTTTACTTTCAGGTGCAGCCCTGTCCAGTGCTGAATCATGCATGTATTAAGTTTTGTGTATTGAAGTGTCGTCGCCTAGTGTGATGGTTGCCTCCACCATGACAGCTATGACCATGTTGTTGTTGATCCCCACACACGGTCCTTCAGCGCAGTTGTACACTTGCAGGGTTATAAAGGTCGCCGAAAACTGGTGTGTTGGTGTCAAGCTTTCCATTGTTTTTTTTTCTTGGACCCAAGGAAGCTGGGTTAATACACACACACACACACACACACACACACACACACACACACACACACACACCACACACACACACAATCCCCCTCTAATCATTCTTAAGCGCTGACTTACATTTGAGTAAAAAAGAGCATATAGCTAAACCTGGCTGACAGTTATAATACTGTCATACTGAAACGTCTGAGAATCCAAGAGCTGATTATGCTGGACTGCGATGTGGGAGGAAAGGAGATCTCGTTAGTATTAGGGGACAATGAGTCTCCGCTGAATTACATTCCTGTAGACGGATTGTCAGTCCTGGGGCATGAGCTCTGCACACTTAGAGTTCCTTTGACAGCACTGTGTGTTTAAGCGACAAAAGAACCAACAATTATTTAAGCTCTCAAAACACTAAAGACACAAACTCATGGTCACCCAGATAGAGTGGGAGGAGTGTGACTGTATAAGGGTATGTGTGCCTGTAAGTGTTTGTGTGTGTGTGTGTGTGTGTTTCCTGTGTGAGTTGTACTGTACGGCTAAAATGTAAAAGCATTTTAAAAATAAATTTTATGCAGGGACTCATGCAATCTTAAATATGAGCTTTTAGTGCCCTAATGCGGTATACCCTGGCGGCAAAATTCAAAATTCTCTGTTAAATGATATCACCCCACTAGGCCTCTGGCAGGATGTGCACTGGAGCTCCGGCTCTGGGCACCGCCACAACACAACTCCAGACCAAAGATTGGTTCCAGCTCACTGAACGGCTGCCTCCAACTTCTCCCTAAATCCACACGCTTAGCGGCTACACGCAGCGCACACCCGGTTACGTCAGGCCCTGGTGTTCAGCGAGGGGGTTTTGTGTTGGTAGCCAAGCCAATCACAAATGCTTCCCACCGACTGTGACTGTAGCTGCCACCTTTTTCTCGCCAACTTCATCCTCCCCCACCCCCCAACCCTCATCCCTCCACTCCGTTGCATATCTCTCCTCATACACTTTCAGTCCATCATTTTCCAACCTCAATAATCTCGGGGTCCTTGCTGCCTTTCCTGAATGCCAAATCTGTCCACACACCCTGAATGCTGAATGGTGAATTACTCTGCCCGACGGCTCGGCGGTGCTGGAGATGTGGCGTGCTCTTGGGGTTGGGGATTATCCCAGTGGGTACCAGGCGGTGCCGCACGTGGCGGGATGAGTTCGGGAGACTCCTCATTTCATCCCATTGCAGGTAATGAGTCCGCCTTTGTTGCTTTGTGCTGAATCAATTCAGCCGTGTTCGACAGCACACCAGAACAAAGTGGATCTGCATGATGAATGGGAAGCTCTCATTCAAGTGGGAAGCGCGGATAATGTAATCCGGACAACCGTATTGTCCACGTCGCTAATGATACGCACGCACAGTATGCTGCTGAGTCTCCGAGTACGGATCTAAAGACGAAAGAGCGTGTGTCAGCACGAGGATGGCTTTGAAGACTCATGCTCGGCCATGAATACCGGAGGCCAGGCAGCAGGTCTGTGGAGGCATCTGTGAGCAGATACTGACTCCTGCATCAGTGATGAGCTCTTTGCACCAAATGGAATGAGATTGGGAAGTGATTGTTTCTCGATAATCAGCTCTATGTGCTGAGAGCCACTCATCATCGACGTAATTCAATAAGCTGCCCTGGGCTGTTGTCTCGAAATGCTGCTCAGCCTTTTGATGAGTGGGGAACGCGTACGCTGGTGCTGCTGCAGCTTTTTTTCCTCAACTCATCGCTGGAAGAAATTTTTGATTAATGAATGAATGCTCGTTAAGAGATAGGCCTTATGAATCAGCCAATCTGGCTCCGTCTGTAGATTCTCCTCCCTGTCCTCCCTGCTGCTCCACACCTGCTCCACTCGTCCTCTTCCCCAACCATCTCCCTTCCTCTCTCTCTCTCTCTCTCTCTCTCCTGCTTCATCCAAATCAGTCTCCTCTTCTGGCATTCTGCTCACACCTCAGAGCGTTTACTGGCTTGTCCGCCGACGCTTGGACACCGCTGGGCCCTGCGTTATCATTAAGGCCCTGCTAATTCATTTAGCTGGATGTGCGACGCGCCCCCGTGCGCGTGTTTATTGTGCGTGCGTGTGTATGTGTTAATGTTTGCGTTTGTGTTTGTGTTTGTCTTTCCAATTCGGGTCACCTCTCCTCCCCTGGGCCACCCCCGTGCCGCAGCCAAAGCACAGGCAGCTGTCTGTGGACTGCGACAGTCCCAAGCTATCAGTCACACGGAGCCCAGGCAAAGCTGCATGCTTCCACGCTGTGCCAGCCGTCTGTGGCTGCATTTTAAGCCCTTTCTCTATTTCTTTACCTCTCACTGGCTTAAGCCCTTCAGCTTAGTCTCTTTCTTCTTTGACACCCCGCTCGATCTTTCTCTCTCCCTATTTTTCCCCCCTCCGCCCCCGTTTCGTCTCTTGTTGTCAGCCCAACCCTACCCCCCTGCCTGGGCTGCATCAGTGGCAATGAGACACTCATCTTATCTCCAGTGTGTCTCTTCATACACACATGAGGGTATCTGACTCCCTGGCCTGTTTAAGACTAATTTATAAATCAGATGGGAATAGGGGGAGAGAGAGGGGGGGGGGAGGATACACAAGGGCAAAACTACCCATGCTTGTCTCATAGCCAATGCTACCAAGTTGAAGCAAATTAGACCATTGATTTTAATTATGCCTGTCTCCCCACTGAAAGCCTAGATGTCAGCTTTATGCAGGGTTTCAAACACAGGCCAGAGCATTGTCATTCAGAACGGAAAATGAATTTTATGATAATCAGTATATTTGAAGATGCAACGGTGATTGTTATCAGCAGTGTGTCACAGTTGATTGCTGAACATATCTACACACAGTTAACCACCAGCTACAAATACACAGAATGAATGCAGCAATAGCGCCGTAAATGAGATTTAAAAAACGCCGTAATACATATGTAAATATGGCAACAGCCTGCCGGTTTTAGCTTTGCTTTGCAGTCATCACCATTCCAGCATTTAATTGCCTTCCTACCTCAAAATTCAAAAAGCTGTTTCCTTTTGAAGCCAAAAGTCCTTGGTGTTTTACACATTAAACACTCCGCAGCCTCTTAGCGCACTGCAAATCGTGTACACCCAGTGTCTTAAGAGTTGTTCTGCTGACTTAGATGCTATTTTTAATCAACATTGATTCCTTTTCATTACTGAAGCGATAAGAGACTGCTTGGGCATCCAGATCTCCCCGGGGGAAAAAAAATATCCCAAGCTGCCCAGAGCTGCTGAGGGATCAATGTCACTCACTTGTTTATTCACCAGCATGGAGAAAAGGCTGCTCGCCTCGCTCACAACTCTGCTACTGCAACGGAGATGGTGTGGCCTATAGAGATTTAACTCATTTCTGTAGATAGATGAAGGGGGCAGAGACAGAGAGGGGTACACAGCATGTACGGCTGTCTCTGCCTCTCTCATGTGAGACATGATACTGTAGGTGAGGGAGAAACGCTGTGAGGGGATTTAAACGCTGTGTGGAGACAGAGCGACTCTCTGCTGCACCAATTTCACAGGAACAGTGTGACACAGAGGCGTCATCACAATGCACATGGATTACCGATGCTATAGATTTCTGCCCACAGCCAAGAAACGATCAAGAAACAAAGGACAATATTTTCAGCAATGGGGGCTGACTAGATGGTTCTTCTTCTCTTCTCCGTTTAAGTCAACTATGATGTACAATCTAGAGTGAGATGAGAGAAAATGGCTTGATTTGTGTTTCCTCACTTGAGCTTTTAACTCTGACCTTGCTCTCTTCATTGGGATAAACATGATGTATCCACAAAACAATTTTACATCCTTAACCCAACAAGGACAGATTTCGCAACTATAGTCAATGAGATATTGAAAAACCTATTCCAAATCTACTTGAAGATTGATTTACTCCATTAGCGACAGGCTAATGGTGCTGTATAACACTTCCGAATCCAATCACATCACAACATTAAGACTGAAGGCATCTTAGGTTTGGGCTCAATGAGCCGCTGTTGAAAAATGCTCCAGAAATGCCAGGCACACATCTGCAACAACACAGGGAGATTGAGCGGCATCTTGTGCAGGATCTCAACCCTTCTGTCGTTAGCGCGGGGGCTCATTCACAAAGATTCGAGGACACGGTCACTTCAGACATTGTTGATCAATTTTGTTTTGTTTCCTTCATGCACCATCTGGAGCGTGATGGCCAACATTTCAGGCATCCAGGAGTCTGAGGCAGCCAATGTGTTGCCTGGATGAAAGTGTGCTGGATAGCTTCAGGCGGCTCGTCTTTTTCTGGCAGCCTGCACTGGCAAACGGTGACTCCCTGCGCTGTGATGACCAACCAAACCATCTGAGAACAAGACATCAAGCCTGCTTCAGACTTTCTGCCCACCAAGCCTCCAAGGCACACACACAAACACACGACACAATACTCAATGAAACAAGCACTCACAATGCTATGCAACTAATGTCATTACTGACATTGCGTTTAGTGATGCCAATATATACAGCGTGATCTAATGAAATGGGTTTAGTATGTGTCCAGACAACAGGTCCTCGAGATCAAGGTCACAGCCGGACAAATACTCTACGGGATTGTTTCACCAAATTAGATTTATGTAGCTGCCATTCCAGGCCCCTGCCTGTGGCATTTCTGTTGCGTTGCGTTGCGTTGTGATTTGTTGCCCTGTTCATATGTATTGACATTCGCTCCTGCCCTTGCCGCCCAAAAGCTCAAAGTTCACAAAGAGCCGTCCATTCAGGTGAGTCACACTCTGTTTCATCTGATCATTACAGTATCTAGTCAAGCCCCTGAAAGCCTTCCTTTCCCCCAGCATGCCAGTACTGAGCCAGCAAAGGTTACAAGGACACAGACCATGAAACTCACTTTCTGAAGAGACTGTGATCCAACAACACTTTCATGTTTTTCTTTTTCATTCTTTCATTTGAGACTGGTGCATAGTTAGTTTGTACATACTTTAGACTGTAGAGGAATTTGAAAGTCATTTTACATTTTATGCAAAATGCCTTCAATAGAGTTCTGACGTCTAGTCGATTGATGTCTGATACTAATGCACGCTGTTTAGATTTTCCGAAATCTTCGGCTCCCTTCTTCAACCTTGTCAATGTAAGAAAAGAATTGCGACAGACCAAATGGGGGAAGGTGCATTTATGTGTGCTTTGGGTCCAATTATGTAAAAAGCTGTGTTATGGAAGAGTTTCTTGGTGCTTTTAGTGGGAACACAACTGAAAGATTTCTTAAGGTTAAGATTTGGATTGGTCTCCAGAGGGAACAGTCATTTTGTTTTCATTGTCGGCCGTGTGCAGCATAATGTTTGAAAGAGAAAGTTGACATTTAGAAAACAGCCCTTGAAGCATGTGCTGTGACCGTCTGCTGTTTTCTTTAAAATGGTAACAAATGCTATTAGTCCAACATTATGGACTAAAAAGTAAGCTGTACCAGAAGCTTGTAGCAGCTTCTAAATATGCCAGAAAATCTTTGGATCTGGCATTGGCTTAGTTCTATTCATCAAGACCACAGGAACATAAAACATAATGCAGCCATTGCTTTGGATGCTGAGCAACAGTGGCATTATTGTTAAGAGGAAATATTGAACAAGACATTGCCAGATAACCTCACCCCCGCCTCCGTCCCCAACCCTATCAGAGCAGTGCAATCCTTCATGGGACAGAAGTGATCGACCAGAACCACGGCACAAATGCCAGAACAGCATTGATCATCGTAAATCAAAGGGGACATAACTTGCCTATGGTTGCTCAATATGTGCTTATGGAGTCTGTCGACTGCTGTGCTTTGGCCCACTTACAGTAAGCAGACAAGTGAACACAAACATTCATGGATAGAACTTCAGACTTGATCTATTTCCACCACTCCTGTAATTTTCCCCTTTTGTTAGGATGTTTGTTTATTATGTTTATTTATTCCCTCTTTCCCCTTTCTCCCACCTCTCACCTTTTCTCTCTTTCTCTCTCTCTCTCCATCTCTCCCCACACACAGCCCCAGGTTCCACCGTGTGAAAATGCCAGCTCCACATTAACAAGTCCAATTACAGAGTGACAGTAATTGAGTGGCTGATTGGGAGCTCTCCGGGACGCGACGGGGGTCGGCTGCAAGCTGTGCGATTAGAGCAATGCATTAGCACCAAGAACCCGCAGATATTTTTGGGGGCATTGTTGGTGTAATTCCACAGTTAAGTCATTTATACCCCAAATCGGAGCTCTGCCACCACTGGCTGTGGGAAATGGTGGCTTTATCTCCTTTTCTCTCGCTGCCTGTTCAGCGGCTCTTCAGGAAATTACTGATACCCATGTGTCCAGTTCAGTGGGAGTTCGACCACTCCGGGCTATATGCCTCACTCTGGTCAGATTGTGAGAATGTTAAAATATTTAAAATGTATTGAGACCTCCGGGGAGTTGAATGTCTAATGTAGGAAAGTGGATAAACACAAAAGCTGAAAGTGTTGCGTTAATCCTAGCGATGTTCCCACAGATTCCGACATACTGTATCATGTCTACAGGGCTGTGGCAACAGAATGATCACATTGTTATCTATTGCTCCCTAGTAGATGAAAATAAATGTGGTGGATGTGTATGAGCATGTTTGTTAATGGCTTCATCAAGGTATGAGTGTGTGTGTGTGTGTGTGTGTGTGTGTGTGTGTGTATATGCGGGTGTGTGTGTGTGTGTGTGTGTATGCGGGTGTGTGTGTGTGTGTGTGTGTGTGTGTGTGTGTATGTGTGTGTTCACATGTGAATAAGAAGACTCATTCATACAAAAGAAACGCCCTGTTGTTTTGAAAGGGGCACCCTGCCTCGTCTGTGTACTTGTGTACTTGGCCCAATTCAGCTTATTAAGGGCTTCTCTGACTCACAGAAGGCTACGAGGCGGTGGTACATGCATCAACACTAATCTGGGGGGGACAGTCACCACTCCCCTGATTTACCCAACCAGCCCTTTCTTTATCCCGCTTGAGCCGACCCAATTCCACCAGCTGCTGACCCCCCCCCCAAATCACATAAATGAGCTGACCCGCTCCTGACAGTCTCTGATTTAAAGAGCTCTGGGGTGACTGGCTCTCACCTGAGGAGATTGCGGCAAGATTGCAATTCAAGAACTGTCAAAGGCTGCGTTTTATTACCAAATAAGGTGCACACCTGCACACTAAGCAAAAAGGGCACTATATTTACAACTCCACAGAATTACATTATGTACACACTGATGTACTGGTCCACGATCTCAAACACATGCGTACAAACACACCACACACACACACACACGTACACACACGCGCACACACACACACCTACACACACAGCCCCTTCACAAACAGCCACCCACCCACGCATGCATGCTTGGCACACACACTGAGAAAGGCAGGTGCACTGAGGGGAGAGGAGGAGATGAGTAAAGGGGCTATCTGGTTTTGAGGAACACGGGCCACTGTGTGTCACGGAGGCTGAGATGAAGTGAGAGGGGCAGACTGTCTGATTTAATCTGACTGACTGAGTCACTCGCTCTCCCCTCCCAAGGGCAGAGAGATATTATCAGGGGCTGTGACCAATGTAAATATCTCAGACAGACAGAGGCAAGGGAGGCAGGTGCCAATGCATAATAGGGGATGTGATATGGGATGTGTGAGGGCCAAGGCACTGAGAGGTATTGCAGGAGTATTATCAATGCATGCATTTTAAAGGAGAAATGGAAAAGAGAAATAGCATAACCCCTCACAGAGCTATCTCAGATCTAACTTAATTAAAAAAAAAAACAAGAATCACTAGGGGACATCCACACATTGATTAATTTCGATCACTAAAGCACAACGATCTACATCAGCCTTGCATGAAAATGCAGAAAGAGAGAGAGAGAAAGAGAGATAGAGTGGGAGAGAGAGGGGGGGGGGGGAGAGAGGGGGGATACAGAGGGAGAGAAAGAGACAGGAGAGAGCAAGAGGGGGAGAGAGAGAGGGAGAGGGAGGGAGAGAGAGGGGGATAAAGAGGGAGACACAGATGGAGAGAGAGAGTATTGTGCACTTTTACAGAACACAGATAAACTTCTTTACATCATCTGTGATATACATTCATCCACTCATAAATAAATAACTGAACCAGTCCTTACCTTTCCGTCACACTGCCCATTTCCACACACACACACACACACACACACACACACACACACACACACACACACACATACACACCAATAGAGGTCGAGAGATAGTAAGTGGTAAACACAGGCACTCACCCAGAAGAGCAGGTTGAAAAAGACCATGCCATAGCGCAGGGCTCGCATGCAGCCCTCTGCCATCCTGCAGCGCCGCAGCTCTAGGAGGAAGATGAAAGAGAGGTCCAGGTAAAACACCACGTACTTCCTGCCCTGCGTGGACGTGTAGCGACCCTTGGCCGCCTGCGGACCCGGCGTGGTCCGGAAGCCGAAGGTGAACGGCGAGCTGCGGTACTCGTACTCCCCGCTGTAGCGCAGCGGCGGTGAGCCTGCCTTGCTGTCCAGTGACGGACTGCGCCGGTACGGCGTCTCATCCGTGCTCGAGCGCCGCATCTTGGGGTTGGGGCCCGGCGCGGTGGCCCCCAGAGGCCAGATGATCCCCAGATCGATAAAGGTGAAGTCACAAGCGAGGAGAATGCAAACGGACCCTTCCCCAATCCCCTTTCCACTAACAGCTCAACGTCTCCACAAAAACCCCTTCTCTGAAAAGCTTGACTCTAAAAAAAAGCAATGAAGTTTACATCATTGGTCGTGCCACAGGGAAGGTGTGTTTTGCCAGTCAACCAGGCACGTAGATTAAAACAACAGCTTTCAGATCTATGGTGGTAATTGTCTGGTACCAGCGTATAATTCCATGAGATTAAAATGTCCGTAAAGCTTCAGGCTTCTCTTGAAATCCGTTTCTGACACTCATGCGCCTTTCTAATCTAGCCAGTTTCCTCTCACTTTGAGAGTGAGAACAGCTCCTGTGGGCTGGGCTCTGGCAGGTGCTCTGGCAGCTCTTTGAAACGCTTCAGCTGGGCTTTATAGTTGAAGCTCGCTCCTGTTCACTCACAACAACTCTCCAATGCAAGTCTACACAGACACGTCGACTAACACAAATACATTTAAAACAGTTACCAGAAAGTTTGAGTTAAAAGAACAGAATGAATGAATAAAACAAATTACAGGAATAAAGGTTGTGAGGTTGTATAAGAACTGAATACAGATATAGCATGAGAGAAAAAAACATGTATATCCATCTGAAATCAGGTAAAAAGAGTTCCTGTAGCTCCAGTGGCTGCTTCTTCACGGAGATGTCCTCAGCATGCAGTGGGTACCCCAGCAGGCTGCCTGCTTCCGTTTCACCGGTCTGTGGTCCTCCTCAGCTCAGTGCTTCAGCTTGTTCTTTGCTGCCTGCTTCTGATCTTTATGCTACTCTCCCTCTCCCTCTCTCTCTCTCTCTCTCTCTCTCTCTCTCTCACACACACACTCCTTCTTTCTCTCACACACTCAGTCTTGATTTTATTTCCCAATGGTCCCAGCCTCGGATCTCAACCGTTCTTCTGACAGGAATTCCAAGTGTCGTCCCTTTCTTCCTTCTTCAGCTGTACGTCCTGTGTCTCCTCACCAGGTAGAGGAGGACAGGTAGTTGCCTTGAGGGGTCAAATTCAACCCCAGAGACACCGAGTGGAAGAGGTGGATGCTTTCCTTGCAGTGGAGAAAAAACAGACTGCAGCATTATAATAGGAGTCCAGTTAAAGCCTGGAGCTCTCTCTCTCTCTCTCCCTCTCTCTCTCCCCTCCCTCCCTCCCTCTCTGGCTTCCCCTCCTCCTTCTCCTCCCCTCCACCCTATGCGGTGTCACACACACGCGCGTGCATAGACGCCCACAAACCCCTCTGTCGCACACACAGCACAAGAGGCTCCCCTCTTCATCGGTAACTGTCCCCAAACCTTGAGAAGGAGGAGTATCCTAGCAGTCACTTAGACCGGAGACACGCCCCTACAGCGAGCGGCCAATCCCTTTCATCTGCCTCGTCCTGTCTCTTACACTTCCTCTCCCGTGACCACACACACAAAGGAAACCAGTGCTTCCGTTATCGCACCAGTTCCATGCAGCACATTACTCCTGCGCAAGAGACTCTCTCTCTCTCTCTCTCTCTCTACATCACTCTGCCTCATGCACTCACTTTCTCTCCTCACTCAGCCTCTTGCTCTCTCTCTCTCTTTTCTCTCTCATTACTCCTTCACTTTGCCACTTGCTCCCTCTCTCTCCCTCTCAATCTCTCTTCTCCTTCCCTCTCTCTCAATCTCTCTCTTTTGTCCCTTTATTGTTCACTCTGCCTCTTTCACTCTCTCTCTCGCTCACTTTCTCATGCTGTCTTTCTCTCTCTTCTCCCTCTCTCATTCACTCTTTCTCCTCTCTCTCTCATTTACTCTGCCTCTCTCTCTCTCTTTCTCCATCCCCTTCTCTTTCTCTCCCTGTGCGTCTTTCCCTCCCCATGCTGGAGCGGTCCTTGCAGCACAAACTCTGTTTAAACCAAACACTCTAACAACACACACACACACACACACAAAAAAAATTATATTTCACTTCACGCAGCTCATCACATGTGGCAGCCTGAGAACTGCTGTCAGGGGAGCCGTCAATCACTGCGATTGCAAGCCTCTCATTTGCACGCGGATGTGTAATCAGGAGGCTCTGTCTGAAAAAACGAGTGTTTTGATTTGACCGTGCAATCTGAAGTGGTGGTCCAAAGGCTGACGTGTTTTCTTTTTTTGCTGTGGCACGCGTGACTTTCGCCTGCTGCCCCCCCCCCCCCCCCCATTCATATGCTGGCGTGCGTTGCTTAAAGAGACAGGTAGCCCACTGAGCCGCGCAGGCTGTGAAGCATGTGTCAGCGTGTGATCAGATTTCACAGCATGTCCTGTTGGCAAACAATGCGGGCTCGCTTACAAATGCCTCTGTGCGGACAAGTAAGCACAGCACAATACCGACAGTGGACAATTACGAGCAGGAGTGCATAACCAAAAAAAGACAAACTGACACCCCTTGAATGTAATTGCCAGAATTGATGGAACACACTGCACTAAGAATCTGCTGCAGAAAAAGCAGATTGCAAGTGGTATGTAATGACTCACAGCCAGCCCTCTCTATCTCTAATTCCCCATCCTCCCTTTCTCAGAGAGCAGTCCTCATTTAGAGTGACACTCTGCAACCTTTCACAGCCTAGGACACTAATCCGAGAGGCATCATTAAGAGAACTGCCTGTGCTTTTCTCTCCCTCCCTCCCTCCCTCCCTCCCTCTCCACTCCCTTCCTTTCGCACTCCCTCCCTCTCACACTCTCTCCCTAACCACACTTAATGCTCTCTCCTCTTCACTACTCATCTTCCCCACCCATCTTGCCCTGTCTTTTCAAACAGATCACCTATGGAAACCTTCCATTTGGGGCTACACCTTACAGCATTACTTTGTGAATACTGCCTTAAAACAGTTTAATTCGCTAACATAACAAACCATGCAGAAAAAGTATTACTCATTTGTTTGTGTCAGGCAGCCACTGGATTGCAATGTATTTCACATATTGAAAGGAAGACCTGGAGCATTTCCAATTGCCTCTCTGTTTTGAAAGAGGGTACTTCTGCCTAGCCGAAAAAGTGTAAAAAAAAGGGGGGGGGGCACTTAAGGATAGAAACTAAGAATCATGAGCGTCACCGTAGGAAAATATCATATAAATGAATTATATATGGTGTGATGGATCTTAAGTAGGTTATAATTCAAACATCCCATAAATAATACATACATTAATCGACACGTTAGTAATTTTAGTCAACTGGCCTCCGTTTTGAGAGGATGGAGGGAAATTATTTTGAGGACAGATATTTAGAACCAGTGGGAATCTTTACTAAAGATTGGCCTACTTACAAAAAGGCTATGAGGAGGTCTTTGAAGTTTCTCTCTGCCTTGTGTGGGTTTGAAGAACAATTTTTACTGCTAAAGGAGATGTAGACTGTAAAATATGTTTAAGGCACCAGGATACAGCTTTGCTGTTTCAGCGCCCTATATATAACCCTATATATGTTATATTCAGTATTATTGACACTAAATTAGGCATCTGTGGTTACTTTGACTTTGAGTACTATTTTGACAGAAGGCAAGCCAATATCATACATCATAGAGACAGATAAAACAAAACATTTATCGTTTTGAAATTTGAAAAATGTAGACAAATGTCGAGGTAAACAGTAAATTAATGAAAGTTAGAGCAATACAGAGAGATAAAGAAGGCTTAGGAATTAACATAGGAATGTACTGCTAGCAGGATATTGCAGTAATAAAGGAACATCCATCATATTAGCAATGTCCTCACTCACATCATTTGTTGTTAGACTGAAGGCAACGGACCTTTGAGATACCATTTCAATCAACCACTACAGTGCCGTGTATGAGTGACAGGGCCCGTGGTCAATTAATGCCCCCCCCCCCCCCCCCCCCCCATCACCCCTATTCCTTCATGCCCCATCCACATCCGTTAATACCCCATCCCCATCCCTTTCTAACCCATCCCTTATTACCCCACTCCTTAATACGTTATACCCCATCCCCACCCCTTTATATGCGCTATATAAATACAATACTTACTTACTTACTTAGAACCCCATACCCACCTGTTTATACACCATCCAACCCCTTAATACCCCATACCCATCCTTGTGGAGCTGTGTTCACCAAGAGGATGAGCAATGATTCCTTAAGTGCCTCGTACAGTATATAACACTGGAATTGCGTTTGACATAAGCTGGTTAGACAGTTGGGTTACTTGTAGGCCAATATATTTGTGTCCGCTTAATGAATAATTAAAACTATGTGTGCCGCTACATAGAAATACAGACTAAGTTTTGATTAATGTGCCACATCAAGACATCAAAAATCCCCAGTGAGGAGTGCAGTGGGGACAGCCGTGGCCTACTGGTTAGCGCTTCGGACTTGTAACCGGAGGGTTGCCGGTTCGAACCCCGACCAGTAGGCACGGCTGAAGTGTTGTTTGCTGTTGTTGCAGGCAGTTCACTGCGCCGGGATTAGTGTGTGCTTCACCTCACTGTGTGCTGAGTGTGTTTCACTAATTCACGGATTGGGATAAATGCAGAGACCAAATTTCCCTCACAGGAACAAAAGAGTATATATACTATACTATATACTCCTAATACGCTGCTCTTAACAGTCATTATTATAGTGATGGAGCATTTCAGGTTGAGGGAGAGACTAGGTTAAGGCCAATAAGGATCTCTCCAGGCTTGCAATATCTATCCAACATCTAAACACAACGAGCAGAAACACTGAGCACTTCATCCCCAATTGCAAAATTGCCAAGAATCTATACACATAAGTAATACATGAGAGAATTGAACTGAGCAAAATACTGTGTGAGAGAAGCGTGAAATGACATGGGAGAATGGCTGTAGGCCAAAAAAATAAATAAATAAGAATATAAATACATAAAAAAGAAGTGCACAACAGCAGATATCCTACCAGGTTTGGTGGTTTCATCGAGCCACACAGGGTTTGTTTACTCTTAATATGAATAAAAATGTTGCCCTTTTGTCACTTTAGTAACACAGCAGGTCAAGCACTTTCAAGACAGACAGCATGTATGCTCAGTGCCATATCTCATTTATTAGTACACCAGTGGCAGGACCTGAAAGAGGTGTGATACCAAAGTTGTGAAAAGAAAGATGAAAATCATACCATCACCAAATCCCTTAATATCTGAAATAATTTAAAAATATCTTATTTTAGATCAGAACATTATATCATTATAATATTGTCAAGTGAAAGGACTAACTTGTTCAAGTGTTAGGATACTAATGTGGCTTTAATGATGCTTATGGGTCATTCCACATCAATTCAACCAGGGCCCACGCACTTAGGTCTCAAAATATTCTGAAACCTATGTACCTATGTTACCCAGGAGACACACTGTAAAATTACTTTTATGTAAGATCAATACTTTCCAAGATACAGCCAGTTTTACGGGGGGAGGGGGGTGTCAATTTTGTTTGGCCTCTTTTTTTTGTCAAAGTTCACAAGCCCATAGTGCAAGAACTACACCATGTAGGAGGCTCACATTTTGCATGCTGGTACATAAATAGGAATAGTATATAGCATTTGGTCTGGATGACCTGCATGGTCATAGCTGTCCCTCAAATTTGATCAAAATTGTATTGGAGTTTTTGGCTGGGCTCTGTTTAGGCCTTCAGAAGATATATTTGTACTCCACATAGGCTCTTGATTTATGTTCCTTATTGAGATACGTAGAAACACTCTCACAAAAAGTCATGTACCAGCATGCAAAATTTGAGCCTCCTACATGGTTTAGTTCTTGCGCTATGGGCTTGTGAACTTTGACAAAAAAAAAAAGAGGCCGAACAACATCGACCCCCCCCCCGTAAAACTGGCTGTATCTTGAAAAGTATTGATCTTACATACAAGTCATTTTACAGTGTGTCTCCTGGGTAACATAGGTACACCTATTACCTATAAATACCTATAGGTATTTTTTTCAGAATTTTTTGAGACCTAACTGCGTGAGCCCTGGTTGAATTGACGTGGAATGACCCATATTTGTTTTTTCTATTTATTACCAAGGTCCAAACAGTGTATAAGTATAAGTATATATACTCTTTTGATCCCGTGAGGGAAATTTGGTCTCTGCATTTATCCCAATCCGTGAATTAGTGAAACACACTCAGCACACAGTGAGGTGAAGCACACACTAATCCCGGCGCAGTGAGCTGCCTGCAACAACAGTGGTGCTCGGGGAGCAGTGAGGGGTTAGGTGCCTTGCTCAAGGGCACTTCAGCCGTGCCTACTGGTCGGGGTTTGAACCGGGAACCCTCTGGTAACAAGTCCGAAGCGCTAACCAGTAGGCCACGGCTGCCCCCATGCACTGGACTGGGTGTACCTAGGTCTTAATGGGATGGGAATGTATGAACAACACTAAAGTTAAAAAACAAGCAACATTTTGAAGCTTTCAACTCTGGCATAGAAAGCATATGTATACTTCCGCTTTACACAGTAAGATGCTAAAGTGTCCTTCTGCTATTGGTTGAGGACTTCCCAGGGCAGGCAATGGGAAACCAGACCTTATTAATACATGATGATGCAGGATTCAACAGCAATGCACAGTAGGCTGGAGATGGCTGCAACATGCGCTGCATGCTGTACACGGGATCGGTATAGGTATTCCTCCACAGCACAACATGCACTTTCTGCTAATCAACAAGCTAGATTAACCAATATACCACAACTGGGCACAAGATATAATCAGAACAGGGGACAGCTGGAACACGTGTCGTCACATAGCATACAATACCTTGTATCCGTAAGTGGCCTACCTTCACAGCACAATATGCCGTTGATTTTGTTTTCTCACAATCGACTTTCTATTTTATTTTTTTTTTTTAAACAGCCGTGTTACCTGCTATAGGGAGCACTAAAGCTGCCATACACCTAAACCACAAGTACCAATGGAAAATTCTATTGCCTATACACAGATCCTTCAGAGTGTAGACAACAAATGATGGGATGTGATGTCTCTACTCAAAGCCTATTACATCATTATTTGAATTTCTGCATCACTCACTGAGATGTACTAGAATTTCAATCACCACCACAAATTGCAACCTTTGCATGTTAAAAAAGAAAGCCAGACAGAAATACATAATACACAGTCCGGTTGTGTGTGATTGTGGGCACCATTACCTTTGTTGTTGAAGATAACATTATTTAGTTTTCAAATTGCATGCTCTTAAAATACACATTTACCTAAGAAGAAAAGAAGGTATTATTCTTGTTATTCTTCTCCAGAGAATTTCCTTTGGTTTGAATGGTTTCCATTAGCCTTGAAAAGCATTCAGCACATCAATCCATTCCATTCCTTACAAAAAATAGCTCTTATTATTCTTATTTGAAAGGAAAATCAGCATGTCTCTCACTTTCAGAGAGGTATATTATTGAAATTCAAAGACACACTGCAATTGGAGTTCTAACAAATTAACCAAGCACTATCTGTTCAATGTTTCTTTGTAGATTGTTGACATTCAGACCATTTATATGTTGGCCATTATTCGTTTTATTAGTTCAGAGTTCTTTCTAAATATATATCATCGCCAAAATGACATCATCATTTTGCAACTTCAGGTGGACCATGCTGTCTCAAACTACTTCCAGGGGATTTAATGATGAGAGATGCCAGCGTTGGCATTAGCATGTCAAAATACTTCTCACACATACAGCAACAACCACATAGTGAAATTTGCTGACGACACAACTCTGGTGGGTCTCATCACCAAAGGCGACGAGACTCAATACAGGTTGGAGGTCGACCTTCTGACCACGTGGTGCAGGGACAACAACCTCCTGCTGAACGTCAGCAAGACCAAGGAGATTGTTGTTGACTTCCGTAGAGGTCACACCCAACACCTGCCACTGACCATCGACGGTGCTGTGGTGGAGAGTGAGCAGCACCAAATTCCTGGGGGTGCACATCAGTGAAGACCTCTTCTGGACCACCAACACTGCATCACTGGCGAAGAAAGCTCAGCGCTGCCTGTACTTCCTGCGGAAACTCAGGCGAGCAAGTGCTCCACCAGCCATCATGACCACATTCTACCGAGGCACCATTGAGAGCATCCTCTCCAGCTGTATCGCTGTGTGGGGCGGAAGCTGCACTGAATACAACAGGAAAGCCCTGCAGCGCATAGTGAACACAGCTGGAAGGATTATTGGTGCTTCACTCCCCTCCCTGAAGGACATTTACACCTCCCACCTCACTCGCAAGGCGACCACAATTGTGAGTGATGCAAGTCACCCCGCTCACAATTTGTTTGATCTACTGCCCTCTGGGAAGAGGTACAGAAGCCTGCGCTCCCGCACCACCAGACTCACCAATAGCTTCATACCAGGCTGTTAGGATCCTGAACTCTCTCCCCCCTCTCCCCCTCCACCCTCAGCTACATAACATCCTGGACTTTTAGACCCCCAATGGCTGCCTTGCACTACTCCACTTGCACTACTCCACTTGTACACTTGCAACTTGTTGTTGTTGTCCTGTTGTCCTGAACACTTCTGAACACACTTCTGCTGCTCTTACATAACTTGCACCACTATGCCACTTGCATACTTAGGTCAAACAAAACTACCTCAGCCATTTATTGGCCTGACTTTTGCACTATTATATTGACTGTCTACTGTATGCACAATTTCTACCAAATGTTGCTGCTCTTATTTCTTCATTGTATGTGCCTTCTTATTTTTACTTTTTATATTGTTTACTTGAATGTTATGTTTGTCTGTGGACCCAATTGGTAAAATATGTCTTGTCTCCACCGTGGGATAGTAGGAAACGCAATTTCGATCTCTTTGTATGTCTTGACATGTGAAGAAATTGACAATAAAGCAGACATTGACTTTGATACCGTGTCTAATTAATCAGTGGTGCTCAGAGGTGTAATGATCACTGAAGTACCACCAAGCTCAGTTTATCATAGTTTTATTATTTCCTCAAACTGTTATTTATTTTATTTATCATTGGTTCATTGCAAATTTCACAAAAGTAAAATCTGCCTGACTTTAGGGAGAACATAACTAGCCCGTAAAAACAAATGGAAACAATTTTCCTACAATCATCATGTAGCTTAGTGCAGATAAGATTCAGCAAATGGCATGGTAACTTCATGCCATCCTAAACATACTATCTGAACATGTTTTCATCAAAACAATTGATTCTACTGGATCCTAAAAGTCATCAGTGTGCAACAGCTGCTGTCCTCAATTAGAGCAGAGCAGAGCAGGATTTGGTGAGGGTCTTAAGAGAGGAGGGTATGGGAGACAAAGGCAGGGTGGGCGAGGTGGAGGATAACCCTCATCATTAACCTCACCATAATCCTGGTGCCATTGTCTTCATCTGAATTAGGATTAAGTGGCCACAATCCGATCTACCAGTGGTGCTTGAAGATTGAGACAAATAATCCAGCCTTCACAAACCCATGTGTCAAAACAGGAATCAAAACTTTCACTTAATACTGGACAAAACACAACAACGCACTCACACACACACACTCACAAAACACAGACGTGTATTTGAGGTCTGCAACAGGCAAGGACATGGTGCAGTGATCATAAGCACAGATGTAATACATCAAATCTTCCAGAGCATTAGCCTTGAGACACGTAATCTCCTAGTCAGTGACAGGTAGAGGCGGGCAACTAAGTGACTTTCAAGTAGGGCTGAGCGGTAATTATGATAACCAGGCAATCATTATGATAGAATGGTTGGCAAGGTTACAGGAAGAGGAGAAATGAGGATTAAAAAGCAGACAGTAAGATGCGCCGTATATACGACATGAGCCAAATCCCTGTCTCAACACAAAGGGGTTGTCCCTCACTGCTAGATTAATAATATTATCCCCTGATTAGACAGCAAACAAGAGGGAATGTTCTGCGTGACAAATATAGCTTCTGGCTATTCAAACGCTCAGAGGAAAAACTATACGTTTTATTTCACACATAGCCATATGCTACCAGAGGTGGTATGAACCCATAAGCTTCACAGGTGCAGCATTAATTTTGTCTCAACGATTCCATCATAAAGAGTCCACAGGGCAGGTATTGATTGATGAGCAGGCAGTGCTACTGATGTGATTAAGGTTAAGGCTTTTTAGGTTTGTTCTGTTCTCATTGCATAGATTAAGGTCATAATTCTCGGGTCACTAAAAATGCTAGGATTTATTGTAAGAGCAGAGGATGAAAACATGGATTAATGATATTCGATACTCAAACTAGAAAGTTCACTGTCCTGTATATTGCAGAGGCTATGCTATACATAATTGAATCAAATAAAATATGAATGCTATACATTTATACAAATACTAAAATGAAATTATTTCTGCCTTTTTATAACTGCTAGCATGATTGTTTTGACAGGTTGGGCATGTATGACTGGATGAGGGAAGGGAGAGGAGAGGAAGGAACATAAAAGTGCTCGATCAACATCCAAAACTCTTCACATATGTCAAAGTACCCCATCACCACTAGGGCAAAGCAGGCACATGGATGGATAAATGGAACAGAAGTATATTCATTACAGTCATAGTCCCATCTATCTGATGGGAGTTCAGCAGTTATAGAGAAGTACACAGTTACCATGTGGCTGTTTGAGAGGCCTTGACTGAGAATCACCCAAAAGTGTATTTTGTTTAGCCAGAATCTCACTCAGAGTCAGGCCCGCACGGGGATTCGAACCCGGGTCTCCGCAGTGAAAGGTGGAGATGAATCCCCTGTACCACCCTCAGCTATGAATGAACCAAAATGCAGGAGTCAGATTCAGAGTTCACTTTACTGAGTCACAAAAACAGGCAGGCAAACAGACTTTCTTGCAGATTGTTGCAAAGTATCACAGATATAGGCAATGACCATCAAGTCGAAAAAAGGCAAAAAAAAAAAATCCAAAAACAGAGGGCAGTAGACAAAAGTCCATTCAAACAGGCCAGCCAAAAATTCAAAGTCAAAAAACACCTCAAAGAGGGAGAAATTGATAACCAAAAGTCTTTTCAAGAGTATTCAAAACAGGAGTATACTTACGATACAGGTGGCACACAGGAGAACTCAGCAAAGGCAATAACAAACACATGCTCCTTAAATACTCTGATTCATTAACAATCACAGGTGTAATCACTCAAACACATGAGCCGAGAAAATCAGGCAATTGACCGATCCCAAGCCCCACCTCCCATTGTCAGTCCCATAGTTACTGTTGCTAATTCGGACAAGTTTGCAGGAAAGTGTGCGAGAACGCGTGTTCAACATGGGGACGCAGCACCCCAGTGTATGCTGGATTTCTGGGCGTCAAATAATATTGATATACTCAAAAAACAGAGGCCAGAAAGGCCTTCAGTATGCGGAAGGGCACATTCATTCACATTCACAATGTCCACTGTTATCAACGAGGTGGAACACCACAAATTGAAACCAATCCATTGTTACGGATCTTAATGGGATGCATGTTAACTGGGGATAAGCATCACGAGCAGGTAGTTTACCTTATTTGCTACAGATGTGACTCTGATTCAATAAACAGGTCTGTGCAAACATATGGTGTTGACGTGTCCATAACAAAATCTAATCATATTTCGAGGATTAATTGAAGACGGGACCAAGTGCTGCAGATCCAAAGTTCCCACGCAACTTGGGAGAGTGGCTAGCCTATAAGCAGCTCATGTTGGGGAGGTGGATAGCTTCGCTTCGGTAGGCTGATAGCCTACTTATTATTTTGAATGGCTGCTTTAGAAGGAAGAGTTCAAATAAACATGATACAAGTGTATTGAAAAGAAACCACTAGATCTATCCGAGTTTAAACCCCACGCACGACATATCTGCATGGCAGGCAGACGCTATCAAGAGCAATTCCTTCGCTGACGTGATTTGTCTTGCACTAGACTTCATCAGTGCCCGCTTGGGCTGTACTTAATTTAAATGTGGGCAATGTAGTAGGCCTAATATTGACGATTTTGAGACTGCATAGCCTATGCAGCAAGGCTTTGAATCGGCACATGATTTGATCTTTAGAAGACATTGGCTATCTCGTTCAGCCATCAAATGCATCGCAGTAGGCTATTAGCCTATTGCGTTTGTTGAAAAAAAATAATCGTTAGCTTATTTCTGTGAAGTCTTCTATCCCAAGTTAAACATGGCAAGTTAGCCTGTGCCTAAAGCTGAAAGTAGCCTATTCTTGTTGTGTGTGGCGATACGTGATTGAAGGTGTAGCCTATTTTCGCGTCTTCCAATCGTATGAGTGTGCGAGTTCAGTTCCTGCGAGGTAGGTAGGCTTTACTTTTTTGCGTAGGCTTATGTTGCTGTTTCAACAGTGGAAACCAGGTACACAAATAAAGGGAACATTTTCGTACACACAGATTTTTTTACTGAAAAGTAGCAGTCTATCCAAAGTTGTGCAAAGTTAGGCCTATGTGTGTTAACGTTTCACACGGTCAGGACATCGGATGTCACTTCTACAAGTACCCCAGGCATATATTTGAACCTTTTTGAGCTCTTTAGTTATTTAGTTACTTAGGCTACTCGCAAAATAAGCATTATAGCATTCGCATAACTGGCGTATTGTCATACAGAATGGACACTAGAAAATTCAAAATTGACCGAGGTTGACCGAGGTCCTCCGAAGTCCTCATTGTGACATGGTAAAAGGGGGCGGGGCTTGGGATCGGTCAATTTCCGAAAATTACAAAAACAAGGTGCAAATGAGGACATCTAGTGGCCAAAAGCAGTAACTGCAACTGAAAAGTCCCTGGGACCTGACAGGACCCCTCCCTTTAGGATCATCTCCTGATGATCCCCGGTCGATCAGGACAAGACGGACGTGCTGGACATGTTGACAGAGATCCTTAGATTAAGATGTCAAGATAAACAAAGACAAACTTATTCAACATGTCCCGTAGGACGTCATTGATCAGAGCTTGGAACACAGATGGAGCGTTGGTGAGGCCAAAAGGCATGACCTGGTATTCATAATGGCCTGTAGGAGTGTTGAATGCCGTCTTCCATTCGTCCCCCTCACAAATATGCACAAGGTGATAAGCATTGTGAAGATCCAGTTTGGTAAAGACGGTGGTTCCCTGGAGCAACTCAAAGGCTGAAGCAATGAGGGGAAGTGGATAGCGATTCCTTATTGTGATTTTATTGAGTCCACGATAATCAATGCATGGCCGAAGACCTCCATCCTTCTTGCCAACGAAGAAGAAGCCCGCACCCGCTGGAGAGCACGAAGGTCAGATGAAGCCAGCGCCTCCCTGATATACTGGTCCATGGCCACTCGTTCTGGAGCTGACAGAGAGAAAATGCGACCCCTACGGGAACAGGTTCCAGGTAACAGGTCTACAGCACAATCATAAGGTCTGTGGGGTGGAAGGGTTGTTGCTCTTTTCTTATTAAAGACCTCTCTCAAGTTGTGGTACTCAGGGGGCACTCGGGAAAGCTCAGGAGGCTCAGGAGACAGGAGTCTTGAAAAGAGGCAGGTAGTGTGGCCTGTGACTCCTTCAGGTCCTTTTCTAGGGAGATGATTAAGGTCTTCACTCCTACAGCCACTGGCCGCATGGCAGCCAAGAAGCTCCTCGATCTGCGCCAGGGAAACCGGTCTGCAGCCGACTACGCTATCCAGTTCCGGACTCTGGCAGCTAAGAGTGGCTGGGGAGAACAGGCTCTGCAGGCAAAAAATCCAAAAACAGAGGGCAGTAGACAAAGTCCATTCAAACAGGCCAGCCAAAAATTCAAAGTCAAAAAACACCTCAAAGAGGGAGAAATTGATAACCAAAAGTCTTTTCAAGAGTATTCAAAACAGGAGTACACTTACGATACAGGTGGCACACAGGAGAACTCAGCAAAGGCACTAACAAACACATGCTCCTTAAATACTCTGATTAATTAACAATAATCACTCAAACACATGAGCCGAGAAAATCAGGCAATTTCCGAAAATTACAAAAAAAAAGGTGCAAATGAGGACATCTAGTGGCCAAAAGCAGTAACTGCAACTGAAAAGTCCCTGGGACCTGACACTCCAAGGCTTTATGGTAACTGCTTTGACATCTTTCATGGTCACAGAAGGCTAGAACCTAGGCTTTAATCTCATCAACTGGGCGGCCCAGAGTCACAGCACTCTGTTAAATAACACAAAAATCCACACACCAGTAGTTTCTGAGCAAATATTTAATTATGTGACGTTTTGGGGCAAGTCAAATATTTAATTACAGACAATTAATATTTAAATATTTAATTACAGACAAAAATAAGTCTGTAATTAAATATTTGCTCGGGAGCTACTGGTGTGCAGACTTTTTTGATGTTATTGCTGTGACTTTTCCTTTAGTCCTGCACCCTAAGTTTAGTGCATGCCTTCTGTAGACTTTTCACAACATTCTGTTCCTATCACTGTAGTGGGATACTGGGAGCCGGACAGACCACAGGTCGAGCGCACTCACCTGTCACCAGTCTCCTCCAATATCAGCACCACAGAGCAGAAAGATGATTTAATGTGATATGATTCTGTCAAAGCCTATAGAGCTTCAGAGTGTTATTTATTCATGGCTTTGTTGAGTTCCCGGTTGTGGTGTACTCATTAGAATGTTAATTAATTTTGTATATTTGCTCACCTATGAAGTAGTCCCTGGTTTGTCGACCAGATAAAACTTGCATATCAATTCACCATGTGCACTCTGAAGTCGTCAGTGACAAAGTTTCAAATTAAGGGAATGAATTGAGGAACATACCACAGCCAATTAAGGTGACAGCCAACGTAAAACTTTTTTCCAAATGCAGACATACAGTAGCATATCAATATCTTCAGGTGTTTCAAGATCAAGTTGTCTATGTCTAAAAGCTGTCTATCTCGGTCACTACGCACAGTATTTGTTCTATGAATGTATAACAGACACAATAACAAAGACTATTAGGTAACAGAGCCCTCACTAGGCAGGCTCCATTGATAGCTTTTACAGGGCGTGGAGGGTAATATTGTAACAAAGTCTTATGACATCTTATATAGATTCCACCTCTACAAACCAAACCACCAAAACCACAACAGCAATATTTGCAATGATTTGGACTTATAATGATGAAATGCTGAAGAGGATGCCCAATGGTTTCTACTATGTTTGTTATAAACAAATTCATATTCATAAAATGCAGTCATGCATAAAATCATGGTTGTGATGGTTGGTTGTGAGTAGTGTCCGAAATGTATAAGTAAAGCAAAAAGAAAGCAATAATATTGTGAGCAAAATGGCATACATTTAAGACTTTACTTATAGTCCAGTCATTTTAAGCCAAAATAGGGGTCAAGGTTGAACAAATTGCAACCCAAGCAAACTTAACTGATTTTGAATCCTCAATATGTCCTGAGTAAGGGAAAAAAGCCCCGAAGAATCCCGATAGGGGAAAGTTTAGAAAAAGACCCAAATATACCCTATTCATGTGCCTATACAGTATTTTTCTCACGTGAATAGGGGAAAAAAATTAACCTTCACATATCACCATGAAAATTACTGAGTTGATTACTTACATCAAGACAAACAAAAAATGTATTATACGTTTTTTGAAATTGTTTGTTAACATGGGCAAACAGGGCATAATGTAATTACGAATAGTTAATTTGTATACATACCACAACGGAGCTAATAGTCCAGGCAAAGGTCTGACCCAAAACTAATTGCAACAGAATTTATTTTCACATTTTAATATTTCAATTGGTGATCTTTACACCATAGTAAAAGACCATGAAAATCCAGTTGGTGGAAATATGTTAAAATGAGGGTTGTTTTATGCATTATTCTTCAGCAAATACTGACAAAACTGTAATTAGAATGTTGTAGAATACACATTCTAAAGAATATCTGACCCCATCCAACTTAAAGGTGCGATTTGTAGGATTGTTACCGAACGTTCTGTAGGCCAAAATCAAAACACTGGTGAACGTTCTCAAGACTACCAGAAGCGAGCCTCTTCTGGGTTGCCAGATGTAATGAAGACTTAGCTTGTTGACCTGCAGCTAAGGTAATGTGTAGCTGGGACATGGTTCTCCAACCATGTCCCAGCTACACATTACGGAAACAGTGAAAACAAAAAATACCTCTCTAACCAACGTAACATATTTAGCTGAAGTTAGCGATGCAGATGAAGTTTAGCCTAGGCTGTTGTGGAGAAATATGGCCAGCTCTGCGTCAGACTTATATTCTTCGTTTGACCAAGACGTCACCATCTCAGGAAGCTCCTCCGATGTCCACTTAATTTGTTTCTTGTTTTAATTTTGGAAATTAAAATTTGCCTGCCTCTCGTGGGCGTTCATGACTACTGACAGCTGTTGACAGTTGGCCTTTGCTAATTTGGCAACCCAAATAGGACGACGCGCTAGCCCATTATTAATACGCTATTCTAGAATTAATCGTTCAAAACATAAACGGAAACGGTTTTACGGGTTAGAGTAATGTTGTCAAATAAGCCATTACTTCAGTTCATCGTGTTTCCTTACTCTCTGACAACATATGGTGATCATTTTTGGAATGGTTACAGTTTATTTTCCATTATTTCCTACATACTGGACCTTTAACATGGAATTTTAGAATCTTGCATTGTTGAGGAACATTTTTTTTATTTTCAAAGAGTGAATTCCTTTGGCTTATTTCATACTGGTTTGTTGCAAAATGGGTGTCTATTTTTACATTGTGGCCCTTTGAATCAATGGAAATGGTTGTTGAATCTTTAAATAGAGCCAAGTGGGTTTTTGCATGTAAGTGTTCCACAATGTGTAATCTGTACAAACACATA
Organism: Alosa sapidissima; assembly: GCF_018492685.1. Lineage (NCBI taxonomy): Eukaryota > Metazoa > Chordata > Actinopteri > Clupeiformes > Clupeidae > Alosa > Alosa sapidissima. The sequence continues at coordinate 17,335,374 of NC_055970.1, read as the reverse complement.
GTTAGGCATTATTCAGCCTAGGAAAGTGGTTTTGGTGTTTACGTAATCTGATTTAGAGGTCACTGAAACATACAGTATATCACACTAAAGTATCAGTCCATCATTTTGCAAGTCTTATAGTAATTGACCTCTTGCCCAGGGGTTGACTGATATACTGTCTGTCCAATCAGAGGGGCCTGTATGATGCCCCTTTACTTTGCACAATTTTTGTCTAAAACAATAATCGGACAGCACAGTATGTTTATGTTAGTGAATGCAGGAAAATTGTGAAGGCAAAGTTGAAGATGGACATGATAATGTCCTAATTCGACAGAAGGGTGCAGATGGGATAACTGCAGTTAGCCTCCAAGTGTGACTATTGTTGTGACATCTGGCAAAAATGCTATACTAATAAATATAGTTTAAGATTAATAATTGAATAAAAGAAAAATAATGCATGCCTATGCATGGATCATGGTTTTACCAAAGTCATAGAACAGTCAAAACTATACATATTCTAAAAGTATATGCACTGTACATGAAATATAGCATCAATCAACTTATGTCCCATCTTCCTCCATACCATGCATAACACATACTCCTCTATTCTGTATAGGCGAATCAAGTGAACAGCTGATACATTTTGGCCTGCACTATTAAGGGAAACAAATTAAACACCCTAAACTATATATTTTCTGAAAGCATATACCCTCCGGAGGAGATATAACACCATTTAAGACATTTCCCATCTTCCTCTATGCCATGCACAATACATTGCCCTCTATTCTGTAAAGGCCAATCTAGTGTAAAGTGGATACATTTTGGCCTATACTGTCCAGGGAAAACAAATTAAACACCATTATCTATATATTTTCTATTAGCATATACCTTCTAGATGAGATATAATACCAGTTAAGACATGTATTATCTTCCTCCATGCCTTGGACAATTTGTTTGTCAAATGTTGCAATTACTTTTGGGTCACTATACATTAGCTATACATAATTACATTATGCCCTGTTTGCCCATGTTAACAAACAATTTCAAAAAACTTATAATACATTTTTTGTTTGTCTTGATAACAAGTAATCAACTCAGTAATTTTCATGGTGATATGTGAAGGTTAATTTTTTTCCCCTATTTGCGTGAGAAAAATACTGTATAGGCGCATGAATAGGGTATATTTGGGTCTTTTTCTAAACTTTCCCCTATTGGGATTCTTCGGGGCTTTTTTTCCCTTACTCAGGACATATTGAGGATACAAAATCAACCCTTTCTCCTAAAATGACTGGACTATTACAGCAAATTAACTTTTAATTATAAACTTAATATTTGCACATTTTTGTTTTTGTGTTTGCTGGTAAAATAGGATAATCGCAGTTTGTTGCGTATGGGGCTGCGTAGCCATGGACCAGTCAGGGTGCCCATGCTGTCCCCTGTCCACTGCCAAAAGCACCCACAATGGGAATGTGAATATCTGAACTCGACCAGAGCAATGAAAGTGGTGTGATGAATCACGTTTTCTTTTACATCACGTGTGCGTCGCTTACTTGGGGAACATATGGCACCAGGATGCCATTCATGTGGATGTTCCTTTGACACGTACCACCTACTTAAGCATTGTTGCAGATCATGTGGACCCTTTCATTGAAACAGCATTCCTTGATGCCAGTGGCCTCTTTCAGCAGTGTGTGCCCTGCCACAAAGCAAAAATGGTTCAGGAATGGTTTGAGGAACAAAACGAGTTCAAGGTGATCACTCTCAGATGAGGTCATCAATCTCAATCCAATTAAGCTGTGGGATGTTGAAAAAACAGAAAAATTGAGCCAATCCTCATAAATATAAAAAGCCTTTAATCAAAATTGACTACATGCCAATGCGTTTATCCAATAATAATATCCAAAATATCAATTTAAAAACAATGTATTTTCTGATCATAAAATATAAAACTCAGCTTAATGCTGATACCTGATATCTGGCTTGATATCGCTTTGTTAATACATGATGGTGCATTTTCTTAGTGCTATTGAAGCACTAAGAATGAGTCAAGACTAGATGGTGAAAGAATCCTTCTGGGCTGTTAATCTGAATGATAGATGAACACCTGCAGTCAGTGCCCTGTGCCATCAGAATGAATAACATTATACGCTACTTTAATTGTAAAAACAAGGTTGCCTTGACAATTGCAGGCCCTGATATTGGAAGTATATCTGTCTGGAATTTGTCAACCGGCTACTTTGAAAAACAGACTAATTTCAAATCGGTAAGGGAGAAAAAAAGACACCTCATTTACTCAGTCTTAAGGTCTGTGGCGTTGACTTCTACCTCCAGCCATAATCAGCAAGATTTAAACCCCTGAGTGCTCATCATGAAAAGGATTTCCCAGTCGCAGAGCACTGTTTTAATTGACATCTAAGGTTGTGATAAATGCAAATTTGCCAGAGCATTTCTGTGTTTAAGTCAATGGAAGTCAGGCACTGCATAAACTACTGTTCTCTCTCGTCTTTCACTCTAATGGAAAAGCCTGCAGAGCCCGGGGAGTTGTCAAAGCATTCTCTCTCTCAAAAGTTAATTAGCTCAGAGCAGGTAAAAAAGGAATCCAGAAAAAAAGAACACCATGTAAGATTAAGTTACTTTCAGAAAAAAATATGCAGCGCAACGGCAGAGACATAATAACTATTAGGAAAAAGATACTATAGTAACAAACGACTCACCAGATTTTCATCCATCTTGAGATGTTTTGCCTCCCTACCATCATACAGGTCACACTTATTTAGCATTCCTACACTGGCAACAAAAATCTGTCATTATGCTAATTGCATAACTACACGGAAAGAGGTGTTGATGCTATTTGCACTCTGGTGGAATGTGTGTTGGGACTGAAAACAAACAAGGTGCCACTCATTCTATCAATAGGTAAGTCAGGGATAGGGCAAACATGTCAATTCTATAAAATCACTCAACATGCCGTACACGTGTATGTGGTAGGTATGCAACTAAAATGACTGGCTATCTTTCATTATTTATTTTCCATCTAAATTCTATTAGCATAATATATAATGGTCATACTACACATTTTGATTATGAAAATCATTTTGAAATCAAAATAAAATGTGAAAGATAATTTTCAACGGCTATTCTTGTCAATGCCCAACTCTTACTCTCCCACTCAATATCAGCAGATTTCAGCAAATTTGTTCAGCTGTGTCTGGGTCTCCACCCAACATATCCTTTTCCTCAACATCAACATTTATGCTTGTGGGGACGGTACAGCCTTCTTAACATCCTGAAAGGTCCTGAGAGAGGTGTGTATGCTGTTACATAATATCCCATAAAATGGTTTGATTTTAAGTACCAACCATTGTCCTTTGTGGTATATCTAGACATTTTATTCTTAATTGATATTCATAATACACTGTAAAAATGATTAACCCAGTCATCGTGTTGCTTTGATTTAAGTTATGCCAACGTGTAGCGTCAAGTTTATTACACATAAACTGACATATTAATTTTGCCTTTATTCAGATAGTACAGTGAAAAGTGACAGGAGGTGAGTGGGAAAGAGAGATGGGGTGGGATCGAGAAATGATCGCAGGTCAGATTAGAGGTTGCGTCCCCGTGGGAATTTCGACTTACACTACAGCATCCCCAACCAGAAAATAACAACAGCACCCCCAACCACAACATAATTATAGCACCTCTAACCAAAACATAACTACAGAACCCCCAACCAAAACATAACTACAGCACCCCCACCCCAACCAGCCTGGGGCAGCCGTGGCCTACTGGTTAGCGCTTCAGACTTGTAACCGGAGGGTTGCCGGGTTCAAACCCCGATCAGTAGGAAGGGGCTGAAGTGCCCTTGAGCAAGGCACCTAACCCCTCACTGCTTCCCGAGCGCCGCTGTTGTGTGCTTTACCTCTCTGTGTGTTCACTGTGTGCCGAGTGTGTTTCACTAATTCACGGATTGGGATAAATGCAGAGACCAAATTTCCCTCACAGGATCAAAAGAGTATATATACTTATTCTTATATTTACCAAAACATAACTACAGCACCCCCAACCAAAACATAACTACAGCACCCCCACCCCCCAACCATATACTACAGCACCACCAACCAAAACATTACAGCACCCCCAACCAAAACATAACTACAGCACCCCCACCCCCAACCATACTGTAACAACAACACCACCAACCAAAACATAACTACAGCACCCCCAACCAAACCATAACTACAGCATCACCAACCAAAACATAACTACAGCATCCCCAACCAAAACATAAATTAACTCAATCACTCAAAGATAACTTCACTGTGTTAATTTGAGTCAACAAAACATTTTCTGCAGTATACAATATGTAATACAATCTGATATAGAAATTGTATAAGTGTAATTGTAAAAGTGACAGTATCAGTATCAGTATAATCAGGTGATGATTTTGGTGGCCAAATGAGATAAACTAATAAGTGACCCCAAAATCACCACCTGATTATACTAATCCAGGGAGTATAGCTGAAGGCTTGGGCTGTCTCATCAAACTCCCTAAAATGTCTCACCTTTCTTTTTACTCCTGCTCTCCTTGCAGAGTGATGTATTCAGGCTACACTGATAGTGTTGTGCAGAGGCCCCCCTTCATATGATATTCTATCAAAATAGTCTAGATTAGAGGATGTTGACAAATGCTTTAACAGAAGTTAAACAGAAGGATCAAAAGAGTATATAAAACAAACAAAACAAACAAAAATTGAAACAGGTCTTACTGTTGTCTATATTACATATTCTGCAATTGGGATAAGGTTAGCTTTTCATGTCACTAAAAATGTATTCCAAAAATGCAAATCACACAATAATGAAACCTCATTCAATATGTTATATCACATACAAAGACAATGTTTGATTAAAAGCTTGAAATGGACTACAGGCATGATCTATTAGTCCGATATATTACCTGTGCCTATGGCCTAGTTGGGGCTGAGATTACTGTCATTATTTCTTCCTCGGAGGTAATGATGACACAGTGAACACTTCTATTTACAAAGGCTAATGAACAGAGCTAATTGACCATGTAATTAAATTAAATGAAAGGGAAACATTAAGAAATATGGTACACCTGAAAGGACGTGTTTGCACCTAATCATATATGGGATTTTCAAGATAGAAATGAGGAAAGAGTGGCTGGACTTTGTTCATTCATATTGGCCTTTGCAGTGCACCTTCTGGAGGCAACACAGGCTCTTTGATTTCTCATGTGTTTGCCGAATCTGTAGGATTTTATTGTGGATATTAGTTACAGACATGGTGAGACAGGCTAGTTAAGGATTCAGCACCACATATAAAGTAAATAAAATATAAAGTAAAAGGGATTTAAAAACGTCCACCATACTTTTATATCTCTGTAATAAAAACAGAGATTCAACAGTCCTCCTGTTCTCCTAAAACCCTTTCTCTGTTCACCCTCCTTTATAAGGCAATGTTTATTCTGGTCACGACTCCTCATGACAAACTTGCACCCTCTCCTTTCCCCTTCTCCTTTGTATAAAAAGCAGCACTTCTATGAAAAGCAGCATCAAGACTCACCCACACAAACGCTTACTGACAAAACACAGGCATATTGTGTGACTGTACCATGGGTTCTTGCTCATTCTTTTCCACATTTCACCACACCTCCCTTCCTAAATATAGCATTCACTATCCCACACACTATACACACACTGCCTTATTCAAGGAGAGCTTTTGCCCTGGCCAGTCTTTACTTTATGGAGTCAGTGTTTATGATAATTGTCAACAGCTTTGGCAGACTAAAAAAACTCCATGCAAGAAAACCACTAGACTGGCCAAACAGTAGTGGATGTTTGCATGTGTATGCATATATTTATTTGCGGGGTGTGTCACGTCTCTCTTCACTATAAATTACTTTTTCTGAACCTAAAATTACAGAGAGCATCATAAAGATGTGTTCTTCTCAAGTACAGAAATATGAAGAGAGTGCATCACAAAATGATACTTTGTTATCTGTGAACGTGAATGTGATGCAGCTGTTCCCAGCCAGAGATCAGAGGTTCAGACTTTGACCGTGGGAGCTGAACTGAGAGAGGTTAGATGTTTTGCAGCTCCATCCAGCAGTTTCCAATCAATCCCCGACACTCCACTAAAATACACAGAACATTATCTTTCAAGTCCCTGTTCAACAGCATCAAGGCACAGCCTACTCTATTCCTACTATGTTAGATCTCCCTTGAGAGCAGGGTATTTTTGTATGATGGCATCAGCTAGCTTATACTAAACACATCATCTTGCAAGACAGATGAATGTGTCTTTCAGAACAACATGTGAGTCACTACTCACAAGCCAGCCAGTGCACAAAATCAGTGTTTCACTATTAACCTAGCATCTTTTGTTATAAGACGTTTTTATTCAAACGTTTTATTCAATAGGCCTAGATGCTTTAACATTTAGTGTGAGGTTAGGAATAAGGCCAGAAACCAGTTCATGTTTACTTCTTCCTTGGGAGCTCTGAGGACTTTAGGGTTTGTGTGTCCTGCCACACAGCCAGCCCACGTGTAGGCCTACGGTTTTTTAGCTGGCCAGTGTGTCCCTCTCTTCATACTAAAAAAGCAGTCAGGGAGGGACCACCATCTGGAATGCCGGGAATGTTGAAATGTTATTTTTCTTGGAGAGTTTATTTTTGTGTTCCATCATAAACCAAGAGAAAGATCCTTTGTTTCATTTACACACAGGGTTAGCACAGTTACACTGGACTTCTCCATCTGTAGCCTACTCATTTTCCACACAGAATAAATAATCTACTGTAGCCTTATTGGAGTGACACTTCCAACAATCTGGATAGGCTTTTCTTTTCATCTCTGTAATCAAAGCCTAGGCTACCCAGTCAATCTGTAGTAAGGGAGGACACACTTCACACACAAAAAAGAAAAAAAGAAGAAAAATCTTTTAGTAAATAAAAGTCCACAATCTTAGAATACATAGGCCTAAGGTACAATTTTAATTTAAAAAAAAACTCACAAAAGCGCATTGCACACGTTATCACATAGCCTATTGGCATGTGTCACAAATGATGTGGTAGCCTAGGCTATATTTTGCTTTGAGTAGGCTAGCATCACCAAATAACTTAAAATATAACCACTTACCTTAGGCTAGGTCTATGTTGTGTTGGCGACTGTCTCCGCAGGCTACAGTATGCACGACACGTCAAAAGAAACACTGCGAAGACTCCCAAATGTTTCACACTTTACTCCTTTACTCCGACAGGAAAGGCAGCTCCTGATGAAAGACGAATCTCTCTCTCCTGACGTAGGCCTACTGATGTTAAAACTTTGGTTTGAACAGCAGCACTGTCCAAAACGTTTCCAATATTTTATATACACTATCACCCTCTAGTGGGAGCTGACAAACTTTCAGTTTTGAGAAGTGTAGGCATAGGCCTATGCTGCTTTCCCCTAATTAGCCTCTGCTACCCCTCCCTGTTCCACATGTTATTTGCTATGTGTATTTTGTTTGATTGTCGCATGTAGACCTATTAATAATAATTTAGCCATGTGTTCGGTCACTTTTAATGTGGGCGTTACACTGCGTTATATTGTTGCAAGTAGGCAACATGATCAGGATATTGATATTTTTATTTGATTAATCGATAGTGTTTGCCTGAATTAATGCATGGAATTCTAACTGAAAGCTTAAATAAATGCTTTTGATGGAGTGAGTTGAATTACTTGAACTGTATTCGACTGCTTCCAATCCACCACAACTCCATTGGATGGTCCATGAGCTGAGATACAGTAAGGTGTGTAACAAAGTTTCACTGTCCATTGGTTAAGCAGTGTATGGTTAAGCATTATGTCCCGCCTTCCAGTTCAGCCCCACTTGCACGCGCGCCTCCTTTGCTCTGCCTGTCACTGCACGTACACGCTCCCGTCCTCCTCGTCCTCCTGTCGCTGCTGTGGACCCGACATTCCAAATTCGTTTCACGCGCTTCGGTATATAAAGCCCCCCTGTTCTCTCTCATCATGTCTGTGTCACCTGACAAACGACGAAAGATGGAGTCAGCACTAGAACAGCTGAAAAAATACACCGTGGTCGTTGCTGACACGGGAGACTTCAATGGTAAGACTGGGCAAGCGAACTTCATTGGGCTCTGAAACGTTTACTTGCATTAGCAAGCTAACTCTAGCTGGAAATGTCTTTTAAAATTGAGAATGCAGTGCTTGCATCAGTGATACCTTGAAGTGCGGTAACCAGTCTAAAGAATCTAGCTTCAGTGCATCACTGCTTGCTCGCTAGATCTAGGCCGCCACGGTGCTTATTAGCTTGCTAACTAGCTTACTCTATGTTCGCAAGGCAACAAGTTAGCCAGCTAGACACTTGCTACGTGCTCATCAGTAACGTTAATCCGATCGAAATGATCAACCACACTATTGCTCAGCCTTGACTGTAAACTCTACTGTATTGAGTGAAGACTAAGTTACATCTAAAGTTAATGTTATCGCAACTCGGAAGTTTAACCTTGCATTTAGCATTTGCAGAAATAAGGTTAGCATAATAATGTAGCAAGCCACAACAGGGGAAGCCTAACGTTACATCTTGTAAGTTAATGTTTAACATTAAATTCACCGGACAGACAAGCAAACAAATGGCCTTGATCGTGAGATTCACGTTTAATTACATTAATGCATGTCATGTAACGTCATGCTGTTACACTTGGAAAGGAAAGTTACTTCGGTAAGGTTAAGCGAACAGTGTTGAATTGCTGATGCACTTAGGGTTAGCCGTTTAATAGTCTTCACAAAGTCTACCACGGCAGTCACGCGTACTGGTCATTAGTAAGGTCATGATTTGTTAAAACATGTGACTGGTACCTAATGGGTTTAAAATGATCATATGCACACCAGACCACAGGCATTTTCCGTAATTAACGGGGTGCATATAGATTGCATTATTTATTAGAAACTTTGAATCAGGTGTTGACCATCATTTTTAGATTTTAGCTAGACTTGCTTTCTGCTGTGCAATATTCAGTCATGTCCTAACTTCTCGTGGGCACGATGAGGAAATGTATGTTGTGAAATTGATACATTTCCAAACTGTGCAAAACTCCGATTTCCTCATGCTTACAAAGTCACAGTGACGAGACAGAAAGTGACGTCACAACCGTGCGTTCCTGCTGGTTTGACCATCCAGCCACAATCGTTACTCGTTTCTCTAACACGGTCACTGCCACTTGTTGCATACAGGAATGATTTGAAACATCAGCAGATAATACAGCTGTTGAAATAAAGTGCTATGTTTTAAAATTGCCAGCTTCCTGAAGCTTGTATAGTATGCAGGTGTCGATGTAAGTGGCCATCCCTATTGTGTTGCTTTTTTGGGGGGGATTTCCTCCTTCCTTGTTGGAGCCTTTTATCTCTTCTGAATACTTTTGAAATCTGTTCCTGAAATACTGGTTACTTCCTCCAACCAAATATGTGTATAGACAGTGGACAAAGAGTTTCAAATTTGTGTACGGAATTGAAATCCAGTTCTAGATGATTTCTTCTTTAAGATGCTTTGATTTCTCAAGACTTGATCTGCTTGGCTACGAAGATAGTGTGATGACACTGACAAGGTTGCTGAGATGTTGTAGTTGTCTGCTTTGTTTTTCAGTGCACATTCAGTGCAGCTCAATGGCCTATTCCAGCTCTTTCCTCTGTCAACATTTCTGTCTGTGTCTCCGTCTCACTGCAGTTTGGCATTGAGCAACTCTGATCAGACAGCGTAGCTACACTGTTTTTCTTTGGAATTTGGTTTGATCTGTTCAGATATTGCTCCCCTAAAAATACTTCTGTCTTTGGGAATGATTATGACCTTATCTACCTCGAAGGCTGTATCAGTTGTAAACATCTTTGCTTGTAATGTTTGCTCAGCCACTCCCAGATATGATTCCCGCCTTATTCACAGTACTTTGATAACACAGAATTTGTCAGTGAGTGAGACATTCCTGGAGCTCATGTAATTTGTTTGTTAATGTGCAGTAGGATTATGGGCCGAGTTAAATATTTGACGTTCAGAGGTGTGTGTGTGTGTGTGTGTGTGTACACTCAGTCATCTGTCCACTGCTCTGTCCACTCCTAGGCCCTGTGGCACGCTTCATGTGTCTTCATTACACAATGACAGTCTGCACTCAGGGCATGTGTGTGCCACGCACTGGTCTTGGCTCTGTGAAAACTTTGTGTCAGCAATTATGGCTTTTAAAAAACTATGTTGGTTCTTCTGTTGGTCATGGTAGTTTGTTGCACAGATAAATTCAGCTGATAAGTCAGGTGCTGTTAAATGCAACTTTACCCGGGGCATATAGTTTGGTTCATATCTTTTGTCTATATATATAATTAGGTACACAGCTTTTTATTTGTTAAAAGAGAGCTGTGTGGAAGAAACTAGATGCATAAGAATTTGCAGGCTTGTGAAAGAGGTGACATCACAACTGGCGGAGTAGCCTACCACCTTGTGGCCATTTCATGTACTGGCAAAATGGTAACTAAAATGTTGGCCTGGAAGGTAGGCTATTTGTCCTTGTGTAATTTATAATCCAAGGTATCCACAATATTCATGAGCCAACAATGGGCCTTGCCATGACACTTCAGTATTTAGAAATCCGTTTGTTTTAATTTTGTTCCGTGTTATAATTTGAATGTGATTAGTCATATATTATATAGCATATCCATATTGAGTGCAGAATTGTCAATATTTTGAAAAGCCGAATATTCTGGTGAGCCTGCTGAGACTCCACTAAATTATAATGTAAACAGAATGGATGGAAGATGAGAACCAGACAGAAATTGGGTTTCACGAATAAGGTGGATAGATAGATGTTTTGGAAAGAGTGAGGGACATGTATGTAATATTAAAGTCTCCAACAAAGGCATCACCGACTGTTAATCTGAATTCTTGAGCCATTTCTTGTAAGTGAACAATAGGCTGTTCAACCAGTTTGTAGTGGAATCAGTGTAGGTAAACAAAATTGAAATCGAAAGCGGTCACGGCTTCTTTGACATAAATAGAATGTAGGTTACTCTGTGCTTCAGTTCCTAATTATTGGTGGCAGCAGTGTCCAACTGCAAAAAGAGGACATTGAGGTCACTATGAGGGATGTGGTATTGCTAAGCAACAATTGAATCCCAGTAATTCAATTCACTGCTGGAAAGAGCCAAGTGCAGGGCACTGGACAATGGGGCCATCCTGGACCACAGCCAAGCACACACATAGCCTAGTGGGGGAAGCTGCCATTGGCTTGACCATTACGGTATTTGGTGCCTAAATTGTTTTTGTTTGTCTTTTTTTATTTATTTTTTGTTCCCCCAACTGTTCTTTTTTTTTTTTTTGTATTTAATGTTTTTTCAGCTGATTAACAAAACGTGTGTAAGTGTGTGCGCGCTGATGGTGTATCTGTTTGTCATTCTCTTTAGCCATCGATGAGTACAAGCCTCAGGATGCCACCACCAACCCGTCCCTCATCCTGGCCGCTGCCAAAATGCCAGCCTATCAGCACCTCGTGGATCAGGCCATCAAATACGGCATCGCCAAGGGCGGGTGAGGCCAGCGAATATGCATTCAGACACAAGTGTTACAGTTCTGGCTAGGGCTGCGCAATTAACCGATTTTTAATCAAAGCTGCAATTTGAACTGATGAAAATAAATAATCGCAACGGCTTCAACGGAATCATGCAGCTTGTTGCAACTCTGTGGTCAACCCAGTGGTTAATGTTGTCACATTTATGATTTTTATATTCATGTCATCCTACTTGTGTGACAGACAATGAAGCTCACCTAACAGAAATGCTGTGCTTCTCATGCACTAGGCATCCTCACCAATCATAAGTGGCCCAACCTAAAGCGAAATTTGGGATGTTGAACCAAAGCTTGACTTTTTCAAATATTAGATCATAAATCAAATCGCAATATCTATCAGAAATATGGCATGCAGCCCTAATTCAGACATGGCATGCTGAACCCATACATGCAAAATTAAATGTACAGTTTTAATCACGGCAGTCATTTATTTTTATATTATATTTACATGATGTTTAACAGGAGTGAGGAGGAGCAAGTTACCAACATCATGGATAAGCTTTTTGTCAGCTTCGGAGTGGAGATCCTGAAGAAGATTCCAGGCCGAGTCTCTACTGAGGTAGATGCCAGGTATGAGTATTGAATGTTTCACTTCATTCAATATTCAATATGTTTTCACTTCACTTCAGTTGAAGTTGCAGATTGTCAGGGCACCAACACAATGAGATGATTGTGTCGGACACTTTCTATTTGAGACGAGAATGTAGTGTTTAGAGTGTAATTCACTTGCCATGCACTTTGGTTGTACCTGATCATACAGTATATAGCCACGAGCAGAAACTGCCACCTTGATGTGCTGTGGTGGATGAAGACCATTGCCCAGTAGTTTGTTGTTGTTTACTAATTTGCCGTTTATTCTGCCTCCACCCGGTCCTCTGTGCCAGGTTGTCCTATGATAAAGATGAGATGGTGGCGAGAGCAAGGCGGCTCATTGGCCTGTATGAGGATGCTGGTATAAGCAAGGACCGTGTGCTGATCAAACTCTCCTCGACCTGGGAGGGGATTCAGGCTGGCAGGTGAGGCATGATGTTTTTTTTTACATTTGGTATATTTTACCTTCCCTGTTACACTCAAATAAATATATATATGCACATTTATACCTGCACAGGAAATGTACCTTGTTTACGATTGTATCCCTTACATGCACAAAAAACAGTACTTTTTGTCCTTGACTATTTTTATTTGCATATTTATTTATTAGTTTGTTTATTTATGTCTTAATCGAGTGCTTCCTCCATTTGAGTTGCGTGTAAATAAGTGTTTTCATTGTGTGTGTGTTGCACAGGGAGTTGGAGGACAAGTACGGGATCCACTGCAACATGACGCTGCTCTTCTCCTTCGCCCAGGCGGTGGCTTGTGCTGAGGCCAAGGTCACCCTCATCTCCCCCTTCGTGGGCCGCATCCTGGACTGGTACAAGGAGAACACAGACCGCAAGAGCTATGAGCCCAACGAGGACCCAGGTACTCACAAGGGATAGTAGTCGGTGTAGGAAAACAGCACCTGCTTAATAGGAAACTAAGTTCTATATGCCAAGATGTACCAAAGATTGCTTACTTCCCACTGACCCAGAGACTTTTGAATTGCACCTGCTTATGTGTACTTTATGTCCCAACGCAGAGTCCTTTAATGCAAAGTCTTTTCACTTCAGGTGTGGTAAGTGTCACAAAGATCTACAACTACTACAAGAAGTATGGCTACAGCACAGTGGTGATGGGAGCCTCCTTCAGGAACACCGGCGAGGTGAAGGCCCTGGCCGGCTGTGACCTGCTCACCATCTCCCCAGGGCTGCTAGGGGAGCTCAGCCAGGACCACGACACGGTGACTCCCTGCCTCACACCACAGACGGGTAAAAATGGCTCTCTACACTATATACTACATAACTATGTTACTAATTATCTTTACACTATATAAGTATGTTACTAGTGATTTTATGATTGATTTTAAATACATTGATATGCCCTGTTCCTCCAGCCAAGGCTGCTGACCTGGAGAAGGTGCATCTGAATGAGAAGGACTTCCGCTGGCAGCACAACGAGGACCGCATGGCTGTGGAGAAGCTTTCGGACGGAATCCGTAAGTTTGCGGCAGATGCCATCAAGCTGGAGACTATGATTAAGGTACGCACAAATGTGTGGTCTGTTTGTTTGTTTAATTTTTGCCTTATGGTGGAAGAATTGTGTGCAGCATCCACTTGTTTGAAATATGAATGTGACTATGAACAAATCGCATCCACTAAAACAGGTGTTTTTGTTGTCCTCCTGTTGACCTCCTAGCTCCAGCAAGTCTTTTATCTCTCATAGCACAAAGTAGTATAGGTGATGATTCATGGGGCAACCTCTTGAGCAATGTTGCTGGGCAACCACAGAACTAGTTCCATGTGTTCTTATTGGATGATTATGACGATGATGATGATTTATAGTCCCTTTCCCACAGGGAGTTCCTCAGTTCCCTCTCAAATTTAAATTTCCTCTGATCAGTTAAAAAATTTTGAACATGAAATAAAAATGGATTTCTTTCTTTCTTTTTTTTGTAGGAGAAGATCCAGAATGTAAAGAATGGACAGTGAACGGGCAAAGACAGGGGCAAGCACTTGCGGGACCAATCCCCCCCCCCCACTCCCCCCCCCCCCCCCCCCCCCCCCCCCCCCCCCCCCCGACTCCCTCAGCATACTGCCTACCAGACCTGCGGTGTCCACCTACTGGTTGGGATTGACTCTGACAACTGATTGGTCTCTATCAAAGCAGGCTATTCTGTAGCTTTAGACTTGACACCAATAAACACGTTAGAAATGGACACCTCCTGGCGAGCTGGTCAAAAAAAAAAAAAAAAACCTCAAAGATGGACTGAAGGTCTAGCTCTGCTGAGCAGTGACATTTGAAATAGTGGACCAATTGCTTTGAAATTGGACTCTGATGACTCTTTATAAGGACTGATGTACTACTGATACTTACAACGGTTGAGTGGATCTTTGACTCTTAAATCTATCAAAATTATGACCATTCCTGTGAAAAAAAATATGACCATGTTAATAATTTGTAGCCCTATCATTAAAAATAACCTGCCCTCACTGCTTTGTGTAGTCTTGTGTGGTTTTATTTGCTTGATTTGAATAAGTCATCAATTGAATTTTATCTACCGTATGACTCGGCAATATGTTTGAAGGGGGACTGATTGTAAGGCCAGAGTGTGAGTATGAGAAGGGATATCCAAGAGTTATTGGTCTATGACAAACGTGAAGTAAAGGCAGGAACTTTAATGTAGTTTTATTCTGCATTTTTGCAGTCTGATATGAGAAGAATGAATTTGCGATCTTAGCTCCATAGGATGTTGTCAGGCAGTCTAGGCATAACTCCAAATTAACTAAAGGTGATGAATTAGTTGTTTTTAATTTAAAATAGGTCATCCATGACCCAGATTACTGTACAAAAAAAACAATGTTACAAATCTCCATAACAACTGACTGTATGACTGACTGATGATGATTGGCAACCATCTTTAGAAATGGTGGCCATATTGGGTTTTTTCTTGGCTAACATTAATTTCTTAAAACCAGCCCAACGGGGAACCACATGCTAAATGTCATCTTGTTGATTTTAGATTGATTAGGGCAAAATATGTAGTTAGCCACCCACTAATCCTTATGCAGCCTTAATGTAATCTACCCATTAAAAACATTATCTGGGCATCCTAGTGCTAAATTCACTTAATTCAGACATACACCTTTCAAGGATGGCCAGAGGCTATCCAAGTCTTGCAGAGCTGGTTCCAGTGATTCTCTTGAATGCTACAGGCCTATCACTCAAAAGTGTCGTCAACACTGACGTGTTGCTCAACAGGTGGAGCAAGCTATAAGCACAATCATTCAGGGGTGCACACATACTCTACTCTACTTACAGCACACTGCCCCCACCTACCCACACACGCACTACAGCACACTACACCCCCCCCCCCCATAAATGCACAAATAGGCTGACACCAGACATAATTTCACTGCATTTCTTACTTCCAGTAACTATATGCATGTGACCATAAACTTCCTTGTATACTGGAAATCTAAATTTTGTCAGAAAGTCTGAACTGTGGAATATTGTAGAGGACCCATAGACCCTCCTGGAACTATTACCACCACTGTTGTCAACCACAATGAATTAATATTTGCATCCAAGATATATTCCCTTTACTATATTATATTGATTTTAATACATGGGTTGCATCTTGATTCTGATACTGGCTGCAAGATTGGCTCAGAATAAAGGCCACCCATAAGTTTATCCTCACTGATTGGAACCCTTATAGGCCACATCAAAGTGTAAGATGTCAGGTCTTTTATGAGTGTTGGTTAAACCAGTTTGCCTTCTTTCTGTACATACCAATAGTTTTAGTCAGGAGATCCTAGCCTTACTGCACACCTCCTCACCAAGTTAGTTTCACTAGTTTTGGATTTGCTTTCGGGGGTAAAGGACCTAACCTAAACACCCTAGCAAGTAAGTTATTCAATATGTTTTATTAAGATTAACTTACATTGTGACCCTTGTGACTTTAGTTTATTATTGAAAATGACATAGAATTAGAGGGATTAGAATTTGAGTTGTTTTCACCAGAGTTATCAGAGTTTACTCTTATTTTGGCCAAATTGATTGGTACTTGATAGGTTGCTTAGTGTTGCCATCTATGCACTTTAATCTGATTGTTTTCTGATAGTGATAAATGAAATGAGCTCTGGGTGTTAAAGCATTTTTCTTAGATTTTATATAAAATTGCATACGAACATAGGCTAAATTGTAACATGTTTCAATTTATTTATTGCTATTTATATGATCATATTTGTGATATTTCACATTTCTATTTAGGGATTAGTAACACCTTTTAAGGTCTAAAATTGCACTTTGGATTTGTGAAACTCTGTGCTGGACTGAGTTCAAACAGCTCTGACACCAGAAAAATGTTAAAAATTCTGACCCTTCGCAAGCATAAGCAAATTGCGCTTCACACTTGCACAACATGTGACGTTGAACTTTGGTGATCATACACTTATGCTCTATCATCTTTTAATCCTGGTATTTGACAACACACTTTATCAGAGTTTACTCTTATTTTGGCCAAATTGGTTGGTACTTGATAGTTTGCTTATGTTGCAGTCTATGCACTTTAATCTGATTGTTTTCTGATAGTGATAAATGAAATGAAAGCATTTTTCTCTCGATTTTATATAAAATTGCATACGAACATAGGCTAAATTGTAACATACATGTTTCCACTTGATCTCGAGTTAACATCTAGATTCAGTGACTTGTCATTGTTTGGAGTTTTCATTTTTACGTCATTCAATGACAGATTTTTTATATTAATCTGATAATTTATTGCTATTTATATGATCATGTTTGTGATATTTCACATTTATATTTAGGGCTTAGTAACACCTTTTTTAAAAATCTTAAAAAAAAGGCTTAAAAATCTTTCTGAATCTAAAATTGCACTTTAGATGAGTTCAAACAGCTCTTATGACACCAGAAAAATGTTAAAAATTCTTACCCTTCACCAAGCATAAGCAAATTGCGCTTTACACAGAACATATGACGTTGAACTTTGGCGATCATACACTTATGCTCCATCATCTTTTAATCCTGGTATTTGACACTTGAAAATATTTCTACAATTTATGATTTGTGAATTTGGCACTTAATTTCTGAATTTCCGAAATGAAAATAATAGTCAAGTTAATTATTGTTTGAGTACCAAAAGTGACTTTGAGTTGTTTCTTCATGAACATCTGTCATATTTTGAGGAAGTTAAATTGTACAAAGAGAGTAAGATATTTGATATCTCTTAATCTCACAGACTGTGCAACACTATTCGTGAAAGATAAGATCTTTGATAGGGGTTTGTCTTCGATTTATCAGGAAAACATGCCTTTGAACCCTTGATAATGGTTGATAATGGTTTTTTTTTTTTTTCAAAACACTTGCTATCTCTAACAGTGTTACATTGCATAATTACAGTAATATTTCATAACGCACTCAAGTGTTCTTTTATTTTACTGTAACAACAATAGTAGTCCAAAGGTATCAAGTATTAAACATCAGCCTTTTGCTGAAAATACAGTATTTTTCATAAGTGGCAATATTCTATGCAACAAATGAAAAACAAAATAGCAAATAGTACACAATAATAAAAATAACTTTGTATTTAGATAATATATTTTAATATATAATATATATTTTTGTATTTAAAAGAACACCATCAAAGACAAGCAATTCAAAGAATGTCTTTTTATTTGTACAGAACTGAACATCCATCCTAAAATAGGCCTGTTTCTGGTCCCGATGTCAAGCCAAACTTTGTGGTGGAGGCAGGCACTGATCCTAAGTGTTTTCTTATTGATACCACGCTGTAAAGCCTCCCTTTTAGTGGCCATCATTAACACCGAACCTTTGGATGGAAACAGTGCTGAGGTAATATTTCTCCTTTTAATTTTGGTGTTTACCTGTTGGAACTCATTTGGTAGAGTGCAGTAGGCCTACAGTAATTTCCCATTTATTAGCTGCATTATGTAGGCTATAAACTGCAGGACAGTGTTTTATGCAAATAAATAAATAAAAAAAAAACAATATATTGACCGCACCCTTGTATTAACCACAGTGCGCAATAGCCCAATGAATCAGTTAATAGTTCTCAGTTAATAAACGGGAAATTACAGTACTAGCTTTATGTGTCTTCATATTCTTGACATTGTAAAAGGACCGGTAAATTATTTGGACTACATGAATTGTTTTTCAAATGTGCGGACACTGATCACTTTTTCTCTCTGTCCAGGTGAGGGCCCACTTTAGTGTGATCGCCCCTCTGCCTTGTCCATCTCTCCTGGACAGTGTGTGCAATGACGGCAATTCATTATGCATTGCACACACTGTTCCCTCCCCCCTGCAAGGAGGTCAGCCTTCCCCTGGTTGGTGTGTCCGCCAATGGCAGAACACTGTACCCAGCCAGCATTCCTCCAACATTAATCTGGGGTAAGTGAGTACATTTCAACACTGGATGGTTTTGTGATCTAAACCTGTGTCAAGAAAAGAATTTAGTAATAGTTGCAGTAGCATGATAGTATGAGTAGTAGTAGTGGTTATAGTAGCAGTAGTATTAGTATATATGTATATATATATATACACACTTTTTTAATCCCGTGAGGGAAATTTGGTCTCTGCATTTAACCCAATCAGTGAATTAGTGAAACACAAACAGCACACAGTGAGGTGAAGCACACACTAATCAGTGAGGGGTTAGGTGCCTTGCTCAGCCACGGCCCACTGGTCGGGGCTCGAACCGGCAACCCTCCGGTTACAAGTCCAGAGTGCTAACCAGTGGGCCACGGCTGCCCAAGGTGAAGCACACACTAATTCCGTAGTAGTAGTAGTTATAGTAGCAGTAGTAAGAGTAGTTGTAGTTATAGTAGTAGTGGTAGTATTAGTAGTAGTAGTAGTTATAGTAGCAGTAGTAAGAGTAGTTGTAGTTATAGTAGTAGTGGTAGTATTAGTAGTAGTAGTAGCAGCAGCAGCACTGCACAGCTATGTACCAGCTAGCTACCATTACACTCAACACCAACTCATCTACATCCAAGCTGGGTTTGACTTTGTTTGGGTGAGCAAGACATAATGCTTGGGTGGGCTTAGCCCACCCTGGCCCCTGCCTAGAGCCGGTCCTGAGTAGTAGTGGTAGTAATAGTAGTAGTACTAGTAGTAGTTGTAGTAGTAGTAGTAGTAGTAGTAGTAGTAATGATGGTGGTGTTAGTGGCTGTACTATATTGATGACAAAACTATAAAACTTCTAAGGAGTCGATGTCTCTACTACCCTTTAGGTCCGATGTTGGTGTTGTGCTCTCCACAAGAGCAGACCTGTCTACCCGCAAGGACACACGAGAGATGAACCGGTCTCCATTCTCAGCTCTGATTCCTCCAATCAGGTAAAAGCTTGAGCTCTTCGAGTCTATTATTATACATTACACCGAGGAGTGCAAAAGAAAACATCATACCGGCCATTTCTTTATGCTCCCAAATTAGGGTAAATACAAACTGCTCTCGTGACATCCCCCTGAGTGTGTACGACCTCGATGGAGATAGAGTTAGGTGTCGATACGCCCGTGATGATCTCGGAGAGTGCCATGGGAACTGTCCGCAGCATGCTTTTTTTCTGTTAGATGAGGTGAGTTTGAAAAGCCTGACAGTCCTACCTGCTTATCGGAGACCTCACTCAGCAAGTGGCTTTGCCTCACTTTTACAAGCTGCTCTCAATGTATAGCCTACTCCCGTATTTTCTCCCTTTTCAACAGGCGTCTTGCACTCTGAGGTACAAAGGAGGAGCATCTGAGGGACAATACTCTGTGAAGCTGATGGTTGAGGATTTTCCCGTTCCTAAACCTTTTGTCCAAATGGAAGAAAAGGCATTCAGTTCAAATCCTATCTTCCTCTCCATCACAGGTGAGATTTGTGTTAATGCTTAAGGCACATGGTTTTGTGGTATGGGTTATATGTCCAGTTACTAGATGATACTACTTAAAAAACAACTGAATTAATTTCATGACATTAATCTGATTACACAGCTATAGAAAAAAATATTTTTGGTTATTGGTTATTGGAGTTAAATCAATTTACCCCCACCAATCATGTTATGTACAAAGATACAGATGCTAATTATGGGTTGGATGGAAACATATCTGTCACGTGAATCTGCTTTGTTGTTCTAGTGGAGAACAAATTATCGGACTGTTCTGTGCTGCCTGTATTTGTTGATGAAAGCCCAGATGAGAATGCTATGATTTCTGTCCTGCCATATGAGGAGGTGAAATTCAATGTCATCATTCGTTCAGAGGCTGAAAAGTATGGAGAAACTGTTCTATTTTTTCCCATAACATCTAATTACATAAATATTTACTTAAACCATCTTAAACCATCCTGAACATCTTCTTCCTTTTTCTTTTTAAAGTGTATTGGAGATGGCCATTGCTGGTCCCCCCAGCCTGTACATATCCCCACTTCAAAATACACAAGAATCTGAGAAATCAGTCACTCTGGCATGGGTCAGAGGCCCTAATGACCTCAGCCGTTTGCTGTCCATTTGTTTCACTGCAAATACTGACAGGTGAATCACTGCATAAAATTAAGTCAAAATATGTGTTAGCTGACATTATCTGTTGAACTTAAAATGCATTAAAACAGGTTTTCTCTGTAATCATTAATGTAATTGTGTGTGTCAGTTGTCACATTAGTCAGTTGATTAGTGAATATATCTCATTGATAAAATTAATGTAATTTCTCAACTCATCATTTGAGACAACATAGTTATGGCGAAAAAAAAAACATTTTTACTAATGGATTTCTTTGCAGTTTGCAGTCGGAGATTCGGTGCATTTGGCTTCAGCAAAGTAAGACCCTTCTGGAATAGTATACATTTACATTACAGTTACATGTATTTATTAATTTGGCAGGCGCGTTTATCCAAGGTGATTTACAGCAATAGAATAACAGCTATTAACATTTAAGAATTTTAACAGAACTACAGCTACAGCAATATAATAAACAGAGTCAATATAGTATACACATTGTAATTCAGTTTGGAACATTTTCTGTAAACTGAGATTTGATAACGTGCCCTGTGAATAAGCAGCCCAGCTTTAACAGTCTCTTCCCACTCCTCCATCTGTTCCCATTCCTCTCAGGACCTATGAGCGACTTGCCCGCTGGCACAGGTATAGTAGCATGCAAACATATCACACAATTGCTCTGTGTCATCCTACTCTGATACTCTTATAAATCTGTCTGTCTGCAGTCAGTTTGGTCTGACTGTTGGGGGAAAATCATTGCTGTAGACGCATTTGTCTGATTGATATGAACTTTGACTTGAATATGTTGAAACAGAAAGTGACACTAATTGCATCCTCTGTGTCGCCCATCCCAGAGCTTAAATGTACCAACAGCACCATGTCTCTGGTGCTTCCCATCTCCACCATGTCTGATCTGCCCTTGGATGACCTTCAGCTAAACGATCCTTCCTGCGCCGTCTTCCACAACACTACTCATGTGACTGCTAGCTTTTCACTGAGTAGTTGTGGCACGAAGACAGTGGTAAAAAAAGTTTCTGCATATAATGCTTATACAAGGAGCTTAGAAAATACTTGAAGGTCATATATATATATATATGTATATACTGTATATGTATATAGCCTATATATACTGTATATATTAGATGTTAAACTCATTCTTGGTTTCTTCTTTCTTTCCTCTCCTAACACTTCCAACCATCTAAAACACTTAACATGCACTTACCATGCACTTCCCTTATTCATTCTAATTCCACCTCTTTCTCCTCCTCCTTCTACCACCATCTCCTTCAGTAGACTTGATTAGTACTTATGTTTCTGCACTCCCATCCTCTGATAGTATTGTTACGTAAGGTCTCCTCTGCATAGTAGTATTTACTGTTACGATATAATGATGACTTGGTAAATGTATGCCTACAATGTTTTATTAAACATCAGTCATCATGTTCATTTTAATGAATAGGAAGGAAATGTAAGTAATATCCAATGCAGACAAAATTCTGTGATATCTCCTGTGAGTCATGTGTCATCTTCCGTGAGTCTCGTGAGTTTTGTTCATCTTTATTTGTCTTTAAGCACAAATCCATTAGAAAGTCAGGGCCCTAGGAACAATGGACCCTGGGAACATAGGACCCTGGAAACATAGGACCCTTTTTCATGTTCCCATTATCTACCATATTAATCTGGGAAACATAGGACCCTAGGAACATAGGATCCTGGGAACATAGGGATGACCCCGTTGTACCTTGTTACCCCTACTTAACTTCATATACTTTTCTTAAAATATTCTAGTTGTTCGTGGATAAATGTTACCCTATATGAATTCACTTGCCACATTCCGAAGTAGGCTACTGCCAATCCATCAAAACGTTGAAGTATTGTGTTCTGATGCTTTCATGGACTCTCTATGGGCTTCTCCCTTGACTGTATGTCTCCACATCCCCCACATACTTCCCCCGATTCTCTGCGAGCTTCTCCTGACTAAATAATTTTTCTACTGTGCGACAGAAGGTCGCATGCATGCCATCCTTGTTAGCCTATTTTTACAAAAACGGCTGCTTCGGGGCCATAATGTGAGATACAAGGTAATGGAGCGTTTCATACATTCTTCTTTAGAAATAAACAATGGACAAATAGAGTCTTTAAACGCTTCAGATGTAAAGTTATTCGCTGTCAAAGTCACGCCAAAATGAATGGGGTTCAATTGAATGCTAGCAGTTGGTGATAGCTTATTAGCCTCAGGCAGGTAACACAAAGCACATGGGGAACAGGCAAAAACAAACACAGGACAATACACAAAATGGCCACCAGGGTGGCACAAATCCAACGGTCCGGGCCAGATCCTGACATAAGGCAATTTCATATTTTGTAGCAAACTTGGTCAGGGACCCCCTGACAATGTGCTGCTGACCCCTGGGGGTCCCCGGACCCCACTTTGAGAACCAATGGTGTAGGCTACCTTTAAAGTATCTGCTTACTGAGTGTAATGTCATTTTTTCCCCAAGCACTCTGGTTCAGAGTTGGTGTACACAAACACACTGAGGAGCACTGGTGTGTCCTCCCCCATCACCCGGCGGCCTACGCTGATTCTGCCCCTGGCCTGCCGGATCGCAGGGCGGGAAGCTCAGGGCCCCCACTACAAGGTCATCATTCCCACAGAGGAGAAGGTGTTTGGGAAGGTGATCTTCTGGTTGGAGTTCCATCGTCCAGGGGAAGGCCCGTTGGGCAATTTAACCCGCATCGGTCAGTTTAGGAGGTTTCCGAGGGAGGCTAGAGTGGCGATGAAAGAGGTCAACAGACTGGAGGAGCTGGACTTGTACGTGTTCTCCAACAGCTCAAATACACAGGCCCAGCTTCTCATAGGTGGATGCAAACAATCTGAGACGGAGGACTTTGCTGATGCTTCTCCTATTGTAGAGAATGGGTCAGTAGCCTTGTGGTGGTTCCATGTTTTCTCTGCTTTCATCCTGCTTTTCAATCCCCTTTCACCCCCGAAAAACAAACGTTTGTGACACAAATTAAGAAATCTCTCTCTCTCTCTCAGGTGTAAACGTGACAACAAAAGTCTCGAAATCCTCATACAAACTCCGACGATTAAGGTCTACCGACTTAACCTGGCTCAAATCAAAACTGTGGGGAACACGGTAGGTTAATGAACTTCTATTTTGTTTGCTAACAGATGTACTTATTGTAAATTTCTCACTTTTGAATATGTTGGCCTATATGCCAGTCCATAAGGATCACATAGGCATAAGGCAATATAACTTATTCTAATCTATAGATCTAATGTAAATAGGAGCCACTAATCAGTTATAGTGAGTCTCCATATCAGTATGGAGAATGCATGCCAAATGCAGAGGCAATGACCATCAGCTCGACCCGATTATGATGCGGAGATTTGTTTAGTGGACAACTGAACCAGTAGTCCAATAGAACCTCAGCACAACCATGAAGTAGGGTACGGATGCAACTTCTTAGCCAAAAATGATTTCAGGAGGTGTTGTTTTCATAATTTGACAGGTGCTGATTCAGCGCTCTTGAGCACTCAAAAATGAAATGTGCATACTAGGCTACTTGATTCGTCAGTGACACTAAGCTGGGCAGCTAATTTCTTTTTCTACAGTACATTTTTGGGCATTTCACCTTAGTTCATTGATAGGAAAGTGAAGAGTGACAGGAAGCAAATGGGAGAGAGAGCTGGGATCCAGAAATGACCCTGGGTCAGATTCGAACAAGGGTCTCCCCATGGGCACTTGGACCCAAATGTGATACGGAAGTTGCAACCACTTGCACCTCTCTAGGTTGTTGATTTAAATCCCATGTATGAGGCAGCTTGTTGGACAGCACTTGGCAGAATGCATTCATCTCATGAGTGTTGGATTCACACTGATTTTGCTGTGCATGTATGCAAATAGTTGTCAGCAGACATTCAAGCAGTTCAGAGAGTATCCTCTCAGCAGCAGGTGACTCTGCATAGAGGAATCCTTGTGGGTGTGTGTATGGGTGACAGACAAGCAAACCAAACCAAAGAGAAAATTCCACCTGCCATATGGACACATCTGTCCCTGTGCTAGATCATAGAGAAACCCACCATCCATCAGTAACCTTGGTTCATTTTATTTATTGATGGGGCATTGATATACCCAATACCAGCAGAACCTTTATGCTTAGCACAGAGTTGTTCAAGAAGCATGAAGAAGTAAAAGTGATCCAGATGGAATGGGTGAGCTTTGTTTTGTAACTCCAAAACAAACAGTCTCTAGCTTAGAGGCTTACAGTACATGCTGAAAGTGTTACATTTAAAGTATTCTATGAGAATAAAAAGTTAAATGAAACAAATGGGAAAAATATATTTTTTCTTTACTTGATATGTATTTGCAATTCTGGAATGGGCCAAAGCTGTTATGGTTGATCAACAGGTAACTATTTGTTTTGCACACCTTATGCACACCCAAATGACAATACCTGGCTATGCTACTGTTGCATAGCTGCATTCCATGCAGTTGACATGGCAACTTCCAAAGAAGTTGATTATGTTCTGAGGGAGGTCAGATAATATAATATGTAAGGGATGATTGTATTGTCCACCGGTAATTATCAGAAAATAAGTCCCGACAGGGAGAACAGAACCCCGACGTGCAGTGGACGATCTTGACAATATCCCTTACTTAACAGACCTCCGAACATTGGGAAGGCCCATTCGTGTGAATGGAACTTTCTGCAGCACTCTGAAGAGCCGTGTAATAAAGGCCTATAATATACTGCTCAAAAAAATGAAGGGAACACTTCAATAATACACTGGATCGGTACTCTGACACTGTTTGGTTCTGAGCACAAGTAAAACTTTTGAGGCGAGTGTTTTATTTTGCAAGAACTGTCAGACATTCTGTGAATGTTTGAGAATGGAGAAAAGGGTGGAAGGTTTCAAAAAATGTGTTTTAACAATTGTGGAAAACTGTAAGTGTTCCCTTAATTTTTTTGAGCAGTATATATTATAATGATAATAATAGTAAGAAGAAGAAGAAGAACTAATGATAAAAAATAGGCCTACTTAAAAAGTAACTTTCTTGATACCCAAGGTATGGAAGTGAATCCTAGAGCTTAGGGATAACATGACTAAAGCTCTTCCCATAGTGATGTCATTGTGGTATGTTACACATCTGTATTGAATCTGATGTCCTGTACCTATATAGTTCGGTGTGTGAAAATGTGTACCTTTACACCTCTAATTCTTGAATGAATAACTATGGAGCTAAATTTGTCTCAATAATATTTGTATATGCGCAGAGGGGGATTCACAAATATTTCTTGATTTGCATGTGTGTTTTGATATCTACAAATGAAAAAAGTCATATTTGTAACTCGTATATTGATTTTTACAAATATAGATGTGCATTTGTAAATAAAATGCCATTTGTAAAACCGAAAATTTCATTTGTGAAATGTGAGTCTGCATTTGTGGATTCTTCGCTTTCCAAAGTTACGTGTTTTTGAGATGTTCTTCACATGAAAGTCACACAAATCCACACGTAATGTGGAATTCACCGGCACACAGAAATCGCAATCCAGTAGATGGCGACATCCACAAATATTTCTTGACTTGCATTCGTGCTATGCTATGATCATGCTAATGAATGACGTCATTGACACGTTTGAAAGGCTTTTTAGAACAATTAAGTGACTTTAAAAAATATATGCTCAATCGGAAGTTCGGAGACAATGTGGGCAAAGCTAGCGCCACCATGTTTGTGCGCGGAATAAGGTGAAATGTTGCGCTGAGTATGGAGAGTCGGCTATAGTAGGCTACACTAACAGCAGTCAATGATTATGAGGATGAATACCACAAAAGACAAATGATAAAGATAAATTCTACACATTCTACAAGTCTACATGTAGCAAGGTACTATTATGGTGATGAGCACTTTTTGAGCAATGTTGCTGGGCAACCGCATAACTTGTCATGTTGTCTGATTGGTTGATCATGGAAATTTGCCTACTGTACTGATAGATTAAAGTTCTTCGTAACTCTGTAGAATAACATGCGCTTATTAGCCTGTTTTTAGTCAACTTCTCCAAAGTATAAGTATATATAGTCTTTTGATCCTGTGAGGGAAATTTGGTCTCTGCATTTATCCCAATCCGTGAATTAGTGAAGCACACTCAGCACACAGTGAACACACAGTGAGGTGAAAGGTGCTAATTCTGGAGGGTAGGCCTACTGTAGATGTATGGTTGTTATCAGGTGATTTCATAGTATTTTTTTTGAAACAGAGAACATTTTTACTGAAGTATGTGAACAAAATTATCTCAGTGTATATTAATGCCAGTCATTTTTGCTAACCTAACTTATGACAAAAACCGAATGTCACTTAATAACAGAAGCGTTATGTCATAAACGTGTATGACTTAGCCTATGACACGTTCATGACAGTGTCATGTCACTCTTATGTTGATAGGCTACTGTCAAGTAAAGTGTAACCCAATAAAGCCTTCTTTACCACACCTTAGCTGAATGGAGTATTAAAATATGTAATGCATAAGTAGAAAAATGCGATCTCAGTCTCACATACGGTAAACAGTATGCTTCAAACGGATGCTTTTGCAGTGTTCAAACTGTATATTCGACTGCTCATTCTGCAAGACATCTGACAAAAAAATCTGACATGGCAGAAATCCAATCAGATCGGATTATTATGTCTTCTACTGAAATCTGGCATCCTGAGCCTGCTCAAACTTCATAACATATCGTAGGCCTACAGTAATGCAGCCGGAGTCAAAAGCCGGAGATATTGATCATGCATATGGCAAAGAAAGACATGAAATCGTTGGTCTTGGAATTTTGATCGCAGTTAGACCTCAGATTAACCTCAGGTTAGTACCCCGGCATTACCACAAGGAAATGGTCGTACGTCAAGTTTGAACCTGACGTGGAGATAAGCACTTTTCCACGTCAAAGACGGTTTTTATAAATCTCAGTGTTGGCATGGATTTGAGTGTACGCACGGCCTAAGATTAAATCTGTGCGTAAGAACGCTTTATAAATGAGGCCCCAGGACTTTTACTTTCTGAAGCTGGACTTTTACACCTCTGCATAGTCAAAGATAGGCCTACTTGGTACAGATTATGTTTTTGTAATCTACCATTGTGCATATCTGATGTTGACTTGATATTTTTGTGTCTCTTCCTAAAGATGTATGTCGAATGTACAGTGAGCCTTTGCGTAACCACGCAGGCTACTGATAGATGCCCAGGGCCATGTGATCCTGTTAATCCGAATGTTCTAGTGACCTCGATCCTTTCCAGTAACTATATTGTGCGCTCTGGGCCAGTCCTCCTTCTGGGTAGAGAAGTAACAGCAACAACCACAGTCCCTAAAACAACCACCCCACTGACCACCACCACTACTACTCCTACTACTACTACTGTTGCTACAACCGCAGCAAACACTACAGCATCCTCAGGTGAAGTCCTGCACAGAACAGAGTTCCATACATTATAATGACATCATCCATACAGAACAGAGGGGACAATAATTTGGCACGTGTCTTTCTCTGACCACTCACATGTATCTCTGATTCTTTCCTGCCACAGCTTCAAAAAGGACTTCCAGCTTGGCTGCAGGAGTGATCATAGTGGTCTTTCACATGGTCTTCCTGTGTCTTCTCCACTGATAGAAGAGCAATCAAGATTCACCCCTGCAGACGAAACAACAGACTCACTTCACTTATTCACTTACTGAACTCACACCTCTTATTCTCTTACTTATCCAGTGTGTATTTAAATCAAGTAATTATATAGAAATAATACTGCCCATTCATAGTCCTTGCTCTGTAAATAGGAAACAAACAGCAACCAGCAATGTTGCTTCAGGGGCAAGGGGAGCTTGGTGTTTGATTGGCTGTTTGAACTGAAATATCAACAACCTTTCACTATGATCAAGGACTGTATATCACGATAGGGGTGTAACAGTGCACAAAAGTCACGATTAAGTACGTACCTTGGTGTTGAAGTCATGGTTTGGTTAATTTTCAGTACAGTAATCCTCTAAGTACTCCTAGCCTAACATTCACTGACAATATTACTGATGCTCAGCACATGTAGAAATAGTGTTTTGAAAAGGTGTCAAATGTTTTTTGCCATGAATTAACTAAAGGTGTGGGAACTCGAATTTGAAACATGGTCTGCGCGCAAAAAAGCCTGTACTGTTGATTACCGTTTTTAAGACTGCATTCAGTACACATCTGTATTGAATCTGATGTCCTGTACCTATATAGTTCGGTGTGTGAATATGTGTACCTTTACACCTCTAATTCTTGAATGAATAACTATGGAGCTAAATTTGTCTCAATAATATTTGTATATGCGCAGAGGGGGATTCACAAATATTTCTTGATTTGCATGTGTGTTTTGATATCTACAAATGAAAAAAGTCATATTTGTAACTCGTATATTGATTTTTACAAATATAGATGTGCATTTGTAAATAAAATGCCATTTGTAAAACCGAAAATTTCATTTGTGAAATGTGAGTCTGCATTTGTGGATCACCAGCACACGCATTCTTCGCTTTCCAACGTTACGTGTTTTTGAGACGTTCTTCACATGAAAGTCACACAAATCCACACGTAAATAGGCCTACTTTAATTCACCGGCACACAGAAATCGCAATCCAGTAGATGGCGACATCCACAAATATTTCTTGACTTGCATTCGTGCTATGCTATGATCATGCTAATGAATGACGTCATTGACACGTTTGAAAGACTTTTTAGAACAATTAAGTGACTTTAAAAAATATATGCTCAATCGGAAGTTCGGAGACAATGTGGGCAAAGCTAGCGCCACCATGTTTGTGCGCGGAATAAGGTGAAATGTTGCGCTGAGCCTGGATTTGAACCAACAATCCTTGTGGTCAGAGCTCACTCCTCTAACCACTGTGCTACCACATTTCTTGTAGTCCTATATTACATAATTAGGCAGGTCAATATAGGGTTCAACGTCAAAAAAATTGATACAAAAGGTTTTTTCATGGATTCTGGTACTGTTGGACATGTTAAATAACATACTAAAAATCTAGTGAAATCTGACCTTGGGAAAGGGGTCATTTTCAAAATGGCCGCCAAAATGGCTGTCAAGAGGTTAAAATGGCTATATCCAGAGAATGTCTAATAAGGGGAGAACCTTCACTCTCGGAACTCTTCCGGTGTGATACTGCATCTAGGGGCGCTCGCGGGCAAGTCCAGAATGAATGGAGGTCTATGGAGCAGTACCCCTCAAAATTCACTTTTCTCGGGATATAATTTTTTTCAAGTAATTTGAATATTCTATTCGAAAGGGAGGGCAAAGACAATACACTTGGTTGAGTATTATATTTTTTAAAGTCACTTAATTGTTCTAAAAAGCCTTTCAAACGTGTGAATGACGTCATTCATTAGCATGATCATAGCATAGCATAGCATCAGTGCTAGCGTGTTATGGGCAACAACGACCCAACCTGTAAGAAAATGGAAGGACATGACTCTCGGATTATTTCACTTTTGATTGATAATCCATATCCATTTTGCGAAAAATAAAATAAAATCTGAGGGTTTCAGTTGTTAAATAGGTGAAAACAATAAATTTAGCCATGTAGCTCCATAGGGCCCCATGTATTTTGGACTCGCCTGCGATCGCCATCTAGGTGAACTCTGGTGAACTGCAGCCAAGTTCGTTTTGTATGGGATTAATAGAGAGTGGGGAGGCTCTCCGTAGACGGGCTCTGCTATATCTCAATTACTATTCAGCCTACATGGGTGAAATTGATGTCAAATTGTGGTCATATTAAACAAGAATATGATTTTAAATGGTAATTTAACTCTACCTTTTTCAGCCATATATTAAAATCAATGCGTTTTAATACAGAGCAAATGCAATACAGGATTATGAACCATCTCCATGGCATGGAGGAAGAACTGGTGTTAACTAGTGTTATATCTCATCTATAGGTTATATGCTTTTAGAAAATATATAGTTTTGGGGGTTTGATTTGTTTTGCCTGGACAATATAGGCTAAAATGTATCCCCTTTACACTAGATTCGCCTATACAGAATAGAGGGCAATGCATTGTTCATGGCATGGAGGAAGATGGGACATGTCTTAACTGGTGTTATATCTCATCTGCAGGTTAAATGCTTTCAGAAAATATATAGTTTAGGATGTTTAATATCTTTTCCCTGGACAATATAGGCCAACATGTATCCGCTTTACACTAGATTTGCCTATACATAATAGAGGGCAATGTATTGTTCATGGCATGGAGGAAGATGAGACATATCTTAACTGGTGTTTTATCTCATCTACAGGTTATATGCTTTCAGAAAATATATAGTTTAGGGTGTTTAATCTGATTTCCCTAGACAATATAGGCCAACATGTATCCACTTTACACTAGATTCGCCAATACAGAATAGAGGGCAATGTATTGTTCCTGGCATGGAGGAAGATGGGACATGTCTTATCTGATGTTATATCATCTGCAGGTTATATGCTTTCAGAAAATCATTGTTCAGGGTGTTTAATTTGTTTCCCCTGGACTGGACATGCCCAAATGTATCCACTTTATATAGATTCGCCTATACAGAATAGAGGGCAATGTATTGTGCATTCATGGAGGAAGATGGGACATGTCTTAACTGGTGTTATGTCTCATCTACAGGTTATATGTTTTCAGAAAATATATAGTTTAGGTTGTTTAATTTGTTTCCCCTGGACTGTACATACCAAAATGTATCAGCTGCACACTAGCTGCACACTAGCAACTTTGCACACTATGCAAAGTGTGGTGTCTGGTGGAAGTTGGGAACATAAGTTGATTGATGTTATATTTCATGTTCAGGGTATATGCTTTTTATAATATATATAGTTCTGGCTGTTCTATGACTTTAGTGAACCATAACCCATGCATAGGCATGCATTATATATTTGTGTGCATCAAATACATGTTGGCCTCCATCATAAGGGGGGAGCTAATTAAACTTAAAGGAACCATATGTACGATTGTGGCCAAAACTGGTACTGCAATCACTTTCAAAATACTGAAGAGCGGTGTATCCCCTCCCCCTCCCCCCTGACTCGAGGTTGCCAACCCTGATGGCGAAACACTACTGACTTCGTGATTAGTAGATAGGTGGAGGGTGGCGCATCAGGCCAAAACACAACATGACATGACAAAACACAACATCAACATCAGTTGAGGGCTGCAACTTCACTTTTTAAATGACAATATCCTGGCCGGACTACTGTTATCAGTGATATAAGTATTTGAAATGAACATGATTTCTTAATGTCTAGTGACATATCAGGGCCATTTTATGATTAATTGAAATATTTTTCTTACATACGGTTCCTTTAATATTAAACTATATTTATTAGTATATCAGAAATAATTACTATATCATTATTCATCATCATCCATCATCCTCCAGTCCTCTGAAAGGAAGTTGTGCAGATTGTCACATTGTTCATTTTGACATGTTCCACAGGCAGCAGTGAAGCGTAATCCGTATCTACATTAACAGAAGAGTGTCTTGCAGAAATGCACACAGTTACAGCGGATAACTTTCAAAAGCTGTGAAGCTTACTAGCAGATTCAGTTGGAGGGAGACGTTCTGGAGTCACAAATAATGATGCAAGGACAACCTTCCTACTCAGGGTGTTGCGCCGTAATGTTGCAAGAGAGTCTGTGGACTTCCCACCAAAAAGTACAGCCATCACTTGGCATCTTAATTCACCAATCACCTCTGTTGTCTGATTGGGAGTAGTGAAGGAATTGGCACATGACTGAAGGACAAAATCTCCTCTTCTGGAATGCTGTCTTTTGCTGACACCAAAGATCATAGAGATTAAAGTTGACATGATATTTCAACTTTATTCTCAAAATGTTGTATTTAATGTTGACATGTCGACTTTAAACGACATGTTGGGTTTGGCTTCTCATCATGGCAAAAATATTTGTTTTCTTCATGTGTGGCCTTAATAGTCTGTCGTATGTATGTGACTAAACTGACAGAAAGTCGTAAAAAAAAAGTAGAATGAAATGATGTCTATTGTTCTCTATGCTTTAAGTAGACTGAATTGGCAGCATGATTGGAAAGTTGTGGAAAAAGTGGGATTACAATTCAATAGATTATAATTAATTAATGACCTCTTGTTACGCCACAACCATCTTTTTAGGGTGGCATGATTTAATGAAGGATTGTGTGACATATGATTCAGGCCCTCTAAATCTGATTAAACATGAAAAAAACTTTCCTAGGCTGAATAATGTTTCACATACAGTATAGCCAAAATTAGCTTCTGGTGGCCATCTTTGATGCCATCTTGAAAATGACAAGTCTTTGAAAATGATGAACTGATACTTTAGTCTGACATATATGAATCAGTGACCTCTAAATCTGATTAAACACGAAAAACACTTTCCTAGGCTGAATAATGCCCAAATTAGCTTCTGGTGGCCATCTTGAACATGACCCCTTTACTGGGGTCAGATTTTACTAGATATTTAATAATAATGTTATTAAGTACATTTAAAGGTATCATAATCAGTTGAAAAACCTTTTGTATCAATTTTTTTGAGGTTAGGTGTTTTTTTTTCATATATTGACCCGCCTAAATATGGAATAACTGAGTGAAATTGTCCTCTGTACTTTGTTATACAAAACACGCTTGGTGCAAATTGAATAGTTTAAAGAATACATTTATTTTGGTTCCATACATTATACACATAAAAAGACTGGAACATGTGATTGAGAATGAGCCTTGTATTATGAAAGTTTAATGTTGGGTCATATTATTATGATAAATACATACATACATCCAACTTCATTTCTGCTAAAAAAAAAATGGTAACATAAAATAACACAAATAAAATATACAGTGAGGACAGGAAAAAAGACTGACATTGACCACGGTGGCAGATAAAGGCTTAATCCTTTTCAAAACTTTGGTTTGAAGGTATCCCTTGACAACGTTAAAAAATGTGAGAATACAGCAGAGTTGGCACTTCAGTCAGTTAAATCCTGAATATACAAAAGCTCATTTTGATTACAGAAATGTTCAAACAGTGCCAAAACACCAGTAATAATAACATTGAAATCAGTGTTTGAAAAGCTTGCATAGTCTGGATCATGTCATGGTTTAAAGGAGCTAGTAATTTAAGGCAGTTCAGCTTAGGTCCTGTGAAAGCATGCTGTATTTGACCACAAAATTGTTTGTGAATATGTGAGTTAGAGTGCTCCAAAGCAGTATCTTCAGTTTGCTATAGGCCTATATGCTGTGAAATGATAAACTGCAGTGCTTTTACAGTAGCTCATAATATTTAGCAGACCATAATGGGCTCTAATAGGATATGCATCACAATTACAATAACAAAATCTTTTAAAAACAATATCATGTTAATATTCTTCTTCCTTACCTCCAACTATAAGGCATAGTAGTCAATAAAATGCTAACATTATTTAATGTGAAATGCTGCTCAGTGAAATATCCCTCTACATGCTGTACCTCATCACCCTCAGTATGGCTCTGCCTTCAGACTTCGGTACAGACAGCATGTGAATATCATACCTATTATCTGTCGGAGAGAGAGAGAGACAGAGAGAGAAAGGAAAGAAATGAGTAAGCCAGAATGCACATGTTCAAAAAACTCTTTGTGATCCAATGTTAAACACTTGGGGCCCTAATGTAAATGATGAACAAAGTGCAAAGTCACTCAATGAGCAAAGTGTCTAGCGCATCAAATAAAGCTGTGGCATGTTGGAGCATTTAGCTGATCCGCTGATGTTTGTGCATAGGATGGATCTGGCTCATGATATTAAAGGTGCTCTAAGTCATGGTACATGGTTTCTAAGATAAAACATTTCTGTCACATACAGCAAATATCTCCTCACAATCTGCTAGTTGCCTGTCCCCTGAATACTGTAAAAAAAAAAGCGGTCTCTGTGGACAACCCAGGCTCCAAAAACGTCTACAAAAACAGCCTGGTCCGTGAAACATAACAAACTGTTCCAGCCAATCGCTGACGAGATGCAGTTCATGTCAGTTTCAATTGCACGGTAGGAAGGGGGAGGGAGGGGCAAGCTAGCTCTCTGTTTTGTTTGAAACATTAACAGAAGTGATGTTACCCAACCGTGCTTAGAGAACCTTTAAACTAGGAAATAGATTTAAGGCCTAGTCCACACGTACCAAACCGATCTTTTTTTCCTCCGTCTTCCCTGGAACCGTATCAAGAATATGGATCCATCTCAACACGTTACTTCATACCCCAGGCCTATAGGTGGCACTGTTTCTTTACAGAAATTGACCAAAACTTCTTGCGCTTTACAAACAGACAGAATAGGCTACGACGAAATGGCTAGTGCAAGGAAACCAGAATTGTTTGTGTGGACTGATGGTGAACTGTCAACTGTAATCAACTGTAAAACTAATAAACTTTATTTTACGGTTTGTGAAGGGTGCAGTCCCGTCCTTTATTTGGCTAACGCAGGTAGGCCTACTAATCACCTTTACTTTCTTTGGTTGTAGGAAAGTCTGTGATTCACATTAGTTTTGGCTATCACCGCAATTATGCTACTAAACGCAAGGCTTACCCAAGTTCTAGGCTATTCTGTCGCCACATTTATAATATTGCTATAAAACCTTCGTTAGTAACAGTCAATACTTTTGCCTGCATCAAATCGCGCATTCGCATTCAGTGTGCTACCATCGGCTTAACGTGAGTTCTAAGCGTCTTTGTATGCTTATATCTGATTTCACTCGACTGTGAATGCATGTATATATGTTGTAAGACATGTAAAATAAATGAATGACACTGGCACTACGCACAAATTAATGTAGCCTAAACTTACACCGCACTTTCCTAATAACTACTCGCGTCACTGACAGTAGCTAGAATGCATAAAAAAACACCGGGAAAAACAGTGTTCAGTCCACCAAGTCATAAGCTATCGGCGCTGCGCAGCACCAGTTGTGATATTTATCTTACGGAGTGTAATCGTAGGTAATGTCATGTATGAAAACTAGTATTGTTAGGCAATACTATAAGTGCAAGTCCAGGGCAGCTGAGGTGTGGCGATGACATCATCGATACGCAAGCAGGATGTGCGGTTTCGCTGTCTAAACGAATTCAAACGGGCTACGGTTTTAGATTTTTCCACTCTGGGACCAGGTTTCAGAAAAGTGCGGTTTCGGGCAGTGCGTTTACAGGATTCGTTTGGACGCTCGGCCAAGACGAAGCAAAACCTCTGCGTTTAACCTAAAAAGCGTCTCCATGTGGACAGGTCCTTAGTTAGACTCTAACCTTTGCACTTTATCCACCATTTAACTCAGGGCTCTATACCTGTTATTGCCAATAGTCATAATGTCTGACAAGAGACTAAATCATAATAGACATAGCTGCAATGATTTGAGCAAACATAATAAGAATAATAAATAATAAGCAAACACTCATAGTCAGCCAACCCTGTAATAACAACATAAGCTTTTTATACTTGAGATGTAATCTCCATGGGAACTGCTGGCTACCACAGTGACACTTACTTGTACACATGCGATGCCAACTCCAACAGCACCTATGATCTTTAGGTGGTCCAGGATAAAGTTCTCCAGCTTTGTTATACATCCGCCCTTCAGACAGATAATGCAGATGTTATGGCATGTCAGGCAGTCTTTTAGTATGGAACTGGTGTAACAACTATATTACTATTTCTGTTTCTATCCATGCCGTGCTCAGTGTTATTGCAGTCTCAGTGATTTGCCTAGACTAAACCCACAAATGACTTCCATATTTCAGTCTTACCTCGACCTTATAAATATTTGAGGGATGGTCTCTCTTCCCGCACTCTACGGTCATGGTTTTGCAGCAACTGTCAGGCACCAATCGCCCATTTGCCTCACCAGAGCGGACCCACGCACTGGAACTCCAGTCTGAGGAACTGTTGCTGCCACAGCATTTGAACTGTAACCACACAGAGAGGGTGTTCATGCAACCGATGCAACAGCAACAGCAGCAGCAACAGCAACAACAAAATGCATTTCTATAATGTTTTCATGGCACCCAAAGTGCTTTACAGTGAAGGGGGAAACTCACTAACCACCACCAATGTGTCACACCCACCTGTGTGACAGCAGCCATTACGCATCCTTATTCTATAATGCTGCATCCACTGACATTTATTCAATTTTCTCCAATGTCATGCCATTTCTACTTGGCTAACAGAATTCTCAAAGTTGCATTAGCTACCCTCTCTTGCTCACCTCCTGCTGTAGTTTATCCACAGCTTTAGTGATGTGCTCCTCATTTTTTTGTTGGTACTTCTGGACCATGGTCTCTCTCAGGTTCTCCTTTAACTCTGCATTCAACTGTGGAATAAAGGTTATAGTTAAAGGTTAAAAGTTTAGAGGTTATAGTCAGATACTTATTCACACTCTAGTTTCAACTCACTCACTCACTGCACAGATTTAAACGTATTGAATGCTACT
This sequence comes from Alosa sapidissima, assembly GCF_018492685.1. Lineage (NCBI taxonomy): Eukaryota > Metazoa > Chordata > Actinopteri > Clupeiformes > Clupeidae > Alosa > Alosa sapidissima. The sequence goes on along the minus strand of NC_055970.1, from coordinate 17,298,165 downwards.
GGTGTAAATGTATTTTTTTGGCTACTGGCTCCCCCTATAGTGGCCTGGAGGACCAGACCCAATCAGAAAGATTAAGGGTCAGGCTACGAGTAATAAAAATGGCCCAACTCGAGGGGCGGCACCAAGCATGCATTTGAAAATATCACTGCATGCAATTGGATAATACTACGACCAATGTTTCCGGACTTCGACACTGCAACGCCGTCATCATCTGTTTAGCTCATCTCTGGCCCGCTTATCAGATACACCAATGTGATTGGTGCAGCTCGGTTTCATGGGTATAGCTAATGAGCATCATTACTCGTCGCCAGAGTTACTCGCTGAGTAAATTCAAATTTAGCTCTCGCGAGAACTCTGGATTTCCAGGGTACACCTATAGTTGTGCAGAATTTGAATTTTACACAAACTGTCGTAAATACCACTCATGTCTCACCCCCTTCACCCTGGACTCAGTACATGTGGATTTGTTTCCAAACCAGCAAAGACAACCTCCAAAGAGCCATGTCAACTGAGAAGGTTTATGTATTTTCCGTAAAGCAATTTGTGGTTCTCCATGGAATTACAGCAAAAGCAAGTTGTCATGACATCAATACGATTTTTTTTTATCGTTAACATTATAAGTTGGGTTTTGAATACCTATCGACAGTAGGGCACCATTTTGAGCAATGTTGCTGGGCAACCACATGATTGGTTCCATGTGCTCTGTTTGGATGATTCAGATTTGCCTTCTGATGATTAATGTTGATGATTAAAATTTGGGAATGTGCCCCAACAACACTCAAGAACATTGCAGAAGTACTTGGCATGGAAGAAGTTGCCTTGCGCATAATCAGCTTTAGTGGGCAAGGCAAATGCACAACAGACCAGTTGAACAGGGGTGTCACAAGAATACAGTGCACTTCTGTATTTCTCCAGCAGGGGGTGTCATATCATGACAAGGTCTAAATGGGTTTTTCTCCAATTCATTCAAATACTTGACATACATGAGACAGGCTGCAGGGACAGAGTTCACTTATTTTTAATATCTGTGATTATGGTTTTGTCTTGATTGAGTAATACTGATCTGTCTGAAATCCATTCACTTATGTATGTAAGGTTTATGTATTTTCCGTAAAGCAATTTGTGGTTCTCCATGGAATTACAGTATAGCAAGTTGTCATGACATCAATACGATTTTTTTTATCGTTAACATTATAAGTTGGGTTTTGAATACCTATCGACAGTAGGGCACCATTTTGAGCAATGTTGCTGGGCAACCACATGATTGGTTCCATGTGCTCTGTTTGGATGATTCAGATTTGCCTTCTGATGATTAATGTTGATGATTAAAATTTGGGAATGTGCCCCAACAACACTCAAGAACATTGCAGAAGTACATGGCATGGAAGAAGTTGCCTTGCGCATAATCAGCTTTAGTGGGCAAGGCAAATGCACAACAGACCAGTTGAACAGGGGTGTCACAAGAATACAGTGCACTTCTGTATTTCTCCAGCAGGGGGTGTCATATCATGACAAGGTCTAAATGGGTTTTTCTCCAATTCATTCAAATACTTGACATACATGAGACAGGCTGCAGGGACAGAGTTCACTTATTTTTAATATCTGTGATCATGGTTTTGTCTTGATTGAGTAATACTGATCTGTCTGAAATCCATTCACTTCAGTAATATAGTTTGCTGGTGGAAGTGAATGGATGAATGTAGCAACATAATGCTCCTGGCTGGCTCGGCGGCAACTTTAGAGGGCAGCCGTGGCCTACTGGTTAGCACTTCGGACCTGTAACCGGAGGGTTGCCGGTTCGAACCCCGACCAGTAGGCACGGCTGAAGTGCCCTTGAGCAAGGCACCAAACCCCTCACTGCTCCCCGAGCGCCGCTGTTGATGCAGGCAGCTCACTGTGCCGGGATTAGTGTGTGCTTCCTCACTGTGTGTACACTGTGTGCTGTGTGTGTTTCACTAATTCACGGATTGGGATAAATGCAGAGACCAAATTTCCCTCATGGGATCAAAAGAGTATATATACTATATACTTATACTTTGTTTAATAGTGCAAAGTATGATTATATTCACTTATTAGTTCAAAGAAAAACTCTGCTGATATAGTGCCTGTAAATGAATCGGTCATTGATACCATTTTCTGATTCATAGTTCTGCTCATCCTTATAATAGTAACATTATAAACATACAGAGCTGGCTCTCTCCAATGTCCACAATCCCATATAGGCTACATATTTGAGGGTATGCCAGTTTGCCTGATGTATGTTTAATCCTGATGCATGTAGGAATTTATCTGCTTGCCTCTGATTCTATATTCTCCCTTCCCTTCTGACATAAAATGCACAATGATTTGTTTCACTAATTATAGTACACGAGACACAAGCACATACCTGTTGGTAGTAGACATATGCCAAAACTCCAGCAAGGACTTCCAGCAGGAAGATGAACAGCAACAAAACAAAATACTAAATTGGGAAGACAACAAAAAGTAAGAATGATCATGTTAGAACAAACACTCAAAACACTCATCTCCATGTTTAAATAAAACAATGCACAAAATAACAATTCTTTGACTCTTCCTATAAGACATCCTGATTTTTTGATCAAAAAGCAATGTTGCTTCAGTATAACTGAGCACGTCAGAGCTAATGCAAGACTGGCCAGTTGCCATCATGCCAAGATCCTGCACAGGAAACATAAAGCTGAGTCAGTGCCTCTAATGGGATTACGGCCCTGCCTCAGCCCAGCCCAAATAAATCACATCTGAGCGGGGCTCTCACTCTGGCCGGCCACAACACCTGTTTGAGCAGCATTAAAATGGAAGCCTTCAGACACACTGCAGACGCATACCACCACGAGCATGGACATGCCCTTGCTTACATGACCTCCCTACCACTGTGCCTACAGCAGTTCAAATTTCACAGACATAAGACTACACTACACTACAGTTGACTGATAAGATTAGGAAAATCTAGCTCCTCTCAAGGAGATTAAAATTAAACAAATCCTTCCACAATATGTACTACAGGCAGCAGCTAAGACAGCACAGACTGACTACTCTTCATTTGCGATTCACTCTCTTAGGGGCTTGTCATTATTCTAGCTGTGGTTTGTTCTGGGATTTCTTACTTTCTCCGCAAGCACTGAGGTGCCTTCCAGCATTTTTCTCCACATTCTTTCACACACAAGTCCATTGTTTTAGCTCTAAGGAATTTGATATTCAAGATATCTGTCCCATTCACACGTTATCACATGCATTCCATATATCACCAAAAGCCTCAATTTGGGTTGTCTCGAAATGGTTGCTGAATGGTTAACGTGGAATTGCTATATATTGGTAATTACATGTATTATTTAGGCATAGTAATTTAGTCACATTAATCAGTTTACATTCTAGGGCTGATAGAATGTCAGTGACTGATCCAGTTTATTTGCCCTCTGACACTGACAAGAGGGAGTATCAGGGATGCCTAAAGGAGCTAATCTCTATGCTCATTCCAAATGCACGCTGAAAAGTGCTTCACACATTCCAACAAGAAGTCACAATGAACAGACGTGATAACTAATCAATGCATTATGAACACTTTTGATGGAGGCAAAACAGTCACATGACTTCCAAAATAAAAAAAAAACTTATTTAATGCTGAAATCATATATTTGTTTGTCCAATGCCTTGACAATATTTTCTATTTATTTTGTACCACATTTGATGATGGATTGAAAGCAAACACTGTAGGACTTCTTTGGGAAAATGTGTTTCGCTGATTCCAAACTCAACAGCAGCGTATATTCATGATCACTGTATTTTAATTATTCTACATTATTTCAAACAACATTTATGATGTCAGCAATATATTCATCATGTCAAAGACTACCCTCTGACATCTTGGTTAGGTTATCTGCATCACAAAAAAGCTGCATTTATCAGTTACACAAGGTCTAACATTGACCCACCTTCTCAGCTGTAGACGGACAATGAATGTAAGTTACATTGTGGTCTTACAATAACTGGGTCATCAGAAATTCTGTCATCATCAGGGCTAGGTGCTGAATGACTACATAAGTTGTGCTTGTGGTAGCTTGTGTGCTTGAGTTCCATTGCATAATTTAAGTTTAATATCAGCTAACTTTATCATTGGTCAAGCCCATCCAGCTGTCATTCAATAATATGTGTGTGTGTGTGTGTGTGTGTGTGTGTGTGTGTGAGCGTGCACACGTGTGTGTGTGTGTGTGTGTATGTCTGTCTCACCATCCTCAGGAGCCCTTTCTGTTCTTTGAAGGTCGCACAGCATCCCAGGACGCCTGTAATCATGACAATGATCCCTGCCACAATGAGAATGTAGGCCGAGACAGCATAGATCCTGGATGAGAGCAGGCTGATGTAGTCACTCTTCTCTGCCACTGTCCATATCCCTACTGCCATCACCGCACCCCCGGCCAGCTGGTAGTGGACAACAAATCACATCCTCATTGCCCATAACTAAAGCTGCATATTATCTATAACCGTAAGGATTACTGTCTTACAACATGATTTATCATACATCTGAATGAAATAAATTACCATTTCAAAGAGATATCACAAGTTAATGGTAAAAGATTTGAATATAAATGTTAAATCAGATTAACTAAATTCATCACATGTACTGTCTAAATAAGCATCATATTTCACATACTGTCTAAATAAGCCTCATATTTCCCATCTTTTCATGAATGTTGTACAAAAATGTCTTGTATGTACTGGAAGTCTGGCACAAACACAGAAGTTCATTCAAAGATTAGAATACTAAAACCTTGCTCTCAGGTAGAGCGAATGCAAATGGCTCAGAACTTCACTGGAAAATAAAGTGACCACACTCACCCAAAAAAGGAAATTGAAGGTGAAGAGCAAGTACTTTAGACAGATTGTGCCACATTTTTCTTTCTTTTCATCATAAGCCCCCATGCTGAAAGAAAAGACAAAATAAAACCCAGAGATTAATTTAATTTGATGAAAGCAACTTCCTAATAAATCAATTTTAGAAACCTGACGAATACAACAATGCAACTAAATCTGAGATTATCAATGCAACTCATTCTGATGCTACACTGACTTTTAATATGGGGAATTAAAGGAGAACTCCAGCCATAATCATGCCCCCAGAATGTAACACTGTAGCTGTCTAGCTGCTCTAGCTGTTAGCTGCAGCAACTCAAGCTAGGTAGAACCAATTGTTTTCTTTTTTTTTTCATACAGACAGTACTCGGTGACTTTGAGAAACAGAGATCTATGTGAAAAATGGACAGTTTTCCTTTAAGTTTCTGACATTGCTAATATGCACCCATAAAGCTCAATGTTGCACTATTGTTGATCGGGTAAGATCATGACATTTTTAGTCAGTTATTGACTAACTGGGTACCATCTTAGCGCTAAATAGCTTAGAAAATTGATGCTGATGCCAAGGGGCATAGATATAAATTCTTCCATTGTGTCGCGTTAACAAAAATCAGAGCCATGGTCTAGACCTGACTCAATTTGTGAGTGACAGTTTACTTTTCTAAGCTGAGATAAAGAACTTGTCCATGTGTGGTTTCTCTGTTTGCCATTTACCTGACTCATGTCCAGAGCACCAGGGGAGTGGCAGGTTTAAAAATGACTAAGAACACATCATAGCTCAGCTTTTGAATACATCATAACTCTGTATGGTCATCTGCTTTCCATTCCTGGCAACTTCAGGACTGACAGGAACATGCTTATCAAAGTACTGAGCTAAGGGGCGGATAAATTTGTCTTTGTGTTACCTTCGTGTTATCGTGTGTGTGTGAGGCAGGATGAGTCACCCTGTTGCCAGACAGTGGATCCACAAAGCCTTCAGGGTTCACATTTTCACATCGTTGCTCATTCAAATGTAGTCCCTTCAAGGTGGATACTGTCTAACAGAAAGATTGGTATGGTCCTTAACCTAGACATAGAGGCTATTTTATAACTGACTACTAATTTGTTAATGTCCTTATTTTTATAGTATTGGTGGTATTAAAGCTATACTGGTTGAACTCTCGTGCGCCATTCTCTAAGATTTCATCACTAGGCCTCAGCTCACTGTCATAGTCACACATGATAAGTGATGGCAGTTCAAATGCCTACACTTCCATTTATTAAATGCAATTTATTAGCCGTTTATTAGCAGGTTTTTTTAGCAATGCCTTTCTAACTGTATAAACAATTCTGTTTGTAATTGTATCTTCAGATATGTCCATGTAGGTGCATGACAGCATGCTTAGGCAGCCGTGGCCTACTGGTTAGCACTTCGGACCTGTAACCGGAGGGTTGCCGGTTCGAACCCCGACCAGTAGGCACAGCTGAAGTGCCCTTGAGCAAGGCACCTAACCCCTCACTGCTCCCCGAGTGCCGCTGTTGATGCAGGCAGCTCACTGGGCCGGGATTAGTGTGTGCTTCACTTCACTGTGTGTACACTGTGTGCTGTGTGTGTTTCACTAATTCACGGATTGGGATAAATGCAGAGACCAAATTTCCCTCACGGGATCAAAAGAGTATATATACTTATACTTATGAGCATAACCATACTGTAGCCTACACACTAGAGATTCTGCAAAGGCTTTCTTGGCTGTACAGATTATACTCAGTGACCTTTCTAAAGCTGTTCACCTCTTTTTAGTGTCTTTTCCATCTGGCCTCTAGGCCTCACACCTATGTGTTAGTTAAATGCTCCTCCTCTGCTGTTTGACTGTCAATTCAAAACAAACAGTTTTATTGTGTGAATGCTTCATTAAACTTGTGTTTACAAAGTCACTGTCAGGTCAAGATCTTGACCTGAATAAGCTTTGGCACATAACAGCTGACACACACGCAAAAAACTAAAACCATATTGAATTCTTAGCAAAATGTGTGACCACAAACGGGATGTACCTTAATATAGTTAATTTAATTCCCTATAGGTTACATGACCCCACTGCCACTTCACAAAACTCAGACAGGCCTTCCCAAACCAAACCATTAGCCTACAGAACAGTCTAGCATGGCAGTCTAAATGACAGAAAAATACAAGCCTAAAGTTTAACAAAAGTAGCCTAAAACAGTTCCAGACTGCAAAACCAATATCCCTCTGATAGGGTCTTACATTGAATAAGCTAGCCTACTAGGCGGTTATGGGGTAACATTCCATCCAAACAATAGCCATATCCATTTCAGTAATTTCAATATCAACAATCAACTCAAATGGCATGCAATACGCTATGCTACACAGGGAAGTCCGCAAGGTGAGTTGATTAAGCGGACGCGAGACAAAGGAAGTGTTGATAGATTTACGGTGGAATCGAATGGAGGGGCCCGGATAAATGTAACGATCGCGTATGAGAACACTAACGTAGGCCTACATTGCGAACAATTAATTTTCTCAACATAATCCAAAAAAACTAGACTAAACTGCCTATCAAACGACCGCAAGGGCCTGTTAACGTAACTATTGGCCTTAACGTTACAATGTAACATTCCTATCTGAGTTGAAAGAAAATAAATCCTACCTGCTGCAGAGACGTTCAGAAAGTTTTTCCTTTTTTGGGGTGGGAAAGGCAGAGTTAAAAGAGAAGACAGGGATATCCTTTCTGTCGACCACACGTTTCCGATCAAAACAGTTTCAGTGGGTTTTCACTGTAGTTTGCATAGAGATCCAACAATGTCGGAAAGGCTCCACCCTGTACACCTCTGTGCCTGTCTTCTGGTCAACCGAGGGGGGCTGTGTTAGTCTGGTGTACGAACGAGGTATTGCACTGTGGTGAGGCAAAGACTCTAAGGGAATAAAAACATAGCCCGCCTTCGGATAGGCTCTTGTGTCACGTCCGAAAAGAATCATTTAAGAAAAGGAAAAAAGACCCCAGGCTAAACCTGCCACACTCTTGAGTGTGCGACTGTGCGTAACATTAACTTACACATGCCCTGCACATGCCCGGCTACCTTGTCAGCAGGCTTGACCACTCCTGTGCTTACTGTGTTGGGCATGCGTCTGCCCGTGAACCTAGCCAATGCCCAGCACCAGGTAACTGGGCTAGCAGAATAAATTTGCTTCCCTTGAAGATTGGGATTTGTCCTCATTGTGAGATTACAACAAATCACCAAAAGATTATGTTTTATACCTGTTTTTAGTCAACTTCACCAAAAATAATTTTGGAGGGTAGGCCTACTGGTCATAGGGGCATTCTAACCCATCACCGACCACTTTTTGGGGGAGAGACTACATTCAACTATGTTGAGCTTGTCACCCTTATGAGCAAGTACAGCGAGATGTTGCAAAGCAAACCACACATCACAGCTGATCTGATTTTGGTGTTTTTTCTGGTTTTGGTGTATTTTCTTCACCTTCAAAGAAAGGGGAAGAAAATAGGGTGTTGTGTGAATGCTCTTAAGAGTATGACATGATGATTGTCACTTTGATCATGTTTTCTCAGTGGAACAACCAGACAACCCTGCCAATGGGTGCAAATGGGAGAATGACACAAGTACGTCTTTGTCCATGACATTTACATCAGTGTTCAGAGGAAATTTCCCTGAGAATTCATGTAGTTGTCTGCAGGAAACTTATGGATATCTTAATGGTGCTCTCTTATGAAACAAACATGTTTTATGCATTTTGCTGGGTGGCACATGATGAATCTTGTTTGTTATAAAATAAAAGTAGCTTCTTTTGATCAATAGAAACTCAATTGCCTGCAGATGCAGTGTCTTGTCAGCAGTCATGACAGTGTTATGACACTTCAGAATAGTCCACTGTTGGGTTCTAACTTCCTAGCCATTTTGGGTGCTTTTGGCTTTGTGTTTTGAGTCACTATCCTGTCGGAGGACCCATGACCTGCAACTGAGTTCTCTGACTCTGGGCTATATGTTTAGCTCCAGGATGCACAGATTCAAGGCACCCTGGTTGATACGCAAGAAAGCAGCACCAAAACAACAGAGACTCCTCCATTTTTCAAAATGGTGTGGTTTTCAAGAAATGGCCACTGTGTGAGACACTGGTTTAATTGAGAAAACCTGTGATATGATTTAAAGTACAACAAATGTTTGGGTGTATATACACATTTATACACACATACAAAACACAAAGATAAAATAAATCAGTAACCAAAACATACAACTTAAAGGCACAGGGAGAACAGGCAGTGGCATAGCCGGCACCTGACCAGACAGTAAAGTTAGCCAGTGACAACGCAGGTAAGAGGGCTTCGTACCCTTCATGATGGTGAGGATACTGTAGTTAGCTTTTCATGCACAAGCTCTTTGAAGAGTTTCCGGTCTCTGGTTGAGCCATGTTTCCCAGTTTCCAAAATGGAGTTATAGAACAATGTGTAGAGTGATAACAGTGATGCAGAGAAGGGGGAAGACTGGGAATAAAAATCCCTTTATCTTTTGAGACTGCCTGAGTGGTTTACTCAAGTAAATGTCCTTGATTGGTACATGGGAACAAGGAAACTTCACAATAATTATTTTAAAAGGGAAGCATTTGTGTGCTTTGGAGCAGATACAAATATGAGGCACTTAATCCTTGGTGAATTTAAATACAGGATTCATCAGTAGTGCCTTCTCAACAGCAAGAGTTTGTCACTGTTTCTTATGTATTTGAAAGAATCTATGCTACTTAAGAATACAGTCAGCCTAGACACTGCTACAGGTCAAGCAGCAACAGCGACAGTACACAATACTGATAATCGTTATATGAGGACTGGAGTTAAGCCGCCAAAGGACACAACATTTTGCAACACAGTAACTGGAGGGAATAAAACCGTTTGTGGAGTGAATCTTACAATGATAAGTGCATCTACAGGTGACAAAGTACTTTTCTATAAAGGTAAACATCAACATCAACAAAAACAGTCTTTCCATTTAACAATGTTTTTTGATTATGAAGAATTGAAAATGAAGGCACAGTTGGATGCAGTCATTGCACAACAAGAGGGGAGCCATCACCTTGTAAAAACTCTTATTCTTCCAGTTAAAAAAACCCACCCCAAATCCCTGCATCAGGGTTGAGACACTAACCTCCCAACTGTAAAAGCGCAAGATTTTAATATGTGTGCACATGGACATATCAGAGGACAAGGCGACTGTTAGCCGTGAGCTGTTAATAAAGCCAAGTGGTGAGAGAGAGATACACTTTTTTTTAGTAAAGTAAAAAATAAAAAAGGAGAATTTACACTGTACATCGAACACATTTTGATTTAGGTAATCTTGACTGGTTGGTTCGAGGGGGTGCCATACAGAGAGGCAAGCTTGTGTGGGTCTCAAAACATGAAGTGTGTTGGGGTGGATGATGTTCAAGACTGCTCTAGGATCAGATGGCATGGGCCATCGGTCAGGCTTGAGTGAACAGAGTGTTCACTTCAGAACTGATCTGACAGAAGATCACAGAGCCTCTGAGACACAGTATCCCGGCTCGTTCTCAGAGTTAGACGATACATCTGCAGAAAAAGACAAAGAATGCCTTGTTTTTTTAACTGCTAAAGTAGACAGAGCAAAGGAGATTTCATATATGAACATGCTGTGGAAAACATACAAAGGGTTTGCCGATGTTCAGCCTTCATTAGGAATGTGCTATATACAAGTAATAATAGGCATTTTTTTATTTAGGCTATATGACTACTATAAACTGACCATTTACATAATGTTAATGCAATGTTTATTGATGTCATTGTAAGTCGCTTTGGACAAAAGCATCTGCTAAGAACAACAAACAAACAAACAAACAAACAAACAAATATACATAATATCTATGTATAGAAAATAGTAGTCATAGTGTCATGCAGACAGAATAGTCTTATTGTATGTGTTTGGGAACGCTGTAGCACAGTGGGTGCAGTACCTGTTGGCAGCCTACCTGTGCTTGCATGTTGGGCTCCAGCCGAAGCAGGCAGCCCACCTGAGTGGTTTTCGTATGGATGACTCCTGCGCCTACAAAGTTGGAGGGGTTAGGGTCGACCCCATCCAAAAGAGCAACTCCAAAACCAATGATCTGTGAAAGAACATTGCAGATGAATGATAGAACATTAGAGAAACGAACACGTGCCACTAGAACTTGAGCAGCAGCAAGGCATAAGATTAGATTAAACCGAACTGGGGCTGGGGGATGTCCACCTCCTTGTTGTCCCCGTCAAGGTTACCATGGTCCAATAAGCAAATGAAATGCATATTCCACCTATTAGGAGACAGTCACTACTCATAGACCTCTGAAGTTCGCCTACAAAAAAGCTGGCGATTTTTCCTATGAGAAAATAACATAGGGATTTTGAATTATCGCACCTGTTAAACTCTTGCGGGGATGAAAAAGTCTGATATGCAGACGTTTTCCTGAACACACTTTTGTCCTCTGCCTTCCAGTGGATACTGTGATCTCCGGTACGTAAAGGCGGCACACTTATATTTTTGCTACCGCAGAGCTAACTTGCAATGCTACTTGCCATAGGTAGTTAGCTTCAATTAACAACCGGATCTCCTTATATGGGCAAAGATGGCCGTTTTGGTTCTTTTTTGTAGGCGAACTTCAGAGGTCTATTTAGATAATCTTACCTTTGCTTTGGTGACTTCAGTGTCCATGGAATGCTTGGCTTTGAAGATTTTCTGAACCTCCTGCTGTGGACTGATATGCACAATTATAAATGAAACATGGAGTTAAAAGGTTTTCATTAAATACAAGAACCAACACACACACATTTGACATGTTTCTAAGCAAACATCAGTTAATATAGCTATTTTAGTTTAACAAACAAAAATGTCCTACGCGCTTAGTTGTTTCCATCGCTGGAAGAAGTCTTGCGACATCATCTCTGTGGGCTGGAAAAACTTGTTCAAAGTGATAGGCAGCTTAACAGCGATGTTCTGGAGAGTGCCTCCATACCTGTAATGTTTCCAAGCATCAAATACGTGTACTATGTTGTATCTAACATTCTGTGTCTAGGCATCACTTGTTTCATCGAAGTGAAAAATATAAGCGTCTGTTCAGATATGTGTGTGTACAGACATTTCAACTGCACCAAAATGCTGTCAAACAATAGAGACAAAACACAGTACCTGAACTGGATGTTGAGAACAGGTGCTTCTACAAAGTCAGACACGCATTCAATGTTGATGATCTGTTGGAGCTGAGCTCCTCCATCCACTGTGGGATCAACTGGTTTCAGATGCACGTTGAGCTGTGAGCAGGCTGGTTAAGGATGGACTGATATAGAGGAAAGACAGGCCCTCACAGACTATTCAATGTTTACAACAGACAACACACCAACCCAACCCAACCGACCGACTGTTCACCTGGTAAGCTTGTATTCATCAGGGCCAACTACCTAGTTTATGTGTTAACAGAATTGATCTCTTTGCTGAAAATAAGCATTTTGCATTTGCATTTCTTTAAGGTCTGCTTTTAAGAGTATCTACTTATACAGCTCAGATGATGGTGTTGTGAGGAGACCGCGACTTGGCTATTCACCATGTAAGCTTGACCTCTGGGTCGGAAGCACTACAAAAATCTCAGAACAGCTTTTACATCTATTAGCATTGCGTTTTAGCTAGCGTGTTGTTGGTATGTTGTAGCCAACTCATCGGCAATATTAGGCCCCGTCCATACCAACCCGTGTGAATTTGAAAATGCATTGTTAGCTCTCTGCATCTATCTGTCCATACCAAAACAGCACATTCTGACACACAAAAAAACAATACTTTTCAAAAACGCTCTCCAAGGTGCATACATCTGCAAATGTCAGGGTCACATCTAAATGTGGATTGGGATTGACTAAAGGAAAAATAGAGAATTTCTGACACAATAATGCATGGTTATCATGACTCTGGCGGAAGCAGTCATTCTCGGAAGTTTCCATTACTGTTTGTCCATACTGAAACACAACCCCTTTGTTGTGTTTCAGTCAGACAGGGCCAAAGGGGCTGGAAAACACTGGTGTATTGTGGACAACTATTACATCTACACTGTCTTTAATCTACTGATGGTCTCCACAGAGAAAGATTTGGCCAATTCTGTGATACCTTATATTCCACACAAACTGGATCGAAACTCAAGCACCTCCCACAGCTTCTACTGAATTACACCTACTTTTACTGTTTTAATTTTATTCCTATACATTTTGGAATTTTCTGGTTCTTTCAATGTGTAGGAAACCGGCATTATCCTGTACATGTATGCAAACATACTACACTGTTTATAGGCAAGTTCCTTGGTGAGTTCCTATTTTGAGCTAAAAAATATGAGAAGAATATGAGAAGCAAGAGTGTCCTGGCAGACCACATTGGAGGCAAAATTGAGGAATTGTGTTGAGGTTTTGTTCCCAAAAAACACATACATCCGACCTACAGGAGGAGAAACAAAAGTGAGTGGGAGTAAGCCGATGTCCACATGACAATTACAAAGTGACTAGAGAAGCATTAAGTGTACTGAATATAAGGGAAAAACAAAAGGCGTTTTGCAGCCTGGGTGACATTTTAACCCGGTGCTTTGGTGGTCTCAATTGTGGATGACAGACAGGGTTACAGAAATACGCTTTGGGGGGTACTACTCACCTAGGTTCTGTCGATACTCTGACTTCAAGCCAATCTGAAGCAGCTGGTTCTCATACAGCACCCCATTGTTCTTGCAGACAAACCTGACCAAGAGACAGTAAGAGATGGTAAGAGACGGTAAGAGGATGCACAACTTTCCCAGAGAATTAATTCACCTGTATGTGTACACATATCACACAACAGCCATCCTATGCAGAGAACATTGTGCATCTTCAGTAAGAGCCTTGGTGATTGATTTTGTGACCCAGACAGCCCTGTGAGTTGCTTGTAGTAAGCTGTAGTGTAATAGAAAGGTGACTCATTCTAATCCAATGCCACAAGATGGCATCCTCAGAGAAAACACTTTGAAGTACATATGCCAACATGGCGTCATTTTGTTGTTAATGTTATAGGCTACATTAAGAATTAACCCCAGAGCCTCTCCCACCTTTCCTGTCATGCAATACCTAAGAGAGGGGTTTTGATTGGAGGGGAAAAACACATGCAGCCACAATAGTTCAGTTCAGTCAATTAAGTGCTTCTCAAGTCCCCTATTCCCTAAAATCAACACCCCAGTGTTATAAACTTGGGTTGACCTCCTTCAGGCACCTTACTTGTCAGTTGGTTCCTGTACATCTGCCAGAATTGATTCAGCCACATGGAAGGACTTTGTTGTGATGCTGCAGCCAAATGTAATACATGCACATGGTGATGTTCTTTTTGTTTCATACTATATGAAAAGTTCATATACATGATGGGCTAACCTGTCTATACAAGCTCACCACTGAGCTCACTCGTTTTTGTACGGCAGTTTTAACTGTCAGTGTGACCATGTTAAATACACACAACAGATAACATCTCTTTGTAATACAACAAAGCGATATAAAATTGCAGACTCGCGGACAAGCACGAATAAACAAGCATGTCCTCGTCTCTGTGACATCTCTGTCTCACATCCGCGCCTCCTCACCTGGAGAAGTTGTCATCGGCTGCAGGGGCGGCAGTGGCAGGGACAGCGATGTGCGCCGGCGCCGACACCGACGGGCTGTTCTCTGAGAACACGTCAACAAGCAGGCTCGCTGCAGTGGGAGGGGCAGCTGCAGGAGGGGTGGAGTTAAGGGAGGTGGAGCTTCCCAGACCCAGCAGATCTGTGGAGGAGGCGGCGGCGGGGGCAGCTACCTGCTGTGAGGAAGACAGGAAGAGAACAGTTAGCACTGATGTATTTGAAGGCTCCTGGAGCTCTATGATGATTAGCATAACAGGCATCACTCATATTGTTTCCTATTTCAATATCTAAAAGAACTAGCATGCAGCCTTGTTGATATACCAATTGATTAGGGCAAATGATATATCACAATGACGCACAATACATCTTTTACTTGCAACGAACAAACAACCTTACAATACAGTGAACAGATTACTCCAGTCCATCCACAAATGCATAGCACTTTGCCAGTACTTACCTGGACTCTGCTGTGTTCAAATGTTAGTGAGATGTGTTCAAATATCATCAGTAAGATAGTGCAATACAGGACATTTTTAGACCCGTTACATCAGTTTCAATTGACTGTTTTTGACAAACGGAATTAGGTTACCAGAAAATATGGAGAGCGTGAGGAAGGTGTGGAGGAAAGCACTGCAAATGCATGCTGCGTGACACAAGCAGGCACTCAAGGACATGCTCTTCCACACACACACACACACACACACTCTTCCACAAACACAGACACAGACACACACACACACACACACTGAAGACCTGATAGAATGTCCCAGCAGAGGCTGCTAAGGGGATAGCATAGGCCTGAGGGGGGAGAGGGGTGAGGGGGTTCTGCAGGAAGGAGGCGGAGGACACTGGGCGGGGCCGGTTGGTGGGGGGAGGGGCCGGAGCCAGCAGATCCCCAACAAAGGATGGAGGGGAGGCCTGAGAAGCCCCGGGGAGTGAAAGAGCAGAGGCCCGTAGAGTGGAGCGTGGAGCGCAGAGAAGCGTGAAGAGATTTCAAAATAAAAAAGAGGGAGAGAAGAGAAATGAGGGAGGATTAAGTCATATGAGGAACAGGGAACTGATATGGAAAAGCACCCGTAGATATACAGCAACTCTTGACAAGACGATGGTTGTCTCTCAAAACGCATACTTTCGTCAGGACATTGCTAGTGTGCACATGAGCGCTTATCGGTACTTGCGTTGTGCCCATTTTTCGATGGTTAGTATTGTCCCAATATATGCACTATAAACTTAAACTAAGTATTTGAAGTGTGCAAGTAGGTGGTTTGAGACAGCCATTGTCCAGAATTTCTACATTTCTTTTACAGCAGCAAGTCCCAACATGCTTTTTACACTAAGCTGACCTTCTCCCTCATGTATTTTCTTTCATAGAGTTAGCAGACTCATATCTTTTTACCACCCTAAAATAGTGTTTGTTTTGTCTGCCATATCCAGACAAACAAACACAGCGGATGATAAAGTCGTCTTTATAAACAAAGCGTGAAACATCTCAAAAAGCTTTTTCACCTTGGCATTTGAGGTGGCACTGGTATGATTTGGGCCTCCGTTGACGTTGGCATTGCGCTCCTTGCGGTTCTCCTCAATGTCTGGCACTGTTCCAGGCCCCTTCTTCCTCTTCAGCTTGGCCAAAATGGACGACTCGCGCTCTGGGAAAGGAGGCATCTCCTCCAATACTGTGGCCTAAATGGGCGAAGACAGCAAACAGAGCACAAACGTGACTAAGTACCTGATTTATTTAAAAACAATCTATTTTTCCATTCACAGATGGGCCTGCAAACTATGCACTGGGGAAATAATTACATTACAAAGCAGCTGTACTTCCTCCTTTGACCTAAATGAGGTTGGGCAATAAGCTCCGAAGAGTGCAATGATCAAGACAGGATACATATTTATACATCTCACCTAACCTTATTAACTCTTCACACCAAGCGCACCGGAAGCACCGGTGCAGGGGGTGCGAACGCACCCCCACTTTTCGGGGGTAAAAAAAAAAAAAAAAAGGGCAGTTGTTGACCACAACACCGACACGGCATCGCTCAGTGGTTCCCAAATGGGGGTATGTGATGGCACTTCAGGGGATACGTGAGATTTTAACCATTTCGAAGCCGATTGATGCAAAGTGCGTCAAAAAAAACACACCCTTTCTTCTCTGTTACATTGCTCCGCAACTGTTCCTAGCAGCGAGAAGCCTTAATTGCATGACAGAGCAGAAGTGGGGCTTTCCAACGAGATCACGCACTTGTCTGTACGTTAAAGTATGAAGATTTTTAAAAAAATCATGAAATGAAATTGCATCATATTTACAGTCTCTGCGTTCACCTGCGCACCCATTACTCTCGTTTGAATTACTTGCAAACCCGTGAACGCATAGATATGGCAAGCATATCAGATGAAAGAGGAGACACAGGGCTACCCATTGGTACCAAGTATGTCGATCCTTCTGGCTTATGAAAACAGACGAACTGACTGCAAAATAATAACGTCATGTACAAAAACCAACTGCACACCCATTACTCTCGTTTGAATCGCGGACCTGTCATCAGATAGATATGCCACGCATGTCGGATGAAAGAGGAGACACAAAGCTATCATTTGATACCAAGTACATCCTTCTGGGTTATAAAACAGACGAAGTGACAGCAAAATAATAACTTCATATAGCTCTGTTTTTGTGGCAAAGCATGTTTATAATCCAACGCTATTGTGTGTTTCTCTATGGCAAAGAATGTTCATAATCCGGTTTTGAGATCCTAGCAAATTCCTGCATGGCATTCAATTCAAGGCTCACATTGCATCCCAATTTGTTCGACAAAGAAACACCTTTTTTGCCTTTACCATGTTCATGGCAATGCAGTAAAACGTTGTAGAGAATCATGCAAACACAGGCTTACACGTAAACTCGGGTCAAGTCAGGTCAGATCAGTTCGTGTTACAGATATGGAGCGCAGAAAGGTCATTTTTAATCACTAATTAATGTATAACATGATTACAGTCAAACACAAAGGGAACAGGCACAGTTGGGTAACTAATTCTAGTGTCGTTTTCTTACGGGGATAAACAGTGACAGGTTACCGGGGGACCTTTTACGCTAACCTTCAAAATGTAGAAAGTAGGTTACGTGCAGATCTTTTCATCACAGTCATTGACAAGGCTTGGCTGCGTGCACAGGACAGAAAATGGAGATTGTGATCATTATTATTGTAGGCTACAGACTACCTCCTTTATTCCTTGAATGGAAATTCAGGTTATGCTGGTGTGTCTGTGTCTGTCAATATCAGGCGCAGTTTATTTTAGCAGATTATCCATTTAGAATTTGTAGCCTAGACTAAATCACTCTGTGCGTAAAAAGACGCTACTTGCAGTCCAATTATCTTGAATGAAACCACCCGAAATCACTACACAGCACCTAACATAATGACAATTTTTGTTAGACTTTTTAAAAAATTATTATTAGACTATCTTATATCGTAATATCCCACGTGAAAACGTGCGTGAATAGTTGGCCTCTGGAATTTTCAAAATTGTCTCGGGGAACCCAGCCTGAAACCAGCTTTTTTTTGTTTTGTTTTTTTGCACCCCCACTTTCAAACTCGTTTCGGCGCCGCTGCTTCACACACTCTGTAAGGTATATACGGAGTTCTGCAACTCATTGTCCATGAAGCCAATCCTCACCAGTATGTCTGTGCTGGCGACGCAGCTGAGGCGAAGGTACTCCACCGCCCGCTGCTGCAGCTCCACGTCTGCGTTGCGGAGCTGACTGTCAGAGCGCAGCACTTCCTGGATGGTGCCCTTCACCTCGGGGAACAGGTTGATGAACTTGATGTAGGCCGAGAGCAGGAGAGCTCTGGTGGGCACCGAGCACAGGTGGAACTTGGAGTGCAGCAAGTTGAACTGAACTAGTGGACTGCAGAGAGAGAGGGGAAGAGGACCTGTTTCAATGGGGCTTATGCCGAGCACAGCATGACATGAAATCCACATTTTGGAGCATAGGAAATATATGGAACAATGGCGGGTGTCCTGAGAGCTTTGGAGCCTTTGAGCTAGGTCTTAAATTGGCCTACATTATATTATATATACATTATATATTTTTTTAAGATGACAAATACAAAACATAGACAACCCCAAACACAGTCACTTTCCAAATGGCTCATTGCATGCTAGTAGATCTGGCCCTAATTGAAAGACAATGCAGTCTGTCTAAAACTTGTAGACATGGTAGATTTTGCTAGTACAGAAACATAAGAAAGCTAATGAACACGAGCAGCATGTGTTAAATTAACTGGAAAATCTTACTCCAAGTTATTATAATGGGCCGTGTGTCAACTAGTTATATTGTGAATATATTTTCAGAAAACATCACAAGAGAGAGCACTGAATTCAGCCTCTAGAGGGCGCCACAACCCCACATTGCAGAAAACTGTGTCCGGCCATCTACAGGCTGATTGGTGTACAGTCACTAAATGTACTCATATGTTAATTTATTGTATGGCCCCCCATGAACAGAATTCCACGAAACTTGGCATGCATTCAGAGGGTGTTATAATGATACACTTCAAATCAAAAAAACATACGAAATCGAAAAACAAAAGAAAATATAGCTGCAAGCAGCAATGAGGGGGCCAAGCAGTGAGATCAGCAGGCCAGATTAACCATGTAAATCAATGCCGTTGCATCAGACATATAGTCTTAAGCAGTCACAGCAAGTTCCATGCCATACAACCCAAGATTGGCTGTGTTACAAGGTCAAGTTTCACATCAAAACATAACTGATTTTGTGGGGCTGAACCAGCGCTGAGTGTCGCCGCCCCCTCCCCCAGCCAGCCCACCGCCGCAACCGCCCCTGCCCATCCCACCCCGTCCCACCCTTGCACGCACACATTAGAATGAACTAGATGGAACTCGCTGTCATCAGTTTCACATCAAAAATAAAAGATTGACTGAGATATGATCACACTTGCTGTGATTTAAACACAGAGGTCAAAAATTGACGTCATAGGGTGAGTGGGGGTGTGAACTCGGCTTGGCCCAAGGATTCCAATGATACCTCATTTTGCCATTCGGGTCAACAGGTCAAAAGTTACGTCCGTGAACACAAGTCCAACTTTGGCCTGTTGGTGGCGCTAGAGCGCTTGAGGTGCCGGCATGAAACTTGGTGACATTAATCATGGGACTGTCCCTTATCAGTGTGCCAAATTTCACAACTTTTCACCAGACGGTTCTATGGGCTGCCATTGACTTCCATTGCAAAATAATGCGCATCAGCAACTACTGGCCAAAATGCATTTTTGTCAATTACGGAGCCCCCTAGAGGTCAAATGTCACCAAATTTCTTGAGCGTCCTCCCGATGTGGTCTGAGGTACATGTACTAAGTTTGGTTTTGATACATGAAAGCGTTGCTGAGATATGAAATCACTTCCTGTTTGGCGGCTTCGCCGCAAATTTTGATTGGCTGGTACAGGCCAAAGCTTCTGTCAATTGTTCCAGAAAGCAATGCACTCATCAGGCATAGTCTGAAGATGGTCTCTGCCAATTTTGGTGAGGATCCGCTGAAATTTGTGACCTGCGAAAACTTGTACGTATTTTTGATTAAATCCAATATGGCGGCCGAATCAATTACGATGACATCACAAGTTGGCTTGGGTCGGCCTAAGGACCTTCAACAGTAGTACCAGACACCAATAGTGGGTTTTAATTCTAAGCACAACTGCTGCTACAGGCCAAAAGGCATGTTTCTTAATTACAGCGCCCCCTAGAGGTCAAAGGTCACCAGATTTATTGAGCGTCCCCCTGATTGGGTCCTGAGTCCATGGACTAAGGTTGGTTATGATAGATCAATGGGTTGCTGAGATATGAGCTCACTTCCTGTTTGGCGGCTTCGCCGCAAATTTCGATTGGATATTACGGGTGAACGGTCATAGTTCCGGAGACAAAACACCACAACTTTTGTGAGGCTTGGTCTGAAGATCATGTATGTCAAGTTTGGTGACGATCGGACAAAATTTGTGACCTGTGAAAAATTAGTTTCACTTTCACTTAAATCCAATATGGCGGAAAATCCATCATGGCGGAAAATGACGTCATTGGGTGCGTTGAACTCGGCTTGGTCCAAGGATTCCAACGGTACCTCATTTTTCAAAATCGGATCAACAGGTCAAAAGTTACGTGCGTGAATGCACGCCCAACTTTGGCCTGTTGGTGGCGCTAGAGCCCTCGAGGAGCCGACATGAAACTTGGTGAAATTAATCATGGGCCTGTCCCCAATCGGTGTGCCAAATTTCACAACTTTTTACCAGACGGTTCTATGGGCTGCCATAGACTCCCATGGCGGAAGAAAGATGTTAAATAATAATAATAAGAAATCATAGAAAAACAATGGGGCTTCGCAGCTTCGCTGCTTGGCCCCCAAAAAGATATTAATATAAAACTGTGTCCGGCCCACCCTCCTTTCGGGAGGCCCGGTGCGGTGGGTGGGCGATGGCGATGAAAAAAAGTTTTAAAAAAAAAGATAAGTGTTACCAAAAAACTTTTGGAAATTGATCTTAATGCCTTAATTAAAAAAAAAAAATGAGGGAAAATCCAACCTTTAAGGACACCAATTTTGTTTGTGAATGAATAATGTATTGTAAATAAATAAATGTTCTTCCTTAAAATACAGGGGTCATAAGGATTTGCACCCCTATGTTAAATTCCCATAGAGGCAGGCATAATAATGTTCTTCTTCATTATTATTATTATTATTATTATTATTATTATTATTATGTGATGATGTGGGGCTATTTTAATTCCAAAGGCCAAGGGAACTTTATCAGGATGCATAGTATCCTGGATCCATGAAATAACTGGCCTTTAAAAATGAAAATCTGCCTGCCTCTATGGGAATTTAACGTAGGTTTAACATAGGGGGGTGAATACTTATGCACCCTGTATTTTAATGAAGAAGAACGTTTCATTATTTACAATACATTATTCATCCACAAAGCTTTACCACTAAACCACTAAAATCGCACCAAAAAGGCACCTCTATCATGCTGTACTTTACGTTGGTGAAAGCATACCTAGACCGTGGATCCCCCGCAATAAGATTTCCAAATTCTCCCAGGATGTACCCTCCAACCTTCACTAGATTCTCATGGCAAGCTGGGGCTTGCAAAGCCTGCGGAAGGAGGATAAGGAGGGATTGGTGAGATTGGAGGGATTTCCTGTGAAGCTCAAAAAGGACAAGCGTTGTTTAAAAGGGAGACAGAAAATGGGTTGGCAAAAATCCGATTTTTTGTCAGATTTTTGGGGGAGAGAAAGAGAGGGGGGGGGGGGGGGGGGGGGGAGACAGATGGGGTGGGCAAATCGACACAAGGCTGGGAGGAGCTTGGTGTTTGCGGGAGATTTGTTGCTCGAAAGTGCAGTGGCAAAGAGGAACAGGAAGCCTCACAACTCAAAAGATAATCTGACGAGGCAGATCTGAGTAAATGATTTGCTGTCAGTTCCTGGTCACAGAATGGCAAAAGAAATGATAACTGCAATTTCAACCACCATAGACAAAGCTGAAATTGATGTCTATTCATCTTTTGTACATAATATAGATCATTATTACTTTCATGCATGTCGGTACAGCACAGAGCATGAGGATGTGGGGGGAAAAGAGGAGGGGGGGGGGGGGGGGGGCTTCAACTACAACCCGTGTGCTTCATGCAGACTGGCACATAAATCTACATTATTTACTGAGGACCACGGAGGAGGGCTGGGCAAAGTAGCCGATGCAAAATGAATCCCTCATGCCAGCATGAATGAAACAGCGGCTGCGGGAGACCAGACAACCTATGACAGTATGGTGGGGATTAATGCTGTTGGATCTTGGAAGTGACCTACCAGTGTGAGACAGTTATGTAGAGACAGACACAAGCCGAGACTGAGGGAAGCAAGAACAAAATGGGTTTTTGTGAAAAGCCCCTTTCATAGAGGAGGCACCCCTACACTGCCATGACTAGAGAGAAAGAGAAAGAGAGAGCGAGAAAAGAGAAGAGAGAGAGAGAGAGCGAGAGAGAGAGAGAGAGAGAGAGCGAGAGCGAGAGCAAGAGAGAGCGAGAGATAAAGAGAAGAGAGAGAGCGAGAGAGCAAGAGAGAGAGAGAGAGAGAGCGAGAGAGAAAGAGAAGAGAGAGAGCGAGAGAGAGAGAGAGAGAGAGAGAGCGAGAGAGCAAGAGAGAGAGCGAGAGAGAGAGAGAGAGCGAGAGAGAGAGGAGAGAGAGCGAGAGAGAGAGAGAGAGAGAGAAAGAAAGAAAGAAAGAAAGAGAGAGCAAGAGAGAGAGAGAGAGAGAGAGAGAGAGAGAGAGAGAGAAAGAGAGAGCAAGAGAGAGAGAGAGAGAGAGAGAGAGGGAGAGAGAGAGAGAGAGAGAGAGAGAGAGAGAGAGAGAGAGAGAGAGAGAGAAAGAGAGCAGTTGCTATGGTGAGAGAAGTGAAGTGCACTAGCCCTGGCAAGCAGACGTGCGGGTGGCCGGACTTTCCCTGAGCACGAGGGACGGGGGGAGCACAGAGGACTGTTGTGAGCAGACAAGTTAAACACAGACAGTTACTTACTACACCATACCTTACTACTCATTGGTGTCAATTAATGACTACATTATTTCTGATTATTTAAACTCCACACAGATAATAAACATGAGAAGAAGAACTGCAGATCATATGTAAGAAGCAGATGTCTTTCTATGATGTATTGCATATGAACTGGTTATGCCAAGTGCATTAAAAACAAACTTAAAATGAGAACTTAATGTGGTAGTTGCACCATTGTCAAAGTAGTTCCTATGCCACATTAACACAGAAGCAGGAAGTTACTGAAAGCAGAAACATCGGACACTGTACCTCAAAGACCGTCTTAGCAGCATAGCCTTGCACATCGTCTCTGTTAATAACAATCTGATGACCCGATACCAAACTTCCTCGCTGACGTAATCTCTGCGATTCTGATGAGGTTCAGGATGGTGTCCACGTACCACGTGTAGTCCACTGCATATTTCTCGGCCAAAATAGCCACCTTCAGCACCTATAGTGCACATAGATGCAAAAAAGTTTGCGGTGACTGTTTACGACATATTACCATATTACTTACAACCATACTCTGAGGCAAAGATTACGGCTGTGAAACAGGACATACAATTTCCTCTCGAATGGAGTAGTCGGCTGTCTCCAGGTAACTGAGCATCTCTGCTACAATCTGTTTGGCATTGCTCCGGTCACACATGGCATAGAGGAGGTCCACAGCCCGCTGCCTCACACTCACATCTCTCTCCGTCTGCAGCATGGAGACAGAGGCAGACAAACAAACACGCAGACAATCAAACACAAAACACAAACAGAGATTATGTTATTGTGCTCTCAAATTAAAACAAGATGTTTCTCTTGAGACAGATAATATAGAACAAAATGTACACAGCGTAGATTGCACACTGGTTACCTTGAGAGCATTGATGACTGTTTCAATGTGTGTTTTGACGGCCTCGTGGGAGAACTCGGAGCTGGCCAGCGTGCACATGCTTTCCAGGGCAAGATAGCGCAGATTGGTTTCTCTGTGCTGTAGGAACTGGCCCAGCTGGTTGCATGCCCTCACCAGCAGGGTTGGCTCACTGTATGGATTCAGAAGTTCAGCAGTTATGCACCAAAAACCTTTTTTATTAACTCAACTTAACTCATTTCCCCCTCTGGGACAATAAACAAATAAATTAACTATTTAAATTAATTAATTAACAGACTAATAAACTAAATAACAAACAAACCAACTAACTGTTTCAGACAGTTACAGTATGTGACTTTAAGACACCGAACATTTGAGATTGCATCAACTCTGCTGCCTCTGGTGTGAGGTCTGCCCTGGCCAGCACTGACCTGTCATGGTGAATGATGAGGCTGATTGCCTCGAACAGCACAGCATTCTTAGCGTTTGAGTGCTGGACCTTCTTGGACTTGGGAGGTTCCTGGGCCTTGTTAAGGATGGTTTCCAAACACTCGGTCAGACGCCCTCGGATAGCAGCATCCTCTGCAGGGAAACACCGGAGATGAGTTCAAGCTAATCACCTTTTAAATCGTACATAATTACATCGGTCATGTAGAAAACCGACACACTGCACATACCTGGTGGAGGGTAACATTGCAAGAGTCGCAGTAGTTTCACCGACAGCCAGGGTGCTGCGACAAAGTAGTATGTGTAATCCTGTAGATCTGTGGAGGCTGACGTGACAATCTTGAGGGGGCACAATATAGGACAAATTCACACCAGAAAATGCTTGCTCAAATCATGAGAAACTAACAACACTTCTTGTTAGCCAGGCCCGAGGCCTCTATGTTCTAAAAGGCCATATAACTTCTTCTACAGGTGATGGCGCCTTGCATATGTGCAACGGCTCAGTATTCCCTATATTATGGGGGCTCCACCAAGGTGGTGCACCTGAATTGTTGTCCATACCAGTATAATGACAATAAATAAATTCAATTCAATGTAATGCAATTCGATACAGCATGAGCCCATCTTACCCTGCTGAGTCGGGCCACGGCCAGAGAAACGGAGGTCTTAAAGTCGTCTGGGTTCTTCTGAGCCAGCGTGGTGATGAGGCTGGTGGCAGCAGTCACTACGCCCTGTGCAAGAGGACAACTAATTCCATGAACTGAAATGCACTCCTGCACTTTTCTCTGCTGCTAAATTCTATATATTCTACCTCCACCTCAATGTGAACTTAACTTATAACAATCAGTGCTCTGTTACAAGTCTACTTATGCCCTGTCTTTTGTTGTCTGTCCTGTCCCTTACTTTTAAGTAGTACCTGCACTTTATGTATATCTACAGTAGAATGTTACAGTAGAATGTGTGTGCACTAAATGTAGCCTGTCTCAAATTATTTTTTTATATGATTTAAATATCAACACCACTTGATCCATGGTGAAACATTTTGTCTCACTATATACGGTGTATATGGTTGAAATAACAATAAAACCCACTTGACTTGATCAAATGTGCATCCACTCTGTTTGAGTTGAGGCTATGCCCATACTTACCAAATGCTGGTCATTGAGAAGGTGGACCACGCGGGCAGTCCACTCACCCATGGGGACCAAGTCTGGTGAGGTTCTGTTGAGGCGCAGCAAGCAAAGAGCTGCACTCTGTTTCACACTGTCCATCGTGTCCCTATACAATAAACACACACACACACAAACAGTGAATTTCCAAGAGCAATATTCATGTCAGGTGACATCATTCCGTCTTGGAAGCGCTACAATCCAGCTCACCCTGCTACCAGGATGCGCGGCACATCTGCTGCAAACGCCTCTGCCATTTCTCTGCTTCCCACATTGGCTATACAGTGGAGGGCCAGGTTCATGAAGGTGGGATTTCTGCTGGCCAAGTCATTCTTAATGGCGTTGTTGATGAGCCTGATGAGATCGCTGTTGGAGTTGACTAACACTGAGATGAAAAGGTAGCCCTGTAAGGACAGAAGAGCGAGGCTTAAACATGCATACTACACAGTGACAGACCAGATCAACCCGACACGCACATTGAGCATGAAGAAACATGCATCTATGAGAAGCGATAAGCTAAGAGAAACTAAGATTCAGAAGGGACAAAAATTGACCAGAAGCTCTTATTACATGGACAAACTTCATTTGTAGGGACAAACTTACGATTTGTTTTTCTGTGTATTTGTTGGAACTCAGGAGGTTGACTGCCTCCATATGACCAAAATCGATATCATGGCCCAGAAGGAAAATGAAAAGGAGTTTGCACACATACTTCTTCTTGCTGTAGCCATCCAGAGCCTTGTCACCTAATGCACAGAACAAATTAGATCCAATTGTTGGGAAATGTTTGATGCTTCAAATGTTCAACATGCCTAATAGCAATTAGGTTAATGGTTTATTTAAAGGAATGATTTGGTGTAGACACTTTCATGTGTGAGCAAAATTATGTTAATCTGAGGAGTTTCGAGATAGGCTCTTGCTTGCCTTAGCAACACAATGGCTTATAGCTTGGTAGCAGTGGAGTCATGTCAAAATAAATAGCTATTTTAAAATCACTGACAAGGCTCAAAATAGCCTTATACTTCAATGGTAATGCGGAGAACATCACATCAACACATTGAAAGTGTACAGAGAGGTTATAATAAGGACTGTTAATGAAGTCAGTGTATTACCTTCTTTTGTATTCCGGTAGCTTCAAATCAGTGGGCGAGTTTAACTTCTGGCTATATCTGGCTGAACGTGATGCATGTTTACAACAGACACACGTCACGTTCAGCCAGATCTGCACAACACTGCAAGAAGTCGAACGCACCCGTCTTGAAGCTACCGGAATATGAAGGAAGGTAATACACTGTCTTCATTGGTTTGAAAATTGACGTGGCTCTATGGCCGCTGCTACAGTACAACCTATAAGTCATTTTGTTGCTGATGCAAACAACGGTCTGACTCAAAACTCCCTTTTGCTCCCAAGAAAACGTTTGAACTCCTTACCAAACCAATAATTTAAGTTAATGATGCTACGGCTAAAGAGCAAAACACATTCAGCCATGCTTTACAATTTGCACTGTTGCAGAGCAAACAGACTTCATGTACGTTTTACCACCATCGAGTGCTGCACGAAGTAGCCTAGTATTAGGAGTCTTGGGCCTTACTGAGTGTCTGCTGAGGCTAATACACTCCTAAACACATGAGCGTGTTCACAGAGAATGCACAGGTCAAGCTCAAAACAACCAGATATAGCAACATCAGGAGTGATTGTGCTCTGCCGGGGAAGGGGAAATGGGGGGGGGGGGGGTGGTGAGCCAGGGACACAAGCAGAGGGAGCGACGATGGTGGGAGAAAGGAGTGTGGTTTGATGGTGAGGTGGGGAGGGAGAGAGGGAGAGGGAGAGAGAGACAGAGAGAGAGAGAGAGACAGAGGAGGGCTAGTGAGGGGTGAGTCAGCAGCATGGGACAGGAAGCTGACCGTTGCACTTTCTCTCCCCTGAGAGGAAGTGGCAGCCCAGTCCTCCCGGCTCATTCACTCACTCCACACCGAAACATGGCTTCAACACTCAAAAAAGGCCAAAACTGGAACAGCTCTTTTCTTTCTTTCTGTGCATGGAAAACCTGGTCTTGGCTCTAAATCTGCTACAGACAATGGTGATGGTTATGCATTTATGAGCTCACGTAAAAGGAGGCCAAACTATGCAATTTAAGGGGACACAAGCAGCACAAAGCTGAGAGAAAAAATGGAAAGAAAGTGGAGTGGAGGGGGGGGGGACTGGGGCAGAACCATCCCGTGATGGGGATTAGGTGAAGGAATGAGACGAGGATTAGACCACTTTCAAAGGGCAGGAAAAGGAAGAAGGAATATGGTGGTAGTCCCAGTCTTTGTGTGTGTGTGTGTGTGTGTGTGTGTATTTTCTACAAATGTAGCTAGTGTTGTGTCCATGCTTGCTGTTCCATGGGAGATTCTCAGGACTAGTCGTGGCGAGCTGCACCCTTGTTCTCTGCTGGGGCTAATGACTCAACAAATCATCCAGCCTGGCTCTAACCTATTCCCATGTTGGCCTTAAACACGCTTCTTTTCAGTATTTATTTGAAAACTGCTGACCACGGCAGGATATCAACACCCAACTCCACATTAAAAGCACGGGATTTGGCTGGACCCGGAATTAATCTCTCATGTAAATCTCATATTAGCCTATTCTTCTTTGAGATTTGTCAACTTACCTTTAAACTTGGAGCGTATATTGGCCAACTCTTTGTTTATCCTTTTGATCTCAGCTTCCTTGCTTTTACCTGTGAAGAGATGGCAATGTATTGAAGAGTGTGTTCTGAAACTTACATTACCTAAATAATGCTGCTAATATTAATTTCATGTAAAAAAAAGAGCAGAAAACGAAAATGTTGACACAACACCATGAAATTGAACGGATGCTATATAGACAACACAGGCCTCTTGACCTGAAACACCACAATAAAATTAAACTCTTTGTAAAAGCCGTACACTGACGGGCAGAGGCCCAATCATAAGTGTTACCTTCACACTGTCAAGCACACCAAGCGTTTCTCTTTCCTCTAAGAAACACACCACCCACACCACCACCACCCTATGCCATCTGAAGCCACGCTGGACAGCAGCATTTCAAGGGCAGAGATATAACGGCTCTAAATAGAAGCTCATCTGTTCTAAGGGCCACTGGGGACTGTGGGGGAAAGGTGGCTACTGATGTGGGCCAGCCAAGTTTAGCCTAAATAGACACATGAACAGGAGAAGCGCGAAATATGATAATATCATAACCGTCATCCTTGGTATGCAATGCAATTGCTATGCAATTCTACTGCAAATTTTGCAGTGCTTCTCAATGACTTAGAAGATTATTTAAAGCTTTAACAATTGAATAATTAAAGAACGATACTGAATAATTTAAACTTGAGTGTCATTTCATATGCTACACAAGGCTACACTACTATGTGTGACCCCCTCTCCTTCAATTCATGTTGTGAAAGTGAGATTAAATGTTGTTAGATGTAGGTTATTACTTTCAGTGAATCACCTCAAATCTCCAGTACAGCTCCCTAAGGACCAATCATAGCCTACATGTTTACAACTGAACTGACCAAACATTAAAGAGAAGGCCAGATTTATAGCTTTCTCTCATAATGACAACTGAAAACAATTCACCACAGCCTAACTGTCAGTCATACTAGTTTACCAGTTCACCACATAGGGCATCAATACACATCTCCACTGTCTGCCGCTTTAGACCAAGCTGCACATCTAGGGCAGGGGTCCCCAACCTTTTATGTACTATGTACCGGTTTGATTCCCTTTTTTTTTTTTTTTTCACGGACCGGTGGGGGGTTCGGGGGTTCCAGGTTCCGTGTTGTGCATGCATTACTTGAAAAGAACTAGCTCCAGTTATGTATGAACAGCGAAGGTAACGAACTCTTAAAAATGTGAAAAACGTGAACTTCAAGAAGTGAAAATTGAACAATATAAACTATGAAAATTGAACAACTTGAAGCTACATCTATCATGTGTGAACATGCTTAACAAAATATGGTAACAAAATATGGTAACAAAACATCGGAACTAAACGTGCATTACGAATATAATCAGTGGGAGCCCTGTGCTTGTTTCCCTGCAACAAGAGGGTTCCATCTGGGGGTGATGTTAGACAGTGACACCCTCAGTGTGTTTGAAATGTCCAGTCGATTGCGCAATTTGGTCTTAGTTGCAGTCATTGCCGAAAACCCGGCCTCGCAAAGATACGTGGTGGGAAATGGTAGAAACGTTTTCAGCGCTTTAACGGCTATCTCGGGATATTCTGCTTTGGTTTTCATTCAAAAACCCGCCAGAGAGGTTTCCTCATAGCCTACACACTCTTAAGACCACCGTCATTTGCAATTTCGATCAACTGCTCTTCCTCCTGCGCTGACAAGTTAGGACTATTCGGGATATTGACAAATGGGTTGCAGACCCACTCACTGGTTTGCCGTGGATCTTTGGAGGATGGGAAGTAACGCTCAAACTCATTTGAAAGCGCAACAAGGTGATCGCGCACCAGCTGCGAGAGAAAGGGCCCTGCCTCAGTCTCTCCCAAAACCCCCACTACTGTTTGGAACATATTGAATACACCCCGATCCACTCGTCGTACCCACAAATCAAGCTTGGCTTTAAATGCAGCGACTTTATCTGCCAGTTTAAGACAGTCGTCATCCTCCCCTGCAGTGACAGGTTGAGGTCATTAAGCAACCCGAACATGTCACACAGCGAGTTTTGACACCCAGCCCTCATCACTAAAATATGCAGCTAAAGGTGACTTTTTTTCTGTAAGAAATCTCTGCAGCGTCTCTCGCAACTCAAACACTCTGGCCAGTGACCTGCAACCAACCAACTTGGATAGCGTACCACGGTGACCCATTCACCCTCTCTAACAACTGTGCCTCAATATCCTCTGACATATCATCAATTCGCCTATGGACATTGCTTGCAGAAAGCGGTACCTGAGCTATTTTTTTGCTGCAGCCTCCCCAAGGAGTTCATTGCACATGTCTTTACCAGCAGGCAGAATTAACTCTTCCCCAATAGTAAAGGGCTTCTTAGATTTAGCAATCCGACTAGCCACTATAAGGCTTTTAGCGCAGCCACGTTCACCGATGTGGTTGCTTTACGCACTAGTTTTTTGTCCTTCTTGCTCGCGTTTCTTACGTTCAAAGAACTCAAGGGGTTTGTCTTTAAGTGTAGGATGCTTGGACTCTAGATGTCGAATTAGCTTTGATGGTTTCATTGCTTCGTTTGACAACTTATCGCCAAATACCACACATAAAGGACTTGGTGCATGCGAGTCACCGGTCTCTGCGAAACCATATTTTAAATATGACTCGTCATATTTCGTATTGAATGACCCCTTCTTTTTCTTTGAGGTATCTGGCTCTTGTCGTAGGCTACGGCCCGGTGGTTGGGGACCGCTGATCTAGGGCACTACTGGGTTCATCAAATATTCAAGAGCTCTTCCTTTGTTCTGTTTGCTGTGTGCAAAAATGCTGTTGACATGTACCGGACAGTGTTAAAACATCAACACTTGTCTATCCAGTATGCAGTAGCCTACTACGCTATTACAGAGGTAGTGAGACTGAAAATGGCTGCATTATACTTCCTATGTTCAAAGGAAACAACATCAACAAGCCTTACTCTTAAAATACAAACACACGAGTCGACTGGACTGTATCCATAATTAATATCATCATCAAGTGACATAGACCAGACATGAAAAACTTATTGACCAGTCCGAGGTCGGCTAGATCTGTAGCATGGATTTTTACAAGGAAATGTCTGGATTCCGGGAACAAACCTTCGCCCACTGAATACTTCAAGGATGTTACTCTCTTGGCCTAGGACGTGCCTCTATTACTTTAACGTTAAAGCTACCTCAGTGGGCTGTGGAGGTGTTAAAGCATAACAGTTAAGATCCCTGATCATCGACAACTTAGTATGACACTTTTGAATGACATTTGTTTACTTAACTTAACTTCTTGCTAAGTTAAGGTCATCAACTTGCTGCACAACTGGCTTCCAGGTTCACTGTCAAACACGGATGAAACATAGCTGCTAACGTCGCCAGGTGTTTCTAACGCTGCCAGAACTTTACCATTTTGTTAACGTTGCATTATCTCTGTGCTTCAAAAGAATCGGCAACTTCACCCATCAGTTTTCAGATTAGCTAGGTCGCTCGTAGCTAACTACCGATAGCTTTTACTCATCTTCCTGGCTCACGTCACACCCACATCTTGATTAGCCAAGTCAGACAAGATATGTTATCTAACGCTACACATCAACCTAAACTGTACCACAACTACACAGCGACACATTAAGCCGCTACGTTTGTCTGCAGCCTGACACCTATTACGAGACACACCGCCTATGCCATAATAATATGTACAAGTTATACCAGTTAGCTATGATAACTGGTTAACGTTAGTTGCCCAATTTGAGGTCAGCCAACTACAATGCTACCTGACATTAGCCATGTTAGCAGACGTGGAAAGTTAACCAACTAACGTTAGCTAACTAATCAGTATTAATGCCCTGCTTGCAACACCAGAAAACTAATATGCCAAACATTTCGCGTCTTTCATCCATTTTTGTCCCGCCAGATCCAAAGGTGCTCCGAGGGGAACAAGCCCATGTTGTTGACTCGGCTAGCTAACCGTACGTGCTAGTATATATTAGCTTACTTTCTAAGTTTGTCTTGTGATCTTACTGGCTAATGTTAGCTGGCTAGTTTGACACAGCTAGCTAGTCAGCTAACAGTTCACGTTCCTAGTAAACAAGCAGGAAAGATTTTCACTTACAATTTCTTATATCAGAAATGAAAACAGCAAGGCCACGCATTCCATCACCCTTGGAAACAGCAGGCATGTTGCTTTTAGGCCGATTAAACCGTAACGTTAGTTCAAAGCGTGATCAGTATGATATTTTCTTCAAGGTGCAGGCTTAGTTTGAAATGAGGGTGAAACCGGGGAGGAGGACGGTCGTGGAGTTCGTGACCGTTCGAGGAGCTTTCGGTTCCTACAGCGTCAGTAAAATCGAATTCCTAAGTGCTGAGAACGCGCACATCTGTTTGGGCGTGAAAAAGTGGTACACATCATGGCGAGAACGAGCATGTGTGTGACCTCAACAGCCACGGAAGTTGGTAACAAACTATTCCCATGTGTTGGGCGGCATTTTTTAAAGACCAAAGTGTATCCAGAGCCCGTCTTATTAGACATTCTTTGGTGTATCCAATCTATTTGCCTAATATTATATTATGGCTATTATTTCCTAAGTTATCTAGCTGGTTTACGAGATGTTGAGCCTGCAGACTAAACTTTACTTGTCAAGAAGACGAGCATAAGACAATTTAATGTTGTAAGTAAGTGGAAGAGTGGGCACTGTAAAACTTTAATAATCACATTTTAAAGGTTTTGTTGTAGGCTATTGTCGTAATTCTATTCAGGGGTGGACCAAATCAAGGTTCAGCCAAGGTAGGCTAATCCCGCTCTGGGCATAGGCCTAGATTGCTTATTTCCAGATTTAGGATTTTGCGTAGTTGCTAGACCTGGGTTCTCAATTTTTTAGGTTCCAAGGACCCCATGTGAGGAAGAATAAGGTTCTTTATCCCATGTTTTATGGCAGGTGTGTAACTTGATCTTTGGGTGCATTCAGAGCACCTCGGAATGACAAGGACCGCCCCCATGGCTACTTTGTTTTTCCGACAGCAAGTGTTCAAGTAGCCTAGAAATCTAGACGCGCCCCGGCCCTGCCAGCTAGTCTGGCAACTCTCTGGCTTGTGAGCTCCAGAAATCGAAACTCAATCAGGCCAATGAAATCGTGTATAGAGTCCTTAGGTGGGCTTAACATAATGATTGATGGCAGAGTTGCAACTTTTGGCTTGAATTCCCTGCTACTTGAAAACAAATAAGATGGATGCTGCTGTTGGCGAACAGTGTGACACGAGTTAAGATTTTATTAAATTGGCAAACGTTTGAACTAGCCAACTAGCTCCGCTGGTAGGAAACGCATGGGATTCATAGCGCTGCCGCTGTCCTATTGCGTGCAGAGGGAATTTGAAAGACAACTGATTATCCCGCCCCTCGGACTGAGCACTGCGAACGGTGAGTGCCCAGACCCTACATTTTAATGTGGGTCTGGCTCGTCAGGCTAGTGTTCAAGTGCTTTGCCATCGAATGTGTGACAAACACGGATGCCAAAACAAAGGTTAAAACATAGACTCACTAATCCTAAACAAACAACTGTATTTGCTTAAAATATAGTGTAAGATGCTTGTGAAAGAAAGATATGCAGCTGTTCAAGTGATAAAAAGGGCAAATTCCCAAGTTCACATTAAAACTGTTGGACATGAAAGGCCACATGGACTACAAACGAACTACAACGTGACGACAAAAGTCACGAGCCCCTAACTGGGCAACTCTGTTAGCAGAGCCCGTCTACGGAGAGCCTCCCCACTCTCTATTGATCCCATACAAACCGAACTTGGCTGCAGTTCACCAGAGTTCACCTAGATGGCGATCGCGGGCGAGTCCAAAATACGTGGGGTCCTATGGAGCTACATGGCTACATTTATTGTTTTCACCTATTTAACAATTGAATACCTCAGATTTTATTTTATTTTTTTTTCGCAAAATGGATATGGATTATCAATCAAAAGTGAAATAATCCGGGAGTCATGTCCTTTCGTTTTCTTACAGGTTGGGTAGTTGTTGCCCATAACACGCTAGCATCGATGCTATGCTATGCTATGATCATGCTAATGAATGACATCATTGACACATTTGAAAGGCTTTTTAGAACAATTAAGTAAAAAATATAATACTCAACCAAGTGTTTTGTCTTTGCCTCCCCTTTCGAATACAATATTCAAATTACTTGAAAAAAAAATTATATCCCGAGAAAAGTGGATTTTGAAGGGTACAGCTCCATAGACCTCCATTCATTCTGGACTCGCCCGCGAGCGCCCCTAGATGCAGTACCACACCGGAAGCGTTCCGAGAGTGAAGCAAAGATTGTTAAGGCGGAGCAAGATACTTCGTTGTAGTTCATGTCTATGGGCGCGAAATGGGGATCGAATCCTGTCTGCATAAAGAGGCGTGTCGATGACGTATTGACGAGCGTAAGTTGCAACCGGCCAACAGCAGCGGCAGAAATAACCGGCGCACACCTGATATAAGGTTGATTTTCTCCAGACTGGATTGCTCAAAAATGCTAAAAATGTACCTGAAATGTTCAGAAGGGTTTGAGGATCATGAAAATGTGCCCGAAATTCACATTCCTAACTCTATAGAACCAAGACCTTAGCGTATGTGGTGAAATTCTGAGCTATGCCCATAGACTTCAATGGAGCAGTTGCTGCCTCTGCTCTGCATAAAGGGGGATTTTGACCCCCCCCCCCCCCCCCCTCGTGCGATCCGGGTTCCCGGAAGTGGCTCCTGATGAAATATCTTGCTCCGCCTTAACAATCTTTGCCTCAAGTACGAGGTAAAGTGGGCGTGCCTGCCCAAAATGCCGCAAGAAAGCTGGGTAATTTACACTTTCCAACTCGGGCGGCGGATTTACGAGACATTTACGAGACATCTCGAAAGCAGCATTAATGTGTGAGTCAGAGGTCGGAAACTGGGGCTAGATTTTGCTAACAGAGTTGCAACATTTTTAATGTGAACTTGGGAATTTGCCCTTTTTATCACTTGAAAAGCTGCATATCTTTCTTTCACGAGCATCTTACACTATATTTTAAGCAAATACAGTTGTTTGTTTAGGATTAGTGAGTGTATGTTTAACCTTTGTTGGGAGGATTAGTGAGTGTATGTTTAACCTTTGTTGTGGCATCCGTGTTTGTCACACATTCGATGGCAAAGCACTTGAACACTTGCTGTCGGAAAAACAAAGTAGCCATGGGGGCGGTCCTTGTCATTCCGAGGTGCTCTGAATGCACCCATAGACACAATTTCCTTATTTTATTAGTGAGAAGGGTCGTCATCTGTATATGAATTTTTCATTTCATAATTTAAAGCAAATTATTTTACGGACCCCTTGCGGGTGGTGGACCGCCCACTTTGAGGCCGAAGAAAGTTAGAGCTTCATTAATAGGCTAGTGACAATGGCCCCACATTTTTGAGATACCCCTACCGGAGGTAGAACTAAACGCAACAATGTTTTTCCTTATCTCTAAGGTCTCCCATATATGAAATGGATTCTTAGCTAAAAATATTTTACTGCTAAGATTGTTAAATTAACAGATATTGTTATACACCCCAAAACCAAAAAAGGACTAAAATATAGCCTGTCCGTATGGGAGTTAAGGCATATAAACTAGTGCAGATCAATCACACAAGCTCTGAGAGCTTTGAAACTTGGCATGTTTATAGTCAGGAAGTTGCCTTACCTACTAGAGAAGACTGGATGTGAATATCTTGATGTATGGAATGAATAGAAACATGTAAACATACACCTAAAATAAGCGGACATGCAAAAAATGAATATCTATGCAGAATGTTTTCATTTACTTTGTAGCTGCTTTACCAGGGATTATCATAGAAACACATATGATGGCTTATGGGAAAAGTGGGGTTGTACTGAATCCAACAATACCAAATATGTAAATATAGTATGACAAGTTAGGGTGTTCTGTCACTCAATGTATGAGGTGTCCAAAATGAAAGTAAACAGAACACTAGCAAAATACAGTCTCAAGTCCAAATCACATTATCAGTGGTGAGAAGAATGTTGATAAATTCATTGTTACTGCAAGGCAAGTGCTGATCTATATTTACATTTAATAATGATACATTTCATATGTAACACAGATCCAATTGAATCAAGTTAACACTGGAATGGAACACCTTTATTAAAATATATACATTCACTTGAATTTTGTTTTGGTCAAGTCATTACTGAATAATGGAAAATAATATTGTTAGCTTTTGTCTGTCCAGACCAGCAGTGGACAGTAGAGCCTACTGCTTACTTCACCCCTAAGTAGCTAAACAGTTAGTTGTAGAAACTACTTTCCCTAGCTAAGAATGTACTTAGCCCTCTGAATAATGTTGCATGTGTAATTCAACTTGATTTGCATTTCAATGAAAATTCTGTCATTTTTCCTTTTCACTAGTCTCTTGAATTATACTGAGAATACTTTTACTGAGAATGTCTTACAGACATTGGATCCAAAGCTTGTGGGAAACATTTTGAAAAGGGCAAGAAAAAAGATCCCTATGTCCAAAACCCCACAGTAGAAGGCCTCCAACGCATACTTACCCTTGCTCAGCAGAGAGAGAGATGGTGATGTCCATAAAACTCTGGCTCCATATACAGATGATATTTTCTCCAAAATCAAAGTTTCATATCATGTATAGCGAACTACTGCAGTAAGACAAAAATCAGTGAGCAGCAGCAAGTTGCAAATCTTGAGAGTGAGAGCACATCTGCACCAAGAAGGCTGAGTAGGGCTGATACAACATAATTTCAAATGCGGAGAGATTGTTTCATTTGTGGGAAGGCCAGCTCTAAACCAGAACCTCTGACAGCCACGGGCGGATTATTAACTTTCAGGCCCCTGGGCCCAGATGTATTAAGGGCCCCCCACTAATTGTTGCATATGTGGGAGGGGGGGTTGGGGGTCCTCCCCCAGAACATTTTTAATTTTGTTTAATGTGATTTCCTGTATGCTGGTGCATTTTGGGGATGGCCAATACTAAATTCAATCAGATTCATAGCCTACATCCTGATTTGTTGATATTGAGGCAATGATTCCATGCAAAGGCTTGGGCTTCAGGGCCCCCTGACACCTTGGGCCCCTGGGTCTGGGCCCGGAAGGGCCGTGCAGTAATCCATCCCTGCTGACAGCAATTTCAACTGGAACAGTCGCAAGTACCAGAGACAAGGTCCTTCGGGCAGCTTCTGAAAGGCTTGTAGATGTACATCTTCTAATCCTTTCATGCCCAGATCTTTTTGCATGATACCAAATACCATAAAATGCCTTGCACACTACATCTCTAAATGAAATATAGCAGAAGCCATAGAAAATAATGAAAAAAGCAGACCAATGTCTATAACAAAGCCTTTATTAAGCTCACTGAAGACATTGATAAAACAGTTTTGTCCAAAGGTATGAAAGTGAGGACTCAACTCCTTGACTGATGGCTATGAGAACATACTAAAGACCATTTCTGAGCAAGAAGGTGTGTCAACACAAGAAATATAGATCAAGGACAGTGGTGTCTACATCCCAACTGTTCTCACTTGGGTTGCTGAACATGGAATTGTTGATGCAGCCATCGACAACTGGGATGGGAAGTGTACAACTCATGCTATGATGTCTGTTGTGTTCCGAAGAGGCCAAGTCTCCACCGCAGATAAATGCCTAGCACAGGTTCTCTCAGGTTCAGAGGTCCCTCACCACCTTAAACACGATTGATATGAATGGATGGAGATAAACTTTACAGGTACATTTTGTCCATTCTTTTACGCTTCACATCCAGGGTGTCTTCATTTTGGTCAAAGTTGCTGATGGCTGCATCACAAATTCCATGTTCAGCAACTCCAGTGGGGCCAGTTGGGATGTAGACACCACTCTCTGTCCTTGATATCTGGTCTGCTGCAACAGATGTGAGAAGTGCCTAACTTCTGCATAGGAAACACAGTGTCCCATTGCACTGAGCTCATTGATGACTGTCTTACTACCAAACTCATGATGTATCAAAATGGGAACTCCCAGTGTGATCGGCGTATGGATGTGACAGCCCTGTTCAATGAGATCATGACAAATTAACACACAGATTCTCCTTTGAAACTGGGTCATCACCACATGTTTGGTCATTTCTGTGGGCATGTTAATCAACACACCAGTTCACAAAGTCATACAGGATGTTGGGTACATACTTGCTGCATTGGAAACATAATAGACAGTCACTGCTGACATATTACTCACTGTCATGCTCTACCTGATCCATGCTTTTCCTCAATATGTCTGACTTTGAAAGACTCTGACTTGTCTGTGGAAGCGTAGTCTCAGTCTACTGTTATTTCTGTGAGTTTAGCAGCTTCCCTCAGTGCACAATATGGTCATACTATAGTCATGGTCATACCAGAGAGGGTTAAAGCGGAGCTAGTAATCAAGGATCTTTGGTCATACTGAGCAGATCAGATCTGACTGTCTTGGACGTGGAACAAATGCAAGCCGGTCTTTGTAATGCTGTATCAGCTTTTCCTTTAGTTTCCAGGATCTATATTTCTTGTGTTGAACTATAGACACACCTTCTTGCTCAGCAATGGTCATTAGTATATCGTCATAGCTATCAGTCAAAGAATTGAGATATCACTTTTATATCTTTGGACAGTACTGTTCTATTATCAATGTCTTCAGTGAGCTTAATAAACGCTTTGTTATAGACATTGGTCTGATTTTTTGATTCTTTTCTATGGCTGCTGTTATATTTCGTTTAGAGATGTAGTGTGCAAGGCACATTTTATGGTATTTGGCATCATATGCAAAGAGATCTGGGCATGAAAGAATTTGAATGTATATCTTCATCAAGCCTTTCAGAAGCTGCCAGAAGGACCTTGTCTCTGGTACTAGGGACAGCCGTGGCCTACTGGTTAGGGGTTTGGGCTTGTTACCGGTTCGATCTCCGACCCAGAAGGGAAAAAGGCGAGGGAAGTGGTTGAGCACTGCTCTCCCATGCCCACATCCATGGTGCCCTTGAGCAAGGCACCTAACCCCTCACTGCTCCCCGAGCACCACTGTAATAAGGCAGCTCACTGCTCCGGGTTAGTGTGTGCTTCACCTAATTGTGTTCACTGTGTGCTCTGTGTGTTCACTAATTCACGGATGGGATAAATGCAGAGACCAAATTCCTTGTATACGCAAGTATACTTGGCCTATAATTTACATTGCCCCTGTACCAGTCGAAATGGCTGTCAGAGGTTCTGATCTAGAGCTTCCCACAAATGAAACAATCTCTCAGTATTTGAAACTCTCAGTATTTGATACTCAGCCTTCTTGGTGCAGATGTGCTCTCACTCTCAGCATTTGCAACTTGCTCACTGATTTGCAACTTTGCTCACTGATTTTTGTCTTACTGCAGTAGTTCACTCTACATGATACATGATATGCAACTTTGATTTTGGAGGAAATATCATCTGTATATGGAGCCAGAGTTTTATGGACATCACCATCTCTCTCTCTGCTGAGTAAGGGTATGTATATGTTGGAGGCCTTCTACTGTGGGGTTTTGGACATAGGGATCTTTTTTCTTGCCCTTTTCAAAATGTTTCCCACAAATGATACAAAGCTTTGGATCCAATGCCTGTAAGACATTCTCCATAATTCAAAAGACTAGTGAAAAGGAAAAATTATATACATTTCAGAATTTTCATCGAAATGCAAATCAAGTTGAATTATGAAACATTGGTCAGAGGGCTAAGTACTTTCCTAGCTAGGGAAAGTAGTTTCTACAACTAACTGTTTAGCTACTTAGGGGTGAAGTAAGCAGTGTAGGCTCTACTGTCCACTGCTGGTCTGGACAGACAAAAGCTAAATAATATTATTTTCCATTATTCGGTAATGACTTGACCAAAACAAAATTCAAGTGAATATAAATATATTTTTTTAATAAAGGTGTTCCATTCCAATGTTAACCTGATTCAATTGGATATGTGTTTCATATGAATTGTTTAATACTGGGACATATGAAATGTATCATTATTAAATGTAAATATAGAGCAGCACTTACCTTATGTAACTTACCTTGCAGTAACAATGAATGTCAACATTCTCCTCACCACTGATAATGTGATTTGGACTTGGAGACTGTATTTTGCCAGTGTTCCGTTTTCTTTCATTTTGGACACCTCATACATTGAGTGACAGGACACCCTGATTCGCCATACTATATTTACATATTTGGTATTGTTGGATTCAGTACAACCCCACCTTTCCCATAAGCCATCATATGTGTTGCTATGATAATCCCTGGTAAAGCAGCTACAAAGTAAATGAAAACATTCTGCATAGATATTCATTTTTTGCATGTCCGCTTATTTTAGGTGTATGTTTACATGTCTCTATTCATTCCATACATCAAGATATTCACATCCACGTCTTTTCTAGTAGGTAAAGCAACTTCCTGACTATAAACATGCCAAGTTTCAAAGCTCTCAGAGCTTGTGTGATTGATCTGCACTAATTTATATGCCTTAACTCCAATACGGACAGGCTATATTTTAGTTCTTTTTTGGTTTTGGGGTGTATAACAATATCTGTTAATTTAACAATCTTAGCAGTAAAATATTTTTAGCTAAGAATCCATTTCATATATGGGAGACCTTAGAGATGAGGAAAAACATTGTTGGGTTTAGTTCTACCTCCGGTAGGGGTGTCTCAAAAACTAAAGCCCTTTCTGACCATTTGTCACTAGCCTATAAATTAATCGGTTTTGTACAAGAAGAATGGTCATACAGTTAGATATTTGCCGGTGGAGGCCATCATTTGTGGTTAGCATTAGTAGACATCAAGAGACCAGAGACTAAAATCTTGGCTTTCTCCATCTCCCTTTCACATATCAAAGCATTCACCAAAGCTGTCATCTCCAAAATACAGAGCTTTATGGCCAATAAGGTCATAGAGCATATGTTTTATGTTGTAGTGAAAATACTGAGTTTCGACATTCCCTAGGCCTACATGTGACCTATATATGATCTGGCTAATTATTTTTGACGTCTAGGCTACTTGTATATTATATTGTATTATATTATATTATTATATTGGTTAAGGATGAACAATATCATATTGGGCACAGCTGAAGAGTTGTATTACCGACATATCGGCAGATATGAACATGTACATTTATTCATTTAGCAGACACTGTTATCCAAAGTGACTTACATATGTCAACTATATCACAAGGAATTACATTGTCCCTGGAGGAACTTGGGGTTAAGTGCCCGGTGGAAACCGGGAATTTAACCACAGCTTTTCAGGCTGCTGCACGCTAGCCCAGCTCCTTTACCAGTACACTACCACCACCATTATGCAAGATGCTTAGCAAGAACAAACAAAGACAGCATAAAAACAAAATATATAAGGAAACATGACAAAAATAGAGGGACCAGTACAGTAGTTAGGATAAGTAAGTATGGTTATGAGAAAACTGTACACCCTTTATATATAACAAATATGTACATAAACGAACAAATATCAATGGTAAAATAGTAGAAACAAAAGACATAGAAAATATAAGATAATAATAGAAATATAAGATAAAATGTTTTATCAGAGGTTAAGGAAATACCCTAAATAGATTCAAGTTCAAGAGAAGTGGTAAAAAAGTAGAAATAAAATAAATAATGAAACAAAAGGATAGCTGATTGATGTGCGACCATCCAAAGTGACTGGGAAAGCAAATTGAGCTTTGCGCAAATGTGAAATTTATACAACCTGTAAAATGCTGCATGCAGTACATCATATAGTCCACAAGTGGGAGTTGTCCTCCACTAAGAGGAACATGCATGGGATCACCGTATGGGCAACACCTGAATTGCAATGCAGTCTGTGGCATAACGTCAGTAGTTATCTTGTTTTGGCACTGAATCCCCTTGCCTGACTCAGTCCCGCCTTCCACCAGGGCACTTGACTTTATCCAGTCTATACAGTTTTTGCATATGCACTTGCTCATAAGTTTAGTACTAATGCTGCTGTCAGGTCTAGCTGGTTGAGTGTGTGCATACAGTATGTGTGTGTATTCTGGGATGTGCATAAGTGTGTATGTGAGTGAGAAGTGATGGTGAGTGAGAAGTGATGGGGGGGGGGGGGGGGGGGGGGGGGCTATTTATTTCTTTATGAACGGCTGTGTTTTTTATGGTAATTTATTGCTGGCCTTAACTGGGACCTCAATAACCTGTTTCGTTCCCAACTCATACCCATGTTTTTGGAATAACAATTAAAATCCTTGAATCCTTGACACCGCTCAAGCACCACTAAGCACTCGTTGGACTTAGGGTAAAGGTGAGGCCAGTAATAAGCCAGTAATAGCCCTGCCTAGGTGCGATTACGCCTCACCCCAATTTGTATGTCTTTGGCGCATTACAATGATTAACATTTTTTGTATAGTATATCTATTCCAGGTTTATTATTTATTTAGCATATATACTTAAAAAGTAGATTGATGATGTTTTATGTCAAATACAAGAGAAGTATCAAGTTTGAAAAATGCAGAGATAAAATTGATTGTCTTTTATGTCTGATGAGCCAAAGAAAAAAAATCCACCTTGGTGGACATTAAAAAGATTTATTCTATTCTATTCTATTCTATTCTATTCTAAAACAAAAACTCAACTACGCGTTACAAACACTGATACAATCTGTGATGTGTTTAATTTAGTTTTAACTCACAGTACATGTTCATGCAAGAACTAAAAATCGCATGCTGTTTTACTTTAGGTAGGCGGGAGGTTTAAAACAGCATTTATACTCTAGTTTTCCTGTCAAAACCTTGATTTACGCCTACATATTTGATACCAACAAGGTTTTTATCTCCAATATTCATTCCTAATTGTCCATTACGGCGTTTTCCTTTACTATATTCCCCATCATATTTTTTCTTCCTGGAGTGACCAGTTGAGGTCCCTTTCCCAGTCTTTACTCACTGCCCTTCCCTGCTGTTACCGCCCGGTACTCCCAGGTACTCCCTCTCCCATATTCGCATCTGCCCCTCCTGTTTACCAAACAATCCTGCTGGAAGGCACAAAGGCTTTAAGGGTGTATTATCGGGCACTCTTGATATGTCCCGATAAAGGCTATTTGACTATTTAATCAGCAAATCTTGGTATCAGACCAAATACAATGACACAGCCAATAGGGGTGGGCGATATATATCATCTGCGATAATATCGTGATTGTTGTTTTAACATGTGCAAATTGACATTATCTAGTATTTAAATTAGGCCTACTTATGGGGGAAAAACACTCAAAATCACTCACTAAAGACTCATACATTCCCAGGAGGTAGGCTATGCGGGAGAAGTGCAGAGCAAGTGTCACGTGATTACTAGTGGGTCACAACGTTGTCCCACGCAGCCTAATGTTTATTTTGTGCAGCAAGAGTAGCCTACTTAGGATTTTATGCGGCTACTTCTGTTCAAGTAGCATTGATGAGACAGTCACGTTTTTTCCTACACGGTATTATATGTAGAGAAAACATTAGCCTTTGAGTATTTTAATAGTCAGTTGTAAACAAATAACTATTCTCATGTAACTCTTTTGTAAATGGACTGAAGTTCGCTCTAAATATACGTTTACCGATTATGCTAACCGTTAGCATCTCTATGGGATTTCTCATTTACATTAGCCATAAGCTAACGCATTAGTTTCTATTCTGTAACTTGGAATGCTAGCCTACGTGATTGCTCTAAAACAGGGGTCTCAAAACTCAAATGAGCTGGGGGCCACTTCTGCCAACGTCATCTGATTGGAGGGCCGGCTATTTCTGAAAATGCAATGTTATTTTTTTCAAATAGGCCTACCACACAAAACTGCAAACAGAAAGTGCAAGTGTTTTTATCTAGTTTTAGACACCTGTGCTAGCAACCTTAGCTTCTAAATAAAATAATGATAAAATAAATATTAATACAAATGATAAAATAAACAAAAAGCATAAAAATGGGTATGTGTGTGTT
This sequence comes from Alosa sapidissima, assembly GCF_018492685.1. Classification (NCBI taxonomy): domain Eukaryota; kingdom Metazoa; phylum Chordata; class Actinopteri; order Clupeiformes; family Clupeidae; genus Alosa; species Alosa sapidissima. Next base: position 17,253,924 of record NC_055970.1, on the reverse strand, counting down.
TCACACCAAATAAAAATATTTTCTCCTCAAGAGAAAGCAACACCATTGGATTTTTATATCAAAATTTCAAAAGGCCATGGCTTGAAAGTGGTCAAGTTGAGTATAAACAAAAGTTTATGAAGGGGGTAAATGTACCCATCACTGGATGGCAAGCACCTCAAATTATGCACCTTTCAGTAAATACTGGATGAACATATTTGAGCAGGTTTACTTTCCTTTTTTCATATTACCCACATAACAAATTAACAGGAAAACACCTAAGATGTATACCAACACCTAAGATGTATATGGTTTAGTGATGTATTACTAAACCACTAGGCCTACAATAAAGTATTCTGGTCAAATCAGTTCCTGTCGCGGGTAGTCTGAGTCCCGAGAAGTTTGCATCATGCGGGTGACTTTGTAGTTCTTTAGAGCCCTGTTTCTACTAGCCCTGCTGTCTGTACCACGTCCATTACGGACACTTTCATCACGATTACCATTGCAACCTCCAAGCTATGTTGGGCAGAGGGTCGAAATAAGCATGGTATGCTTAGTGGACACCGTCGTATAGGCTACACGCAAAGACGCACTTCCATTCATAGACGCACTGTGACTATCACTGTCAATAGACGATCGATCATAATCTCCAAAAGGATATTCTCCTTCAGAATCAGAATAGGTGAATAACATAGCCTACCTAAGACTTCATCACACGTGAACGTTTTTCAACATTAGGTGTAGGCCTATTTCTGCTTCAAATTGTGCAAAACTATGGCCTGCATCGCTTCCGCGTCATTACAAATGCACGTCAACAAGCACATTGTCTTCAGGATCTTCTCCAACACACATCCTCTACCCCCCCACCTACCCACACACACACTACACTCACACACACACACACACACACAGTCACTGCTCCACTCCCCTCCCGCCCACACACACATCTTCACTGTCATCACTCACATACATCATACATACAGTACTCATACAGCTTGCAATAGTAAGTCCCTTCACCATACTTGCAGGTACACTGCCCCCCCCCCCCTCTCCCCTACCTACACAGCACATTATTTCATCAGGAAGCTTCTCCAACACACATCCCCAACATACTCACAGCACACTGCCCCCCCCCCCCCCAATACACAGCACATTGTCTCATGAGGAAGCTTCTCCAACACACATATTGCACACTGCCCTCTCCCCACATACACAGCACACTATCCCACCTCCCCTGTCATCCCCCAACACACACACCAAGATCTGCCCAAGGTTTCTTCCTTGGTAAGGGAGTTTTTCCTTGCCCCTGTTGCTCTTGGGTGCTCCTTGTTGGTGCCCCCCCCCCCCCCAATCCCAATCCTCCCCCACCTTTCTTAGATAGATAGATGATAGATAGATACTTAATTGATCCCCAGGGGAAATTCAAGAAAGCCCTTATGCAGCCCTTGCCACTTAATCTACTAAACCCCTCTTCTACTGCACTTTTTACCCCCCCCCCCCCCCCCCATAAATGCACAAATAGGCTGACACCAGACATAATTTCACTGCATTTCTTACTTCCAGTAACTATATGCATGTGACAATAAACTTCCCTGTATCCTTGTATCCTTGTACGTCTTTGTGTTTCTCGCGTGTAATACAAGTATTTCCTGAAAACTTTGCGCAGCGATTTTGGGTTTGAATCAAGCTCTGGATGTCTAGCACATAGTGGAGCAGAGTAGGCTACAAATGAGATTTGTCACCGTACTTGGATCTATCGTCTACTTTAATCAGTATCGTTGTTTGTCGCAATTAAAAATAGCCTCAAGGGCCGGATTACATTATTATTTTGACATACGTCGCGGGCCGGAATTGGTCCGGACGCGGGCCGGGTGTTTGAGACCCCTGCTCTAAAACAAAACATAGAAGGAAACTAGATGTACCGCAGAGCGGTACAAAATATGACCGCCGCCCAGTCCAGCACATTTTTTCCACAAAAATAAATCACGCTGAAAGGCCTATATGATTCTAACTGTCTCACTAAATTGCAATATCCACACTCAATTCTCATTGGTATCTGCTAGACAACAAGTACCAAAACATGATTAGTTCATAGATTTCACATGTAAAATTCATTTTATACAACCCCACCCCCATCTTGCCTGTTCATAATTCTGAGAAATTCTTGAATTGTGTGCATGTGTGCGTGCACACGTTTATGTTTATGTGTGTGGGTGTGTGTGCGCGTGTGTGCGTGCTTGTGTGTTTGTCTGCGTATGTGTGTTTGCATGCGTACATATGTCTACTGTGTAAGTGTGTCATACGTATGATTACTGTGAATGTATGGAGGCAAACAAACAGAAAAAATTGGTCATCCTAGGCCCTACGGTTCTCAAGATATTCACAGAAAACTGTGTCTGCCCTACCCTCCTTTCGGGGGGTCCAGTCCAGCGGGGGGGCTACAGATCAAAACGAAAATGATGGTTCCATGCTATCCATATGGGGTTACATGCCCACCAAGTTTCGTGTACCCCGGTCTTTCAGTGTCCCGGGAATCCTTGTTGGTGTACGGTCACTAAATGCCCCCTTAAGACCAACATACAAAAAAAAGGTGGACCTCCTAGGCCCTACGGTTCTTGAGATATTCACAGAAAACTGTCTCCGGCCACCTACAGGCCAGTTGGTGTATAGTAACATAAATTAATTTATTGTGTGGCCCCCCATGAACGGAATTCCACGAAACTTGGTGTGCATTCAGAGGGTGTCATAATGATCCTACACTTCCAATTTTGTGCAGTTTTGACTATGTTAGGTCACAGATACCTGCAATTTTTACTTTTTTGTGTTTAACTAGGTGGCGCTATACATGAAATGAGTGGTTATGGAATGGGTTGACATGGCCCCTTGAGATCAGTTATTTTTTAATCAGTTATTTTTAATCAGTTATTTTTAATCAGTTATTTTTTAATCAGTTAATCAGTTATTTTTTCTCAAATTAATTAATCGAAATGAATCAGTTATTTTGACAGCCCTATTAAAAAGATATGAACTTAATATGAATTACAACATATATGAATGTATTGAAACATATGACATTATGCCATCTCTTTAGGGGGCTGTCTTTTTTGGACAGTTCTACGAAAGGTTATACTGCTTTGTGAATTACCCCAGTCAAAGTATTTACACAAATAAAGTAGGCCTACTTTGATTTTCTGTAACCCTTACTATTTACCTTTACTTATCCTTTTTAATAAGCATCAAGATGATCCGTGTAATTTTGGTCTTACTGACCTTAATTACCCTCAATTAAAAAATAATTTTTAAAAAATCGCAACTATTTGTGCAATTTTCACTTCCTCTCGCAATTTCTTCGCAACAAACAGCTAAAAACACCGCATCTTCCATCGCAATTTTTTAGAAAAGCTGTCGCGAAATCAGGCATTTTAGATCGCAACAATCTCAAAAAATCCTTGCGAAATCCTGGAGGGACTGGCTATTCAAAAATAATGAGCTGTAAAGTAACTCAGACTTTAAAGGGACACCAGGCAAGCCTGATATTTTTTCTCTACGAAACTCCCCCTCGCTCGTCTGAAGCTCTTTTCCTTTTCTTTGCGTCTTCCGTCAAGGGTTTTCGCTGCTTTTTCGCCGGCTCTGCCACGTTTGCAACAATCTCTAGCGTTTTGTTAGCCTGCCTCTGTGCTGTAAACTGATCCAGCTTCGGTTGGCGGGTAGGATACACCGAACTTGCAAGTGGGATATTCTTCCTACAGGCAGTAGGGGGGGGGTGCGAGAGAGCCTTCATTCGCCCTGTAATGAGTCATTTAACCATATACCGACTAACGAAGATGATTAATTAACACGAAAACGTTGCCTGGTGTCCCTTTAACAAAAACAATTTTTAAAGGATATCGACTAATTATCGTTATCGTCAAAATCACAAAAAATATCGAGATATTATTTTTTGTCCATATCGCCCACCCCTAACAGCCAAATATAGACCTGGCAGTGAATCCTCAGAAATATGTACACCTGTGCCTGAGGGGAATGTTTACTTTCTTCTTTCCTGATTTAGCTGATAGTACCATCTACTGTAGTCTAGTGTTCCAGTTGAGGTGCACACTCAAAAAAGATTGAAGATGCAACCTACAATTCAGAAAGAACAACAAGTGGACGCTTTTTTAGTTTGCTTCGCATTGCTCCAAACATGATACAGATGTTTCAAGTGTCTTGTTATCTTCAGTGTCCCTTTAGTGTAAGGTATACCTAGTTTAGTATAAGGTACTGAGACAACAAGACTTGAAAATGTTAGACGCAGTCCATGGCTCAAATTCCATGATGTAATGACACTGTACTAAAATGTTTAGTGCAACAGTTTTGTCCTATGTTTAAACTGAAATAAAATATCCCCCATGCCCACAAAAAGCTCTGAAATTCTATGCACAGATTCATATCTCCACAAATGTAGTATACACAGTTTATGAATGCTGTAGCATTTTGGACTTCAATCTGCCTGAGGTCAGGGAAAAAATAAAGAGAAGACTAGAGGTGGATAAAAACTCTTAGGAGATAAAGCTGGGAAACAGGAAACAAAATCAAACCAGCTATTTTCACCTATTTTTGTACAACAGGTTGCATCAATGGATACTGTATGCTGGATATAATGGCTTATAGTGAGCTTAAATCTATGGCAGATAATAGTTTTGTTTATAATACTGTAAGGCCATCAGGAGAATATCAACACTTAACATTCCTTGTAAACTGTGCAGATAACCAGATTAATTCATTGTGAGTGAAATCTCTCTACTTTACTCTTTACTCTTTGTGTGCCTAGTAAGTACAGTCCCCCTTTTCAACTAGCAGTGTATCGACAGATGACTTGGTGCAGGGTGGCACATTTGTGGCCTGATGATGAAAAACAGTGTCATAGCACTCCCATATGAGTAAATATCTTCAACAGATATTATCTTGAGTGTTTTCCCACATCCATAACCACAGAAAACATAAAGTAAATTATAAAGTTTATGATCATTAAATGTTAACTTGATAAGGAAACCGGACATGATTTAGAAAAATGTCTTTTCTGCTACAGCACTCCACTCTGGGGGCATGTCTGTGAGCTCCCATGTACATGCCTCCTGAGTGTAGCGCTGTAGCTGCCTGGCTGCATTAGCAGTTCGAGCTAGGTAATGCCGATTGTTTTCGGGGTTTTTCCTTACCGACAGTACTCGGTGACCTCGAGAAACGGAGATCTATGTGAGAACTTGCCGGATTTCTCCTTTAAGGAATCATGACTGTACCAAATGCACACAGCATTTATGGTTCCATCTGTTCTCTCAAGTTAACTTGCTACAATGCTACACTGGGGGCATGATCATGGGGGCTCATGAACATGCCCCCAGAGTGTAACACTGTAACTGCCTGGCTACTCTAGCTGTCGGCTGCAGCAATTCAAGCTAGGTAGAACCGATTGTTTTCGTACCGACAGTACTCTGTGATCTCGAGAAACAAAGATCTGTGAAAAATCTCCTTTAAGGCTTAATTTAGATCAGTTTACATCCATTCCAGATGTTTTATTTCTTACTCAATCTATGTGCGCTTGTTTTCCAGTCTCAGCAATAGGTCAGTGAGTTGCTATGACTCCTAGTGAAACACAACATTGATCGTCATTCTGATTGATTAAGAAGCAATTAAACAAATCAGACAGACATAAGAAAGCATTTACCCCACCTTCTGATATCACAAAAAGTAGGCCAAGTTAGAGCTATCGGTCAAGGAGTTACAATGCATCATCCCACAGTATTCCTAGAAACACAACAACATCAGCAACATTGATAAAAGCTTGCTGCTGATTCATCTCTCTTAACAATTTAGTAGATGGTGTGTGTTTCATACAGGAGTGTCAGCCAGGTGTGTTTATCTGTCCTAATGGACCATATATCATCAACAAGAATTTGAGTAACCTTATTTGAATTTGAGTAACCTTATGAGACCTATATTGTGAATCATACAATTTCACTTGTGTTCAGTATGTTTATTTCCAGCCTGCTTTATGAACGTAAACGGGCAATTCCATGCAAAAAAGTCACATCCATAACGGCAACTAAATGTCATGGTATTTGTATGATGCGAATGATGATGTGAAAAGTTTTTCATGTAAGTTCTACAACCAAGAAGAGTGAATGCTCAAATTTCAAGTAATCATCATTCACATCATACCATATGGTATTGTATTGGCGTAATGGACGTGGTAGTTTTGTGTGGAATTGCCCTAACTTCATATTGTTCACATACCTAGAAATGAACTGAAGTACAACACACCCTACAGTAAATGCACATTAACATGGACTTCAAAGTGTCTAGACAACATTGATAATTTCACAGGCACTAGTCTCGCCTTTCAAAACATGCCATAGTAAATGACTGTGAGTTAGCTGTTGTTAATCACAGTGCCAAAAAACCAAATTCAATTAGAAGTGTTAAGAAACGACCAGAAGGTTCTGCTTTGTTTTCTGTGTTGCCCTTCTGTTTAAATTATTGGCTGCAAGTATGCGCTCCAAATATTTGAAAAGGAGAGGGTTGAACACATATTGAATAGCTGACGCCCAAATGCGTCCGTGTGTAATATTTGCCAAGGCAATGAACCAAGTGCCACACTCTACCCTGATTTGGGCATACAACACCATAGTACATTCATTTCCAGTGTACTGCCTTTCTTACTTGGCTATCAATCTCAGGTTCAGATAGGTCTGGGTAGTCTTGGCACGGGCGAAGCGCTACAGTAGGTTATGGGCCCCCTCCAAGTTAAATACATTAACTTATATTTTATGGATCGGGGATCAGATAATGTGACATTCTAAATAATTAATTAGCACATTTAGGTCAATTACAGTTTCATTGACTTTTTTTATTTGTAGACACAATAACAATTTCCACGGCATTTGTCTTTGAGAATTATGTAATAAAGGTGATCATTATACGGCTCTTCACAATGCTACTAGAGCACTCCATTGACTTGAATGGGATTTCCCAACGTTCTCTGGTTATGAATTTCCCTTGTCATAACTCACATAAGGGGCCTTGCATACCTGCCCTGCATATCCTCATAAGGACAGTATGATAATTTGGATAAAATAGTGACAAAGAGTGGAGACAGAATAGAACAGCAGTTCATTCACTCCCAAAGTTGATTCATGACTTTGAATCACCCATACTTCTTACATAATGTTTCCATACACAAATGAACAAAGAACTGTAAGTATCCCTTTAATTAGAATTTAGATTTCAGCTTTAGTGGTTTAAGTTGTATATTATGTAAAGACACATGTAATAAACATTTACCTTAGACCTCTGGGGCGAGCCATCTTACCTAAAGTGTTTCTTAAATCCTCACCATTTTTAAACCAAGTTTAAACACAAATGTCTAATTAGTCTGCAATGCTAAGATACACATGGAAGACTTCATTTTGTCAATCAGATGAGAATACTGCCACAAAACTTTCCAAAAGATTCCAGCTGGTGAATATTTAGCTTGTTAATTGCTTGTTGTCTTTTAATACTGTTATGTACAGAGAAAGAGCAATGGTTCTCAGTGTGGGCCGGGCCCCACTAATGGGCCTATCTTTATGATTGCCTTTTCAAAAACAAGCCTACATATAAATAAAAACAACATCAGATCCAGGGGACATAACAATTTTGCTGGGGTGATGGGGTCAGGTGGGGCTTGAAAATGCCCCACCTCTAAAGTGGGGAATGACAGAAAAAGTTTGAGAAGCACTGCCTTAGGCAAAGTAAGGTTGGCACCAAAGGCTGAGTACACAGTGATCGTCCAACCAAATATGGTTGCATATGAGGAGGAATACCAGTCATTAATTATAGTATTTGTCCCAATAGTGAAGTGAGCTCAACAGGCCACCAAATAGGCAAACAGACCCCTCCCTTCTATTAAGTGGGATTGTTCGTAGAATATTGTTTGTTAGAATATTATTATTGTTCCGAGCCACCTTGTTTGTCTGTCATAAGTGCTCTCATAAAGGCTTATGTTACCTCTCGGCCACTGTGTTCCTCCAAGGCATGTCGTCTGGCACGTTGTCTGGCACCGCTGCCCACACAGATGGCATTTCAGACTATTTGCATTTGTTGTTCCCCAATGGTGGAACGACCTTCAAAGTGTCACCAGAGCAGAGGTGTCCCTCTCTATCTCAAGACGGTTACATATTATGAAATATACAACCATACACATGACCATGTAAATAATAATAATAATACAATTATTATTATTATTATTATTATTAATAATAATATTAATATTAATATTATTAATAATGTTAACAATTAATGATGATGATGATGATGATTATTATTATTATTATTATTATTATTATTATTATTAATAATAATAATAATAATAATATTTTTTTTTTTTTTACAAAAAGAGAAAAAAAATAAAGGAAAAGGAGGCTCTCAACAAACAACAACATTTTACAAGTAGCACAAACAGCTCTGGAAAAAATTAAAAGACTAACCGGTACTGCACATTTTTCTGATGTCATCCTACAGTTGAGTGACATTCGAATGAGTTGACGGTCATATTCAAAGTTAAGAGACCACTGCAAAATTGAATATGACCGTCATTCGAATGTCACTCAGCAACCATAGGATGACATCAGAAAAATGTGCAGTGGTCTCTTATTTTTTTCCCAAAGCTGTATATTTTACAAAAAAAAAAACAACTCATTGCACAAGGGGTATCCATAGATCTTTGATTCTGCATAGGAATGGCTCACATTTTTGTAAGGTAGATTCCTTCCTAACTTCCTGAACTTCACTGTCACAAATATGGTGACAACTGTAGCACATTGCATTTCCTAGATTGCCACAGCCCCTGTTCTCATTTTCTGAAAGTGATCATATATTAATCCTTCCTAAAATCTAATCTAAAAATACAATATGAAATGTAACAATATTAAAGGGTACTAGCTATAATTTTATTGTGTAATTTACGTTGACACAGACCATCAAGTAGATGACTATCCATAACACACTAGTCCTGTGTACACACTAGTCCTGTGTAGAAAACAAAGCTGTTTTTACCTCAGGAAAGGGTGCAGCACAATATAATCGCTTATGGTTAGCATTGACAGAGTATAATAAAATAATATTTACATCCATGGAATAGTAATCTTATGAAATTAGTATTCTGTGAGGTCAAAATTTCTTCTGAAGAAGGGAGAATCCTATAGGAGCAGATTGATAGAGAGTATATCTATTCAGAGGTGTATACTAAGGCAATGATCGGATGGTGTTCAGTAAATTCATGAGTGTTTACGTGTGCAGAGAGAGTCAAGCACTGGTGAAAGTGTGGCATTTTGATAGGTTGTGTTTGAAAGTTACTTCCTGTTAGATGTTTGTGTGTTAGGTAGACATGTGTGGTGTTTTGCAAATTGTGTTTTATGAAATTGAAAACTGTGCCAAACACTGAGAATTATGGTTTTGCAGATTTGGTGTGGGGTTGTGGTGTTTGAAAGACATGTTTAGAAAATTGTGTGATAAGCTAAGATGTATTGTGTAAGCAGTTGAAAATAACTGTAATACCTATAGTGAGAGTGCTATTAGGCATATTAGACAATCAGTTTGTCAGGATACTGAAGATTGGACCCACGCGCAAGACTCTTACAGGCCGTCTTTCGGACAAACACACTTTATTTATAACTATAAACTTGACATTTACAGACTTGCACATACATAACTTTGACTAGACAAAATAGAGAGACGATCCGACAAAGGACAGAGAAACAGGGGGGTAGAAATACACAGACCAATTAACAGAGAGACAGAGGACTGGACGAGACCAATGAGACAATAACAGGTAACAGGTGTGGAAGCAGAAATGGAGGGGAAACTAACAAGACGGGAAGCACAGACTAAATAAGGAGATGGGGCGGAGACAAAGGCAGGTGACAGGCAGGTAAACACAAAACACAGGCAAACACAGCACACACAGGACACTACACTAAATGGCCACCAGGGTGGCACAGTCATCCATCCAGGCAGGATCCTGACAGTACCCCCCCCCAACGGACGCATCCTGGCGTCCCTCGAAACTGAACTCTCTGAGCACACCACTCTCTGCAAGCTGTAAACAACTCTCTCAGAGCTGTTGGCATAGCACACGGTGGTCAGTATGCTCTCTATGACCTCAGTGTGGAACGTTTTTAAAAGGGGGGAACCTGAATTTCCAGAGTTGTCTTAGGTGGTACATTCGTTGTCTGGCCTTTTTAACCTGAGCTTGGATGTAAGTAGCCCAGGTCAGGTCCTCAGATATGTGTACTCCCAGATATTTAAAACTGAACTCTCTGAACTCTAACATAACAGACCTTGTTATGCCATTTATCTGCAGTATTAGCAAAAATGTAATTTTTGCAACAGTTTGTACTTAGGTGGAATATTGAATGAGTTGTTGTGGTAAGGACAAGTTGCAGCAATGACACTTGGTAGGAACAAATGATGAAACCCATTGAAGAGAAACATACAAAATAAACACGTTCCACATTGAATTTCTAATGTCTATGCAATGTGTATATCTGTGTGCAGACTTATCCAAAACATTTCTCTGATTGCATCAACTTGCTGATTAGTGATTACCTTAACTTGTCCTTTTGTGTACCACTGCATTGTTATATGTGTTGTATCTTTTAACCTGTTCAATCAACCTGTATCTAAATATTCCTTCCACCTATTGAGTGTGTGAGCAAGTCACAGGTAGCTGATAAGAGTGTTCTTGTAGAGGTGGAGTATGAGATAGGAGTGGAGAATAGAAAAAGGAGGAGACATGAATGAGTGTAACACCTACACCATTTTAGTTCCCCCCAACAGATAACACTAAACAATGCATAAAATACAATTGGATACTGTTAGATATCTCTAGGAGAAATGGAGCGGCACAGTTCTTAAGAGAGGGCACACAATATGTCACCAATCATGGTGTTTCACATGATTGTGGCATGGATCAAGATATGATTATGGTTTAAGCTTTGTCATCAGAGAAAAATGAAGTATTTTAAGTAACAAGTAGTGCATTTAAGTATACATTACACATTATGTTATATGCATTTAGACCTACAATTACAATGCAGTGTTATTACCTAAATAAATTATGTCATACACAATGTTCATCATGTGAAGACCAGTGGCTTTAAAGAGCCAAACATCTCAGTCATTCAGCTAACTGGAAGTAAAATATAAATGATATCTGCTATATTTACAAAAAAGTTTTTATTTTCTATTACTTATTACATTACATTTTGTTCAACAATGCCCTTCTATCACCATTACTATGGCACTGTTTTCAGGTTCATACCACTGTCCTAAACCATGTCCAGTCCCAATTAATGTCTCTGACTAATTTTGATCTGTCTTTGTTTATCACTAATTTGTAATTCATCTTTAAATATGAACATGCTTGGATTGATAGGAGACTGAATAAATTGTAGGACAGTATAAAACTCCAATTAAAAATAGTGTTTTTTTACACTGGAATTTATGCACAATTTTCACCAAAGGCAAGACAAAAAGCTTCATACTCAAAGTAAAAGTGCTTAACATCATCTGAGACCAGAGACGGCATACAGTATATGTATACAGTACAGGCCAAAAGTTTGGACACATCTTCTCATTTCAATGCGTTTTCTTTATTTTCATGACTATTTACATTGTAGATTCTCACTGAAGGCATCAAAACTATAAATGAATGCAAAGTTATTTGGCCCACATGAATATTTGTCAAGTTATGGCTTGCTGAATATGGTATTCAATTAAAAAAAATAGCAATAGTTTTAAAGAAACTAGAATATAAGACATGTTTTCAGTTATTTCACACTTTTTTTAAGTACATAATTCCACATGTGTTCATTAATAGTTTTGATGAGAGAAAAACAGGAGATTCCAAGGCACTCTCAATTGTCAAAGGTTAAAAAGCCTTTATTTTGTTGGCTTGGTTACATTTAAACCTTTAAAAAAACTCTGACGCGTTTCGGCAAACAAGCCTTCATCAGGGAGTCAAACAGTTCTCAACAGGAAAGGAGAGGTTTTTTTAAATAATAAGTCAACCAATCAGGACTCTCCACATTGCAGATGTGCTAGTCAGGTGATAAGTGTAAGAGTATACAACCACCAGCAGGTATCATCCTTACATCCCTGTGAGAAATAAATGTCGTATATACAACCATGCATACAGAAAAGTCAACATTCAGACACATTATTGTCAAATTGTGAGTGAACCCAAAACAAACACAAACAAAAAAACACAAACAAGTAAAAATTCAAATAAAGACTCTGAAGTCAAGATCCTCATTTAGGCCCGGATATTTAGTGGCCTGCAATTTATAAATCCAGACGGTTTCTTTCTGATTTAACTGTCTTTGTCTATCACCTTTCCTCAAGGTCAGTGGAATGTGATCAATCCCACAGGCCTGTAAGGTGGACGGGTCACTACTATGATGTTCCATGTAATGTCTTGCCATGGGATAGTTAATGTTGCCAGTGCGGATTGCATATTTGTGTTCAGCCAGTCTATCTTGTAGTCGTCGTTTTGTTCTTCCTACATAGAAAACATTGCATGCAGGGCACTCCAGTCTATAAATGACAAAAGAGGTTTTACAATTAATGAAATGGTTAATAATGAGTTGTTTTTGGGATACAACATCCTGGAAAGTTTTGGTCTGCATTACATTAGAACAATGATTACAGTGGTGGCATTTGTAACAACCCTTGGGCCTGGTGTCCATCCATGTTTGTTGCCCATCTGGTTTGAGGTAGCTGTGGACCAGTTTGTCTTCCAGAGTAGGGCATCTTTTAAAACTTATCAAAGGTGGTTCAGGGAAGACCTGGGTCAGTAGGCCATCACTCTCAATAATACCCCAATTCTTTTTTATAATTTGTTTAATTTGTTCAGCCTCTGTGCTGTACTTAGTGACAAATATTGGTCTGTCTTTTGTCTGTTTGTGTGTGTTTCTTTTCAATAACGATGACCTGTCAGTGTGTTTTGCTCTAGAGTAGGCATTCTGGAGCGTGGTGTTCTTATATCCCCGTTCCAAAAATCTTGTCATCATCTCTTTAGAATTACGATCAAAAACCTCATCTTGGTCACAAATTCTTCGGACTCTTTGGAACTGCCCAAAAGGTACATTCTCTTTAAGCCAATTGGGGTGGAAGCTTTTAGCATGTAAAATGGTGTTTCTGTCTGTTGGTTTCCTATATATAGAGGTATGTAAAGACCCTTGTTCATCTTTAAAGATAGTAAGATCCAAAAAGTGAATAGAGTCTTTACTATATTCCAGGGACAGCTTAATATTAGGGTTAATGCTGTTCAGAAACTAATGGAATTCTTTTAACTCTGTTTCTGACCCAGACCAAAGTAAGCAAACATCGTCAATATAGCGGCCCCACCACACAATATACTTCAGAAACACATTCTTTTCACAGTTTAAAACAAAGTCTTCTTCCCATTTGCCCAAGTAAAGACCTGCATATGAAGGGCTATAGCACGCCCCCATGGCACACCCTTTTATCTGTTTAAAAATCTTGTCCTGGAAAATAAAGATGTTATTAGTCAATGTCCATTCTGTCAATGAAAGCAGGAAGTCAGTAGGTGGCATCTCTGATGCTGGTCGTAGACTCAAGAAATGTGAGAGTGCTTCAAGCCCCTGTTGGTGTTCAATGTTAGTATACAATGCTTCCACATCCATTGTGACAAGAAAAGTTTCAGTGCCTACATTTTGCAGTTCTTTGATCTTGTTTAAAACATCAGATGTATCCTGAACATATGCAGGGAGGGAAGGTAAAAAAGGTTTAATGAAAAAGTCAATGTACTTAGATACTGATTCAGTGAGGCTTTCATTTCCTGAGATGACAGATCTACCTGGCGGGTTCTCAATACATTTATGTATCTTCGGTAGCATATAAAACGTTGCCATTCTCGGATTTTCATTCAATAGAAAACTACATTCAGGCTCTGAAATCCAGCCATTGTCTTTTGCCTCCAAAAGTATTCTTCCCAATTCTTGTTTGAGTGATTCGGTTGGATTGTAAGGCAGGGGCTGGTAGAACTCTGTATTATGTAACTGATGAAATGCCTCTTTTACATACATATCCTTGCCCCACACAACAATAGCACCCCCCTTATCCGCCTTTTTAATTACTATTTCATCATCTTTGGACAGGGCTTCCAATGCTATCTTTTCTTTGTGTGAGAGGTTACTTTGTTTGTGAGCCCTCTTGTTCTTAAATAAGTTTTCCACATCAAAATTAACCTTATTGGCAAATGTATTCAAAGCAGCATTTTGAACCAATGGGCAGAAAGTAGATTTAGGCTTAAACTGCCGTCTACTGGAATAAGAGTCTGTCTGACCTGTGTCTGTGAAGCTTGCAGAAGTAGTGGCATTATGCTTGTACCGTGTCTTAAGGTGTAGATTCCTAGAATCGGAAGAGGTCAATCTTTGTATCAAACAACTTTGCTGAATGGGTAGGTGCAAAGGACAATCCTTTGGAAAGGACTTGGATACTCTCCTCTGACAGAGCTTTGCCAGAGACGTTGATTACGTCTCGTGCCTGGTTCTGCTCCGCGTCCTCCCTGGGTTCCTCGTTTCCTTCTACCCCTCCGTGTCCTCCACTTCCTCTGCCTCTGGACCTGCCTCGTCCGCGTCCACGTCCACATCCTCTTGGGTGGTCTCGGGTTCAGAGGTCATGTAGTTGTCCTCTTCTTCGCTGCTGGTGAAGTTGAAGGAGACTGTCCTAGGCCTTGCTTTCGTTGATGGGCCTCCATCTGTACTCCTCTGTGGTCTCTTATTCCAGTTGTAGACTTTGCCCTCATTGTAGTCTGTGGCATCCCTCTGGAACTTCCATAGCTTTTCTTCTTTGAGGTTTTGGGTGTACTTCATCAGGTCTGTCTTCAATTTTTCATCAAGTTCTTGTTTGATGGTAGTAGCTGAGTGTTCTGCTATTGTCTTTTTCGCCTCAGCAATTGCTTTCTTGAGTTCTTCTCTATCTTTATTTGACTCTTCTATAAGCAAGAGCATTAAATCAGAGGAACATTTGTTGAGAATGGCTTCCCACTTGTCTCTGAAGCCCTTCTTACCATCTCCTCCATAGGCCGGGAATTTCTTGATCCTCAGTCCTCTGGGGATGAATCCTTTTCTCCAGTAGTCTGACAAAGTCACTAAGTTCAAATGGAGTCTTGTGTCTTTCTCCAACAGGTGCCTCAGTTCTTTAAAGACTTTTTGTAGATCAGCTCTGGGTAGCTCACCGCCGGGTAAATCATCCAACAGTGATGTTGCTGTGATAATCCGTTGCCCCTCTTCACGGGAATATGAGAAAGTATTCTCCATCTTGAGATGATGAGTATTGAAGGTCCAACACAGTAGACTGTAGCTGTGGAGCTGCTCCTCAAAAGCAAATCCCAGATGCTTGTAGAATTCAAAAAATGTCTGTCTAGGAGCGCTTCCTGGACTCAAATTTGTTTGTTTGAGGTGCTCTTTGGATGGGAAAATGTAGATGAGAGAAAAACAGGGGATTCCAAGGCACTCTCAATTGTCAAAGGTTAAAAAGCCTTTATTTTGTTGGCTTGGTTACATGTAAACCTTAAAAAAAAACTCAGACGCGTTTCGGCAAACAAGCCTTCATCAGGGAGTCAAACAGTTCTCAACAGGAAAGGAGAGGTTTTTTTAAATAATAAGTCAACCAATCAGGACTCTCCACATTGCAGATGTGCTAGTCAGGTGATAAGTGTAAGAGTATACAACCACCAGCAGGTGTCATCCTTACATCCCTGTGAGAAATAAATGTCGTACAACCATGCATACAGAAAAGTCAACATTCAGACACATTATTGTCAAATTAAAAACTAATATGTAGAGAGTTAACCCAAAACAAACACAAACAAAAAAACAAAACAAAAAAACACAAACAAGCAAAAATTCAAATAAAGACTCTGAAGTCAAGGTCCTCATTTAGGCCCGGATATTTAGTAGCCTGCAATTTATAAATCCAGAAGGTTTCTTTCTGATTTAACTGTCTTTGTCTACCACCTTTCCTCAAGGTCAGTGGAATGTGATCAATCCCACAGGCCTCTCTCATCTACATTTTCCCATCCAAAGAGCACCTCAAACAAACAAATCTGAGTCCAGGAAGCGCTCCTAGACAGACATTTTTTGAATAGTTTTGATGAATCTACAATGTAAATAGTCATGAAAATAAAGGAAACGCATTAAATGAGAAGGTGTGTCCAAACTTTTGGCCTGTGTGTGTATATATATAAATATAAAAGACCTACAAATATATATATAAGCATAAGGGACACATTCACATTTTATAAAGAAAAATAAAAAAATATATACTGTAAGGGAAAATAGAGTCGTGAGTCTGAATTTAAAACAGGTAGCAGCTGGAGCGTTTCTTATATCCTCTGGAAGTTGGTTCCTGAAGTGAACTGTATAGCAGGCAAATGCTGCTTCACCATGTTTTGTTCTGACAATGGGTTTTATAACCAATTTCTTTTTTTTGATCTAAGAGGTCTGGGGGGGAATGTATTGTTCTTTTGCTTTAAACCAGAAGAGTGGTAACTCTAATCCTATCATCCCTCTTGCTAAATATAATTACTTCCTTCTTGTCCTTATTCAGCTGGAGAAAGTTGTTAATTACATTGATGCATTCACATAGAGTCAAGGGGATCTTAGTCATTTGGTGAAAGGGCTAGGTCAATTTCGATGTCGTCAGCATAACTGTAGTAGGAAATCTCATTGTTCTTGATTATTTGTCTGAGTGGGAGCATATAGAGGTTGAAAAATAGAGGCCCCAGGATCGATCCCTGAGGGACACCACAGGTTGAAAGACGTCGTCATAGATGCACAGTCACCAATAGGAACAAAGAAACTCCTATCCTGTAGGTATGTCTTGAGCCAGTTTAAAACTGTACCTGAGAGGTCATTCCAATGTGTAAAAGTATGTTGTAGTCAACAATATCAAATGTGCTGAGGTTAACTTCTCAACTGTAGAGAAAAGCACACAAAGTGTTGTTAATGTTATTGCTGATTATGTTAGAGAACAAATTCTGTCTTGCCTTGCATATCTCAGAATTATAAGTATGGAGCATTTCTTTATGGATCTGATAATAGTTTTGGAGTTTATATTTGTGCCATTTTCTTTCAGTCTTCCTGCATTCTCTTTTAACGAGTTTAACAGTTGGATTTAGTGATTTTAGTGTTTCTCTGACTGTTTTAAATTTAAGTGGGGTGACGTCATCCATGATTTTCACTACTTTATCACATTTATCATGTACTGGGCCTGATAATAGGCCAGGGTTCTGAGAGAGTTCCTGCTCAAAAAGAGCACAAGTGTGATCATTCGCTTTTGAAACCTTATGCATCTCTTCTGAGTGTCAGGTGACATTAAAACATCAAAGTAAAAAGAAATGGTCGGGTAGGGCCTGGTCTTTAACAGCTGATGTAATGGTGAAACCCCTTGTGATCACAAGGTCCTGGGTGTGGCCAAGGGAGTGTATTTGCCCCTGTACATGTTGACTTAGGTTGAAACTGTCCAATAGTGCAATTAAATCTGTAGTTTTTAGAGACATCGATATGGAAGTTGAAATCTCCTGATATAATGCCACGGTAATATTCATATATATATATATATAATTGACAGGAGGTTGTTCAGCTCATCAAGAAAAACTTTAACTGACTGTTTGGGGGAGAGCTATAAATAGTTGCTGATAAAATCTCTGTGTGCCCTCATCAAGAACACTTGATGAGGGCACACAGAGGTATTCAAAAGATAAAAAGTCACCAAATGATAACTGCATGCAATGAAAGATGCTCTAAACAAAGTGGAAAGTCCTCCTCCTCTTCTGTTTATGGTTTTACTCATAAAAAAAACAAAGTTTGGAGGCTGATTCAGTGAGAGTAATGTTGCTAGTTTGAGCCAGCCATGTTTCAGTTAAAAGCAGAAAGTCCAGTTTGTGTGTGCGGATAAGATCATTATCTAAAAATGACTAATTTAAAAGGGACCTGATGAAAAAAGAATAATGTTCATAAGCATGTTCATCTCAACAGAATAGCAAAACCACAGTGCATTTTAAAACAATTAACGGTGGAGCCGTGAAAGGATCATCATTAATAAAGTTTAAGAATGGATTATAAACATAGATTACTGATTATTACTCATCAAATTTAACCAAAATTCATTTGCACTTGCAATGAATCCTAACACCATACCATGTTCCACCCATGACTGGGTTGGTCATGGTGCAGCACCAAAGTGAAATGAGTGTATTGTACCTCTACTATCTATGACCAGACTAGTAGAGGTGATTAGTAAAAAAAAGAAAAAATGGTGTTAGGTGTTGTTTCACTTTGACTCAAATACCAGAGCCGCCTTGCACATTAGGAGTTGTGATTGTATAAGATAAGAGACAATAGAATAGGCACACACTTACTGACAAAAGAAGGGAAAAAAAACCTATGCAGCAGTCTGAGTGTACGGCGGAGTCGAAACAAGACAAGTAAACAAAAGGTTCCCCTTCCAAAATCCATGAACTCTAGATTAGTTCCTATTTGCCTTTACTTTATTAAATTAAATTAAACAGTCAACATTCTCCAACCTTCCTGAATGTGTTTACATTGGCGCTTTGTAGAATTAAATTTCCCCCTCCTAATGAGGAGGAAGTCTCTGAGATCTGAACAGTCACATTATTATCATTCCATCCACCCTTCTTCAGTCTTTCTTGTCTACAATTTTGTCTGCTATCACACATGTAAAACCAAAGCTTCACTCATTTCAGGTAGATTTCATGTTACATTCAAAAAGTTTCAGATTTATATCAATCAGAATTATAGTTTTGACTTTACTTGACTTGTAAATGATCAGCTTTACCTATTCTTACCCCTATTTCTGTTTGGATTTCTGTATGCCCCTGTAAAACCTTCAGCTTAATCTGTCCTAAACTAAACTCCTAGTATTTCAAGCCAATCGAGCTGTCCCTCTAAATATTAACATCCAGCTCGGTACTTCATGAATGACCCCAGCTAGAACTGCACTGTGTCATAAGTGATGATTGACTTCACTTCATAAAATAGCAGTGAAACTATCTGCAGCATTCCAAAGAACAGTATAATAATGCGATATTAACAGGACTAACTGCAAGTGTAGTTTGTTGCAGGTGATTTAAAATGCAGCGGCACGTCTTTAATCTGCCAAACAGGACATATGTTACTCCTCTACTACTCTTGTAGTAATAGTAGTAGCTCTTGTTTTTAATTGGTTAATTACTATAATAAGTGACCAAAATCAAAATCATAAAAAATGTAAAATAAACCTAAACATATTTCTAACATTATCTAAAATCAAAGGGAAAACACACAAGTCATCAAAGCAAGAGAGTTGCTATGGTGACTTTGATGGGGTCAATCAAGTCAATCAAGTTCAGCCCTACTGCCACACCTTCCTCCCAGCAAATCCACGAAGACTGGTAGTATAAATTCCAGAGTTCAGGTTTGTACCTCTCTCACACCTGTGGAGCATCAGACCACAGGACCACTATGGGGACAGCAAAGGAGACACCCTTTTGGGTGCTAGTATGGATGGCTGTATGCATCGGATTTACTACCTCAGACACAGGTACAATGGCTTTGCCCATGTTCATTGTGTGGCTGGTTTAGCAGTGCACAGGGAAGGTTTTATGTTTTGATATGGGTGTTGTTGTCCACATGAAAATATACACATATTTTTTCTTCAAGTATGCTCTTTTTATTGACTCTTATACATTTTTTTTTTTACTTTTACAGGTTCCGCACAGGTTAATGTAATTCCTACAATGACCAAAATACGAATGCTTGCAGGTAAGGTCATATCCTTACATCACATGACGCTAAAGGCTTGATAATGCCGGATTCATAAAAGTGCATCTCAAATAATCTTACAAATACAGCAGCTCTATTCATTAGGGGCCTACTGTGGCACTCCCTTCAGGGTGTGTATTAGTCTAATTCAGAAATATACAACAGCAAAGAGCCGTTTATAAGTTAAAAACCAACAATTCAACAAATTTCAGTGTTATCAATATGCATGTGTGTGTGTGTGTGTAAAACTGGAGAACAATATAAAATAATTTCTCCTACACACCCAAGAAGTAGAGTAAATTGAAAGTTACATTGGCATTATATTGAAGATGACTCTGAAATCAATTGATACTGATGAGGAATTCTGAAAAAAAGAAGAACAAATGAAAATGTGAATAAATTCAACATGTATTCTTAGGAACAAGCCCAGTGCACAATGAACAGGTCTGTAGCACGTGGGGTAACTACCATTTCAAGACGTTTGATGGAGACATCTTCCAGCTCCCGTCCAGCTGCAACTACGTCCTGGCCTCTCAGTGCAAGAGCAGCTATGAGGATTTCAACATCCAAATGAGGAGGGAGCTGGAGAATGGCCTCCCGACCATCAGCAAGATCACCATGGTGCTGGAGGGCACTGTAGTGGAGCTGGTGAAGGGCTCTGTCTCCGTAAATGGAAAACTGTAAGTGGATATTCAATGTTTCCGTTATTTTCTCTTCTGTCATTAGAGATCTCATTGAAGAATACTGGTCAATTCTATTCAGAATTTGAGTCTGGTACTGCGCCATTGGGATGTGATTATGGGGCATGTTTCAACTGATACAGGGGATGCCTCTGCACACAATTGGTAGACCTAACCAATCAGAGCAACGAAATATGTGAATCCTGTAGGGAGAATGGCCAAAACATCCTTCTCGACAAATGAAATGCCTTAATTGCTGTTCATTTCTGTTCATTTTTTGTTATTACGCTTTCAATATCTTGTACAACAGACACGATAGCTAAATGTCTAGCTTCTCTAGCAACAGCCTTTTTGTTGTAAATAAAATCAACCGAAATGTGCTCAGGTGACATGAATATCCACCGTTGATCATCTGTCCATCATCGCCTAAAGCCCACCCAGACGATTTGATTGGTGTGCACAGCTTTCATACGGGCATAGAATCCAGACAGAATTTTCTGACCTCAAATATTCTGGGCATGATCAGTTCAGGCCTGCTTCCATGCTACTGTCAGATATGACCCAAACATAGATCCTCTAACAAAGGATGTAATTTAGAGAACATCTCCTCTCATAGCAACACTTACAACAAGTCTTACTGATCCTAGCACTCACCAGCCGTCTCAAACTGACAAGTAACTGTTAAAAACAGCACTCACTGATGCACTTATTCTTACTGTACTCTAATGTTTTTAAATTGTCCTAAAATTGTTGAGAACTGCTCTAAAAATTAAACTGTTTACTATGTTGTTAGTCGCTTTGGCTAAAAAGCGTCAGCCAAATGTAATGTAATGTAATGTAATGTAATTTCAAATAGTAAGACAGCATGGTTCAAATGAAACGGGTCTGATGTGCATTTCCTTGGGGACATTTGTTTGTGTTTTTAGTGTGATACTGCCATTCAGTGAATCAGGGGTTCTCATTGAGAAGAGCTCATCCTACATCAACATCAAGGCAAAGCTGGGGCTCTTGGCCAATTGGAATGAGGATGATGCCTTTATGGTATGAAACTCTGCACCTCATCTACGACCTTCATAAGTTTTTTTTATATATATTGTTAAATGACAGGTTATCATTTCAATAGTTATCTTAAGAGAAAAGAAAAGTAAGTGAGTATTTAAGATTTGGGGTTTCATCTTAATTCCTTTTTACCATGTTTTAAGAACTGTATGGGTGATTCTTCAAAAGTATTGCAAAACTATTCTATCTAGTAGCATATGAATTTGACCTTCAAGAGCTTGAGAGCAGTGTCATAGAGTCAGTACTGTGTTCTGGTCAACTTTCAACTCTTAGCTGACACAGAGACTCTTTATGCTCATAGGTGGAACTGGACAAGAAATATGCAAACCAAACTTGTGGGTTGTGTGGAGACTTCAATGGTGTCCAGACACACAATGAGTTTGTCACAAGTGGTAAATCATTTTCGTCATTATAACATTCTGACTTGTGATGATCAAGTTATTTGTGTGGAGAACAATGGTTGATTATACACAATATGGTTTTCTTTTTAATTCAGAGGGTGTGCCCATTTCTAATCTTGACTATGGAAGCCTCTGGAAGCTGGATGGTCCAACTGAAACCTGTACAGAGCCAATTACACCTGAACCAACGTGCAAAGATATGGTATGACTGGATCATAGAATTGCTACCACATTCAAAATAATTTTAGAGGAATACACTACTCAGTGCCATAAAGAGTGCAGATGTCTTGTTAATTGTTTCTTTTTAACGATTGATAAGTAAGTAAGTAAGTAAGTAAATTTAATTTATAGAGCACATTTAAAACAGTTTCCACTGACCAAAGTGCTGTACAGAGGATATGGCTAAAAATAGAAAATAAAAGCAAATCAGAACAAGCAAAATATAAAAGGCAAGCACAGAGAGAGTAAGCAAGACAAATACAGAAATACAATAGACAAATAGACAGCCCTAAACAAATAAATAGCAACAGTACAGAAGACACTAAAATATGAAGAAGAGAGGAGAGAGATGGACAGCTAGGAAGCAGGGAAGGCCAAGGAGTAAAGGTGGGTCTTTAGTCTTGATTTAAAAGTGGTGATGGAGGGAGACAGT
This sequence comes from Alosa sapidissima, assembly GCF_018492685.1. NCBI lineage: Eukaryota > Metazoa > Chordata > Actinopteri > Clupeiformes > Clupeidae > Alosa > Alosa sapidissima. The sequence continues at coordinate 17,231,288 of NC_055970.1, read as the reverse complement.
CTAACATCTGGGGGCTGACAATTCCACAGACGTGGGGCTGCCACCGCAAAAGCTCTATCGCCTCTTTGCTTGAGGCGGGTGCGGGCCACAGAGAGAAGACCCTTGTCGGCAGATCTAAGGGACCTGGATGCTGAGAGGGGATGGAGGAGGTCTGAAATATATGAGGGAGCCAACCCATGCAGTGCCTTATAAACAATTAGAAGGACTTTGAAGTGGACCCTAAAGCTAATAGGGAGCCAGTGTAAGGAGGCCAGAACAGGGGTGATGTGTTGGTATTTCTTGGTGCCAGTAAGCATCCTAGCAGCTGCATTTTGTACCAACTGCACACGAGAAAGTTGGGACTGGGGGAGACCAAGATAGAGGGAGTTGCAATAATCTAACCGGGATGTAACAAATGCATGAATTACTGTTTTTAAGTCTTTGGGAGACAAAGAGGGTTTGAGATGGGAAATAATTCTCAGCTGATGGAAGCTACTCTTGATAACAGAGCTAATCTGCCTTTTAAAACAGAGCTCTGAATCAAGGATGACACCTAGATTTTTGGCATGTGGCTTGACAAAAGAGGAGAGGTGGGCTAATTTCCCTTCAATCAGGGGTCTAGCTTTAGAAGGACCAAAAATTATGACCTCTGTCTTATTATCATTTAGCTGAAGGAAGTTATTATTCATCCAGCACTTAATATCCTGGAGACAATCCAGAAGAGGCTGAATGGAGTTATCAGATTTTAAGGGCAGGTATAGCTGGGTGTCATCAGCATAGAAGTGAAAAGAGATGTCATATCGCCGGATGATGTCACCAAGGGGGAGCATGTATAAACAGAACAGCAAAGGGCCCAAAATGGAGCCTTGCGGGACCCCATAGGAAACAGGAGCTGAGGAGGAAGAGAAACAACCAAGGGATACTGAGAAGGTTCTGGTAGGAGCTGAACCAAAGTAGTGCTGTCCCCTTTATGCCTACCCAGTCCTCAAGACGGGTAAGGAGGGTGTTGTGGTCCACAGTATCAAACGCTGCGCTGAGGTCCAATAGAACCAGGATTTCATTTTGACCTGAATCTTGAGTGAGAAGCAGATCGTTGGTGACGTTTAGCAGAGCCGATTCAGTACTGTGGAGTGTTCTAAAACCTGACTGGAAGGGCTCAAGGATGTTATGCTCAGTCAGAAAGGGAAGCAACTGGGCCAGCACTACTTTCTCCAGTACCTTGGAAAGGAAAGGGAGTTTAGAGATGGGGCGGTAATTATTCAAAGAATTTGCATCCAGGTTGGGCTTTTTAAGCAGGGTTTGGACCACCGCATGCTTTAAGCAGGCAGGGACAGCACCAGATGTCAAACAGGAGTTGATAACTAGCTTTATGGAAGGGCCCAACATATCAAAGGTCTCTTTCAAGATAGGAGAGGGGACAACATCACCAGGGGAAGATGTGGGTTTCATACAGAGGACTATGTCCTTGAGATCTGCTAGCGATACATCAGCAAAGTGACTGAAAGTAAATAAAGGGCCTGAAGACACCTTAACTGGGGGGGGGGGGGGGGAAGGCAGAAGAGGGGGAGAGAACAGTGCTCTGATGTTTTCGATTTTATCAATGAAAATTTTCTTAAATTTCTCACAAGCATCAGCACTTGTGAAGGGAGCAGGTGAGAGTGGAGGGTTGGTGATTTGATTAATAGTGTGAAACAGAATTTTGGGTCTGTTAGCATGTTGATTAATAATATCAGAGAAGTATTTAGCTCTGGCTGCTTTGGCGGCTGCCTGGAAGGATGCTAAAGTAGATTTAAAAATGTCATGGGAGACTGGAAGACGGTCTTTTAGCCATTTCCTTTCAGCTCTCTGGCAGGCCTGGCATTATCTAACCAGACTTGAGATTTAAATTTCGGACGCTTGTGACAAAGAGGAGCCACCATATCAAGAATGATATGGTGGCTCCTTTTTGTCAGAATTATTTATTAAAAAGTATACCTGCTGATATTTTAAAAAGTCTCCATGATCCTTGTGTTTCTTGAAATAGAATGTATGAAATAAATACATTTGGTAAAGGTTGTGATTATTCTGTTTGTTTGTCTTTATTAGACGTCTGTATGTGAGCAGCTGCTCTCCAGCCCTGCCTTTGAAAGCTGTAAAGCCGTAGTGAACGCCGACTCATTCATCAAGGCCTGTGCGAGGGACCTCTGCCTGTGTGCCAACAGCTCTGACTCCTTCTGCCTATGCGGCACCATTTCTGAGTACTCACGTCAGTGCATCCATGCCGGAGGAAAACCCGGCGAATGGAGAACAGAACAGTTCTGCTGTGAGTATCTCCTGTTATCTCCGTCAGTATCCACAGGGATGAGGTGAGCAGCAGTAACTAATATGCCCATATGTCCTCCAGCAAAATCATGCCCCTCCAACATGGTGCACCAGGAGTGTGGAAGCCCGTGTGTGGACACCTGCTCAAACCCTGACAGAGGACAGGTGTGTGAGGAGCACTGCATGGATGGATGCTTCTGCCCACCAGGTATGAATCTCTGACAAATCGGTCTGCTGTTTCATTTATTGTTGGTGTCCCTGATGTATGAAGTTACTCAGTAGCCCAAAACCTATTTACCTTTATATAGGCACTGTGTTTGATGATGTCACTGGGAAGGGCTGCATCAGTTCAACAAAGTGCTCCTGCAGCAACAACGGAAACATATACCAACCTGGAGAGTCTTATTCCAGCAACTGTACACACTGGTAAGTACTCTGGAATGTTGCATGTAGCAGTATGCACAGTGGTGCCTGAGGTATTTTGAAGGTAACTAGTTTTTATATGTTCCTAAAGTTGCTCATGGTGAAATGTAAGAACTGTTTTTCCACAATGATACCACCATGTTATTAGTGTTTGCAAGGCATATCTTTTGGCTTTAGAATTTTGCACAGAAACATCTTACTGTTGCTTGAATGATAATTTGTTCAAATTGACTAAATGTACTCAATTGTGTTTCTAACCAGTACCTGTGGTGGTGGCCAGTGGAGCTGTATAGAGAAGGACTGCCCAGCAACATGCTCTGTGGAGGGAGGCTCCCACTTCTTCACCTATGATGGGAAAGCCTACACTTTCCATGGGGACTGTACCTATGTCCTCACAAAGGTCAGTTTCCATACACAACTCCGACTGAGGTGCTGAGATCAACTCCAGTACTGACATTTCTTTTATTTTAATGATCTAGTCTTGATAATCCATATATTCTGATACAGTTTGAGAATCTTTACTGATCAAAGAAAGACATACTTATATGTTCATGCTTGTTCTAAGCTTATAAGTTAAGCTTGGCCTTTGCCTTTCCCGGCAGCACACCCAGCCAAATCATCGTAGAGAACTTAGATGAGCATTTATGCTGGGGTGCTAGATAGATAGATAGATACTTTATTGATCCCCATGGGGAAATTCAAGAATGTTGGGAAGTAAAGTGTAGAAGTGTGTAGAAGTGTGTTTCTTGTCATTCATCTTGAAGTACTGTGAATTCTGTACACTCTTCTCTTTGAGAAATAAAACGACTTTACCATATTTCTGTTAATTTGGCCAAATGTCTTTGCCATCCTGCATACCATAAATTTGCGTTTTTTTGTCTTTCTTGTTTGGATTGCACAACTTATTGTGTCAAATGTGCGTCTTCAACCCTCTTATGAGTCAGAGCATGCGACCTATGCTCTTTTACTTCATCTTGCCCAAAGTCTTGTCAAATGTCATGTCATTATTCCACATCAGGCTACCAGTCAGGCTCAGCAGTCAATAATACACAAACACAGATACATTTTTTTGACAATTATGGAATTCAGTCTTTTTGAGATGCAAAGAAAACTCCATATAGGAGAAGTAACTTTGCAAAATGTTTTCTGAAATTCCACTTCACAACACAGTCAACAGTTTTCACCGATTTAACTTTTTATTTAAAACACGTTCTGTCTTGTTCATCCCGTGATTCCGTTTCTTCTTTCAAAGGTTCATTCATTTTGTGCAGCTTGAGTCTAACTTCAAATTGATGTCTTTATCCCTTCTGGGTCAGAAACTAATGACGTTCTGCAGTCGTAATGGAATCAACTTTTATCTCGTAAATTACCCCACTAATAATGCCCTGAATGGTATGAAACTTCTACAGTAGTACAACTATGACCTTTAGTTCAATAACGAGGCATTAGAAAGTTTGTAAGTGCACTTTTGTAAACTTCTAATATTTTGTATATATGTTTTTGCAGCAGTGTAATGGGGCCGACTTCACAGTGCTTGGGGATCTTGTCAGATGTGGTTTGACAGACACAGAGACCTGTCTAAAGGCTGTGACACTGGCAGTTTCTGGAGATACTGTGAGTACTACTTGCTAATGTTGACATATAAAACTTCTCCACTCATGGTTGACAATACCGTCAATTTGTTTAATTTTGTGGAAAATTTGTATCTATTTTTAGATCACATCAAATTCAGTAGTTACATACATGTCATTTAAATGATTTTGTCTTAATTTTCTAGGTGATTAATATCCAGCCCAATGGAAAAGTTTTTGTTAACAGGATGTACTCGCAGTTGCCCCTGTCTACAGGTTTGTTGCTGGCACATAATGCTGGAATTAACAGCCTAAAATGGTCATGACTGGTTTATTTGGTAATGCATTCATAACATGGCGTTCTTTGATTACTTTTATAGCTGGAGTGACGATTTTTGAAGCATCCACATTTTTCATCATTGTTCAGACCTCAGTTGGCATTCAGTTGGAAATTCAGCTGTCCCCGATCATGCAGGTGTACATCACAGCAGATTCTAAACTCAAGCAAAAGACATGTGGTACGTACCAATGTAATGAAACACAACAATGTCCAACAATGACCTTTAGATGGGCCTAATTCAGTTACTCTCAATGCACCCGCAGGTCTGTGTGGAAACTTTAACAGCATTCAGGCTGATGATTTCTTGGCGATGAATGGAATTACTGAGGGGACAGCATCAGGCTTTGCCAACACCTGGAAAACAAGAGCCAGCTGTCCTGATGTGAAGAGCAGTTTGGAGAACCCCTGCAGCCTGAGCATCGACAATGGTAGAGATAGCATGACAAGCTTGTTGATGTGTTTGCAAAATGCATGCTAAGGATGGCCAGGATAATAAGCTGATGAATATGGTTTTCTTATCATTACAGAGAAGTATGCCCAGCAGTGGTGCTCCCTGCTCACAGACCCTGACGGCGTGTTTTCCCCATGCCACAGTGAGATCAACCCAGACATCTACAAATCGGTTTGTCCTTAAGCATACTATGGGGCATATTTTTATCTAAAACGCATGATCTGAAGCATATGGTTTAAGTGCATTTAGGGTGTGTCCAGGCCACATTTGATAATTTGACAGTGGAACAAGTGATCGGATTCCAAGTGTTCAGATGCCAGGCACATGGTTCAAATAGGCTGTTCATATGTTTCTTAATTAAGCATGGGACTAGTTTGGGCATAACATCAATTAAACCAATGAGAATACCATCCTCATCTCTACATTCCCAGTAGTGTGTGTACTATGGTGCGGTGCTATTACAATGATGAGTAAAAGCATCTCTGCAGGAGGAATCTGCTTGCATGCACGACTGTCTATGCAACAGCAAGCTTTCAATAAAGTAGACTGAATGTGACAAGTAGAATACTGAATATGCGTCTGTGCTTGCCTAGTAATTTAAGTCATAAGCAACGACAAAACAGTGTCTTACACACTGTTATTTATGTTTACAGTACTGACTGATGAGGTTATAATCGAAAACAAAGCAACACTTACCCTAATAATATTCAAATGACTGCATAAAAAGCCTAAGGACTTTCATCCAAGCACAGTAGTAGAGTCTTTGTGTTACGTTGTGAGGGGGTCGTTGCTAAAGGGCAGATCACTAGTTATACTTCTTGACAATGCACTCTGAAAAAAACATTGTGATACTGCACATGTCATTTTAGACCAAGTTTTTCTTGGTCAGTGGCATTATCATTTTCAGTGGTGCCAAAATAGCAATTTGTGATCATGCTCTTGACCACACATTGTGCAAAGACAGTTGCGTCACGTCTGGCACTGCGATGCACCAGGTGTAAGATAGGGCCCTAGAGGTTTTGTCAACTAGTCGACTAGTTAAAAATCACTAGTCTGTGCTGTAAACAGCAATCAACTAGTTGTGGGCAAATGTAGGGAAGTATTTGACCGAAAATGAAACTTGTTCCTTGCTTAAGGCACCAAACCCCTTCAGCCGTTTCTACTGGTCGGGGTTCGAACCGGCAATCCTCCTGTCTGAAGTCTGAAGCCCTAACCAGTAGGCCACGGCGGCCTAATGCATAATGTTAGCGCTAGCATGGTGCAAATATGCATGGTGCATACTGGTGCAAAACGACTAGTCAACTAGCCAACAACTATTATGAAAAACTTGTCAACTAGCAAATATCAGCAGTTGTGAAACCTTTAATACACACGTTACAACATCAACTGCAACAGTTATGATCACTATGAGTAGAGGCATGGCAAACCAAATTTGATTTAGATTTTTTTGGTGATTTTCTGCTGTAGAACTGCATGTACGACAGCTGCAACTGTGAGAAAAGTGAGGACTGCATGTGTGCTGCTCTCTCATCCTATGTGCATGCATGTGCAGCTAAAGGCATCCAGCTGAACGGGTGGAGAGACACAACCTGCAGTGAGTGAGAACACAGCATCCAACACAAAACAGTCATTTACCTGTGTAGATATTGCTCTCATGACACCATGCTATGCGCAGTTCACGACAGTCACCTTGGCCCATGGACATTTCATTTTGAATGCAATCTCTGAACTAATTTCACTTATGTAATGTATTTTTTGTTATTGTTTGTTATGTCTTAATGTCTGTGTGTAGAGAGCTTTGTGTTATACTCTGTGCATGACAAATGGACTATATAAAGAAAGTACCTACTTACTGACCTACTCATTGTATTATATAATGCAGAAATTGGTGCTGAAAACTTATTTTTTTGTCTTCAGAGAAATATGCCAACAACTGCCCGAGCAACATGGCGTATGCCTACAGCATACAAAACAGTGACCGCACATGCCGTTGCTACAGCGATCCTGACTTCACCTGCTCAGCTACATTTGCACCTGTGGATGGATGCATCTGTGAAAAGGGAACATATCTGGACGAAGGTGGGACATGTGTTGCACCAGCCAACTGCTCCTGCTACTACAAGGGCCAGGTGATTCCTCCAGGGGAGGTCATCAGCAAGGACAAGGCCACATGGTAAGAAGCTGTTTACTTCTTTTTGTGAAAACATCATGAAAAACGTGTTAGCTTTGCATTCTGATCCTTTATCTTCTGCAGAGTATCCCAGTACTCTGCAAAATGCTATAGTCTTTCTGTTGGGGTTTCCACTTCATATGAATTGATTGTGAAAGAAGACTCACTATGATGGGGAAATCCCAAATATTAAAGCATTTCTCTATTCACTATAAATGAACAGGAGAATCCACACTTCATCAAACCATTGGATCTCAGAGCAGGGACAGGGACATATTTTTAATATGGTGCAAACAGACTAACGTCAGGACTCGTAGTCAGGAAAAAATAATGTATGAATGGCACCTTTAAATGGTCAGCCTACACGTAATTGGCAGTCTCTTATTGTTCAACATGTCAATACACACAGCTTGTTTGACACCACAATATAAGAAACAATTAATAGTTATCCAAAAGAAATTGCATACAGAACCAAATACACAAAGTCATGGAAAACAAGACAAATTAATTTCTTAATGTAGACCATATGGCTCTATGGTGTTTTGTGTAAATATCCAGCAAGTTTGTCTGCAGAGGAGTTTGTTAACAATATCACTGCCTCTTGACAATGGGGAGATTGTCTCAATGCCCTGAATTTTGAGAGAAGCATGATTATTATTCAGCCGTGCCCTTGTGTAAGTTAGATTTTTTGATTGAATTGCATTCTTATGTTCGGCTTGTTTCGTTTGTCCAACATACAATAAACTACACGTACAGCACGCTATGCGAGTGCTGCTGCAATTGATGAAATTATTGATCTTCAAGCTTTTGCCTGTGTGCGGATGTTTGAGGAATTGACCGATCGGAGCAATGGGCACAGTGACCATATTAGTAAAACCCTGTGGGGGGGGGGGGGGGGGGGTAGGAAACCAGGAGGGGGGGGGGAGAAGAGGGTGAATGTCTGTCTGAGTGAACTATGAACTATGTGGTCTCTGATGTTATGTTACCTGCACATCTGAAGATGATCACTGGCGGTATAGCAGAAATTTCTAGGAGGGATGGATTTTAAAAATATCCCAATGTAAATAGTGTGTTTGATCTTGCTCACTCTTACTGTATGTTAAATCCTGTAGAGAAGCAGGACTGGGGAGGAGCGTGAGACTTGAGTTTTTTGGTTAGAAGGAAGTGTCAAAGAGCCTGCTGCTCTTTGAACGGCTATCTGTAAATACTGTTCTGAATAGCCTCTAGCTGTAAAACGTTCTTTCATAAAACAATGACTTTTGGATGAAAATCACCAGGCCTATCTGAGCTACAATTTCTGTGCTATCTTAGAAACTGGCCAGTGAGAATATTTTTAATGGAATGTTTAGGTTGGTTGCTGTTGTAGTAGTAGTAGTTTGCAGTTGCCCATTTCAACCTTTGTAGATGGTTAGAACTAGAAAATGTCCATGTCCACGAGGCTGTAGCTACTTCTTTGCAAATGTCAAATTATCTGTTGTAGAGTTCAAATACTGAAAAAAAATCATTAAGTTTGTTTGCAGTTCTTTTCCTTTTTTGTTTGAAGTTTTGTGAGTGCCCATACAAATTCAAGGCCATAAGTGATCTCATCTGACAGACATTAGGCATTGAAAGATTGCACCAGAAAATAAATGACAAATTTAGCACACCTGCAACAATTCTGTCTTTAATAAGCAGTTTAGCCTCATTTTCTAAAGATAAATAAATAAATAAAAAAATATTTCTTTACTTTACTTAACAGTGGATGTTGCAGTGGAACAGAACATTTCTGCATTTTTGATTGAGGAAAAACAAATATACAAGCTGGTGGAATTTCCCAATTTGTTGAGTTGATACCGCCTAGCCCTATAGCCATGACCCCTCCTCAAGACTGTGTAACATTTACACAGATTTCTGGATGATTTTTTTTCCAGAAGAGTGCCTTTAGTTTGAAAGATGGACTTTTTGTGTATACTCAGTTGTGGTCATTTAAATGTCTCATGAAAATGTTTCTTCTTCTTCTTCTTAATATTTCAGCACATGCAAAGCTGGTAAACTCAGCTGCATGGGAGAAACTACACATCTTACTAGTAAGTCCATTTTTACAGCCATTACAAATGGTATACAGTCAGAAATATATGGTGTGATTTTGTGACAATGCCTATACCAATAACAGTAAATCAGACAGCTGACCTTAACTGACCTCATCATACACTGAAATAAGTGAGAAAGATCATGTGAATGTGGGATAACATCTCTAATCTGTCAACAGCATGCCCAGCACCCATGGTGTATTTCGACTGCTCTAATGCTGACGCAGGAGCCAAAGGTGCTGAGTGTCAGAGGAGTTGCAAAACCCTGCATATGGCCTGTGTGAGTGTTGGGGAATCCCTTGCTAGTTCTTACTTAGTAGGTTTAACCTGAGAGTGGTAATCTTCCACTTTACACCCTTGAGAAAATCTCACCCATCCCCAGCTTTTGTCTATCAGAACTATACTTTGTTCTTAGAGTCTGTACCATTTCCCCTCACTTAGGAAAAGTAATGTACTTTGTCTTAGTAATGTACTTTTGTTTGTTGAAACAGATCAGCGCTGAGTGTGTCTCAGGCTGTGTGTGTCCTTCTGGTCTGGTCTCTGATGGAAAAGGTGGCTGTGTAAAGGAGGACCAGTGTCCCTGTTACCACAATGGAGCTCAGTACAAAGCTGGAGACAGTATCAAGGTTGACTGCAATGAATGGTATGGTTGTTAGTCCACCTTTTGTTATTAACAGTACAGCTGTTTGGATACTTTTTTCTCTGAATATCTTTCCTTGTTTGGAAACAGCACTTGCAAAGACACAACATGGGACTGCACATCGAACTTGTGCCATGGCACCTGTGCCATCTATGGAGATGGACATTACATCACTTTTGATGGGAAGAGATTCAACTTTGATGGGAGCTGTGAATACATCCTAACTGAGGTGTGTTGTTGTGTCCCTTGTTTTGAGTGCAAGCGCTGAACAGACAAAGGGGCATGAGGAGCAGTTCACTAAATTTGACAAAGTGTGTACAAAGGGTTTACAATCACAGACCGCACCTTTAACGCATTTTACAATTTTTTGCTGTTTGCAGAATTATTGTGGACATGGAAGTACTAATGGAACCTTCAGAGTCATCACTGAGAACATTCCATGTGGAACCACAGGAGCGACATGTTCCAAAGCCATCAAACTGTTTTTGGGGGTGAGGACACATTTAAATGACTGTAATGGTGAATGGCTGCTATATGAAGTCCAGAAACCTGATGATGTTGTCCTCTTTTTGAATGCTGTCCTGTTTGTAGAGCAATGAGTTGATACTGACAGATGGAGGTTACCAAGTTGTTAAAAGAAATTCAGGAGCAGAGGTGCCCTACCAGATCCACACAATGGGGATCTACCTTGTGATTGAAGCTAACAATGGTCTGATTCTCATGTGGGACAGAAGAACAAGTCTCTTCCTTAAGCTGAGTCCAGAGTTTAAGGTGAGGATCACTAATATTTGTGTAATATTTGGATAGTGTCAATAAATGGAATGAATAAATGACGTTTTTTGTTTTTCACTGATCACTTTATTCTTCTTAAAGGGTCATGTTTGTGGCCTTTGTGGAAACTATGATGGCAACGCTAACAATGACTTTGGCACAAGAAACCAAGGACAGGCCATTCAGTCTCTGGAGTTTGGAAATAGCTGGAAAGTTTCTCCAAGCTGCCCTGATGTAAAACAGACACAAAGTCCCTGCACATCCAACCCTTACAGAAAATCTTGGGCTCAGAAAAAGTGTAGCATTATCATAAGTGAAGCATTTGCATCATGCCATTTTCAGGTAAGCTGAATGTAACTACCGTAAATCCTCAAATTGTGACTGGGGTCTTTTATTTACTTTACGCAAAGTACAGGTCTTTATTTGGGGCAGGCTTATATTCAAGGCAGGCCTTTATTTCTTATTAGGCTTCTGTTGTAGAATTTTATTCTTAAATAAAGTAGGCTAAAAGGCTACTCATAAAATAACAACTTGCCAGACACGCCTTCATGAACAATAACAAATTAGCGTAAATAACAGCAAGTTAAGGACATATTTTTTTCTAACATGTTTTTGTTGTGAGACATGCGTTTCGTTTGGAGCGTATACTGGCTATTAAAAGCAGAAGTTTTTCGTTTTGGTTTGGGATTTAATTTACTGTTGGACTGTTTGATATTGCTAAATGTTGGGACTGATGGACACTGAAATCTGGGGGGTATTTGAAGGTTCACTATTAAGTTTCATGTAGTTGAAAGAGTGTCCACAGGATTTCCAGGAAAGGCAGCCGTTTTCATTTTATTGAACGTGCGCTGTGCTTTAATGAAAATCTTATTGCGTAGCCAAGTAACTTAAATTGAGTTAAATTGAGAGTAATTTTTTAATGATGTATGATTTAGGCCTACTTGTTGTATTAAATCCATAGGCTGGATGGATGACTTAATAGACATAATGGAGACTTTTCATTGGCAACAATAGGCTTGCAACCTTAAGGCCGACAGCCTATTAAACCAACCAACAATATAAAATATTAAAAAGAGCTAGTTTCTTACATTGAGTTAAATCGAAACAATATCTTCTAGTGCTCGTGGACTGATAGCCCTACTAGTCGGCAATTATTACCCCGGCTTGTATTTGGGGCCCGGCCTTTATTTGTCCGAATCGACCATGACCCGACTATTATCCAAGGTCCGGCTATAAATACAATCCCGGACATAATTTGAGGATTTATGGTATTGCTGCTTCATGGATCTTTAATGAGGCCCTCTTGTTCTCCCTGTGCAATTCTTGTGTGCTTAACTGGCATATCTTTCCTGACAAGGTGGATCCTTCTCCATTCTATGATGCCTGCGTGAGTGACTCATGTGCCTGTGATAGTGGTGGAGACTGTGAGTGTTTCTGCACTGCAGTGGCTGCTTATGCAGCCGCCTGTAATGAAGCTGGAGCCTGTGTAGCCTGGAGAACCCCAAAGATCTGCCGTAAGTAATAACAACATATCTCTAGAGTACTCCCACAGTTATATAAGTATTTTATACAAGTTTTCAAATGGTAAGTTCAGAGTGATCTTTGGACAGTGACACAATTGTTATACTTTTGTTTCTGTAAACCACCAGAATGGATCTGAAATTAAGCACTCAGGAAATGTTTGATGCGTAGATTTTCAGCAAAATATGACCACTGCCAGTCCTGAACATTATCTCCCCAATAATAAATCATACTTGTCAATTTGTCTCAATCTCCTTCTCCATCCCCTACTCTTGCAACTTTTGTGTATGTAAATTAGTGTGTACATATGTACGTTTGTGTGACGCCCCTCTGCTCCCCCTTCGGGCCATCTGCCGTTTTCCATGGTGGCCACACGGGCAGGTTGCTGGCTTGCAGTGGGGAGACTAATTAAAGAAGATTGGCCTCACCTGGCGCCGGTGTAGGCCTATATATCATTGCCTTGTATCACTCTCTCTCTCTCCCACCGTTCAGACACTTTTTTTGTATATGTGTGCTTCTCTGTGTGTGTGTGTGTGTGTGTATGTGTGTGTGTGTGTGTGTGTGGGGGGGTGGGGGGGGGTAATGTTGTGTGTGTGTGTGTATGTCTGCTTACCTGCATGTGTGTGTGTTTTATGTGTGTGTGTGTGTGTGTGTTCTTTTGTGAGTGGGTGTGTGGGGGTAATGGGGTGTGTGTGTTTATGTGTGTGTGTGTGCCTGCATGTCTGTGTTTTATGCGTGTGGGGGGGGGGGGTTCCCTGTCATGCTTGTGGGGCTACATGCCCATCAAGTTTCGTGTACCCCAGTCTTTCAGTGTTCCGGGAATCGTTGACACAAAATTTTTGAAGAAAAAAAATCCGGAAGACATAATAATAATAATAATAATAACTATTACATTTTTGCGAAAATCCATTTGCACTATTTATGCAAATAGTAATCTATGAAGTTGAAAATGGTGTGGCCCTGACCTGTGATGATCATTTTCTAATCCTGTCTAAATAATTTCCCAATGGCTTGTCCTCTCATTGCAGCTCTCTTCTGTGATTACTACAACCCACCTGGTGAGTGTGAGTGGCACTACAAACCCTGTGGAGCTCCATGCATGAAGACCTGCAGGAATCCCACTGGGCAGTGCTCTCAGCAAATACCAGCGCTAGAGGGTAGGAAAGACATCACACCACACACATTTAACATACTGTGTATGCTTGAATGTCCACTTTCTTAAAGGTGTTGTGGAGCTGCTACCAATAATAGTTGTTTTTTTCTGTGAACCGAAGTGGGTGTGTCATTCGACAGGTTAGTTATGCATGCTACACCCTCTGTTGATGCATCCTGGGTTCCATTCAAAACTAGTGGAAATGCAGGCTGGTTCACTAGATAGCACCAAGGTTCAAATAATTTGGAATAGAACCGGTTCAAGAACCAGAATTAAAAAACGACTAGTAAGAGCTGATTTATTTCTTGTGGGACAAAGAATGACGTCCAAAAGATCACATTTGAACACATCATTGTGCATTGGGAAAATACTTTTTTCAAGACAAGAATTTTTCCTTTGGGTCAAAACAATTGTAATCACTGTTAATAGAAGGGCATTTTATCTTTGATCATAAGGATCTTCAAACATTGTATGAAAAAGTTTATTCTGCCCCTTCACCCTCAGGTTGTTACCCTCAATGTCCTGCTGATGAGCCCTTTTTTGATGAAGACACCATGAAGTGTGTACAGAGGGAGAAATGTGGTTGTTTCGATAGTAATGGCAGACACTACAGCAATGGAGAGAAAGTCCCTTCCACAGCAAACTGTGAAACATGGTATATCAAACAAAGTATATTAAACAACAAATGCACATAAGACGACTGGATAACTTAGACATTAAACTTATCTTTTATCTTTCCACAGCCAATGCATTTCCACAACCATCAGCTGCAAATTTGATGCCGCAGGTGAGAATTGCTTTATGGAATAGTATTGAGACTTTGTTGTAAAAATGCATTACTAGAGCCAGATTTTGATCAAATAAAATTCTATTGTATCTGCAGCTTGCACCTGTCTATACCATAATAAGGTTTACCACATTGGCGAACATATATATAACACTACCGATGGAATGGGTAGCTGCTTCATAGCTGTTTGTGGAGAGAATGGGACTATTATTCGGTCAATTTATCCTTGTCCCACAACCCCAACAACAACAGTGTCATCACCAGTGTTTACCTCCACTACTCCAGGTAAGAGCACATACTGTATACTATGTTTTCAAAGTTCAGCTGTTTTTTCCTGCAAAATATTGTTAATAAGGGGCAATGGAACACATATACATTTGCATAGAAAAATATACATATTTTGATGGTCTGATATTTTTTTGAAAACTTACTCAACCAAACCATTGAATTGGGTGTAATGGGTCACTATTGTAAATAAATGGGCATGAAGGAACTATAATTTCAAACACTGCCAAATTATAGAAATTGGAGATTAAGGGCACAAAAATGCTAATTTAAGCCACTAGAGATGACATAACAAGGAATTACCAGTGCATGAAAAATATAGTATATCCATTGTTGAGATATAGCATTCACAAGAATGGGCCTTTCATGGTTACAGTGAACTTGAACATTAACCTTTTATCATCATTTTTCCCCATTGTTTTTTTCCTACAAAGGGCTAAACAACAAATCATAGATTTTCAAAACATTGAGTGCAGTTCAAGTAATACCAGAATTACTAGATTTGTGTTTTGTAATCAATTACGCTTCTTTTATGTCAACAGAAACAACAGAATATATCTCAACTGACTACACAACACCCACTGTCCCCCCAATAACATCAACCCCATATTGCAAAGTATGTACTTGGTCAAAATGGATAAATGTTGATTATCCACAATTTGGCCCTGGAGGAGGTGACAATGAATCAATTAGTAATATCATTAAGAAGGGTTACAAAATATGTGAAAGACCAGTTAATGTCAGTTGTCAAGCAGCCCGTTATCCAAAGGTCCCTCTGTCAGAACTGGATCAAAAAGTGACCTGCAACACTGAAGTGGGATTAGTTTGTAAAAACATTGATCAAAGCCCAGTACCGATGTGCTTAGATTATGAGATAAAGGTTGAGTGTTGTAAGATGGAGCCATGTCCAACAACAACAAATACTCCAGCTCCAATGCCAACACCAACAACAACATCCACCACGACCACAACAACAACTCCAATAACAACACCTCCATCAACAACACCCAGTACACCTATCCCAATCTGTACCTGTGAGTGGTCTGACTGGATTGATCTCGGTCCTCCATCATCTGGCCCTGATGGAGGAGACTCTGAATCAATTTCCCAACTCATAAATTCCAAACGTATTGGTTGTCCACAACCAACAGAAGTTGAGTGCAGGGCTAAGATGTATCCAACATTGCCACTTTCTCAGTTGGGCCAAGATGTCACTTGCAATCCATCGGTAGGAGTTGTTTGCCTGAACAAAAACCAGGGAAATAATCAAGAGTGTTTCGATTATGAAATCAGAGTACGCTGCTGTGGACCATGCACAACCACTACCACTACAACACCCACAAGTACATCAACTCCTTCTACATCTACAACTCCAACATCAACAACAACCTCCACAACAACTACAACCACTGAAAAACCCTCAACAACTGTACCAACGACACAACCAACATCAACATCCACCACAACCACAACAACAACTCCATCAACAACACCCAGTACACCTATCCCACGCTGTACCTGTGAGTGGTCTGACTGGATTGACCTGGGACCCCCAACACCTGGCACTGATGGAGGAGACTCTGTATCAATCTCACAACTCATTAATTCTGGACGAATTGGCTGTCAGCAACCCAAAAATGTTGAATGCAGGGCCAAGCTGTACCCAACTTTACCACTTTCTCAAGTGGGACAGGACGTCACATGCAATCCATCTGTTGGACTTGTTTGCTTGAACAAAAACCAAGGACTCCAAAAGATTTGCTTTGATTATGAAATTCGAGTGCAGTGTTGTGGGCCATGTCCACCAACTACAACTACAACAACAACAACACCGACACCGTCACCATCAACTTCAACAACTACTCCCACGACCACAATGACATCTACTACATCTACCAGCACCGTAACATCTACAACACCTAGTACACCTATCCCAATCTGTACCTGTGAGTGGTCTGACTGGATTGATCTCGGTCCTCCATCATCTGGCCCTGATGGAGGAGACTCTGAATCAATTTCCCAACTCATAAATTCCAAACGTATTGGTTGTCCACAACCAACAGAAGTTGAGTGCAGGGCTAAGATGTATCCAACATTGCCACTTTCTCAGTTGGGCCAAGATGTCACTTGCAATCCATCGGTAGGAGTTGTTTGCCTGAACAAAAACCAGGGAAATAATCAAGAGTGTTTCGATTATGAAATCAGAGTACGCTGCTGTGGACCATGCACAACCACTACCACTACAACACCCACAAGTACATCAACTCCTTCTACATCTACAACTCCAACATCAACAACAACCTCCACAACAACTACAACCACTGAAAAACCCTCAACAACTGTACCAACGACACAACCAACATCAACATCCACCACAACCACAACAACAACTCCATCAACAACACCCAGTACACCTATCCCACGCTGTACCTGTGAGTGGTCTGACTGGATTGACCTGGGACCCCCAACACCTGGTACTGATGGAGGAGACTCTGTATCAATCTCACAACTCATTAATTCTGGACGAATTGGCTGTGAGCAACCCAGAAATGTTGAATGCAGGGCCAAGCTGTACCCAACTTTACCACTTTCTCAATTGGGACAGGTAGTCACATGCAATCCATCTGTTGGACTTGTTTGCTTAAACAAAAACCAAGGGCTCCAAACGATTTGCTTTGATTATGAAATTCGAGTGCAGTGTTGTGGACCATGTCCACCAACTACGACTACAACAACAACAACACCGACACCGTCACCATCAACTTCAACAACTACTCCCACGACCACAATGACATCTACTACATCTACCAGCACCGTAACATCTACAACACCTAGTACACCTATCCCAATCTGTACCTGTGAGTGGTCTGACTGGATTGATCTCGGTCCTCCATCATCTGGCCCTGATGGAGGAGACTCTGAATCAATTTCTCAACTCATAAATTCCAAACGTATTGGTTGTCCACAACCAACAGAAGTTGAGTGCAGGGCTAAGATGTATCCAACATTGCCACTTTCCCAGTTGGGCCAAGATGTCACTTGCAATCCATCGGTAGGAGTTGTTTGCCTGAACAAAAACCAGGGAATTAATCAAGAGTGTTTCGATTATGAAATCAGAGTACGCTGCTGTGGACCATGCACAACCACTACCACAACAACACCCACAAGTACATCAACTCCTTCTACACCTACAACTCCAACATCAACAACAACCTCCACAACAACTACAACCACTGAAACACCCTCAACGACTGTACCAAGGACACCGTCAACTTCAACAACTACTCCCACGACCACAACGACATCTACTACATCTACCAGCACCGTAACATCGACAACACCTAGTACACCTATCCCAATCTGTACCTGTGAGTGGTCTGACTGGATTGATCTCGGTCCTCCATCATCTGGCCCTGATGGAGGAGACTCTGAATCAATTTCTCAACTCATAAATTCCAAACGTATTGGTTGTCCACAACCAACAGAAGTTGAGTGCAGGGCTAAGATGTATCCAACATTGCCACTTTCCCAGTTGGGCCAAGATGTCACTTGCAATCCATCGGTAGGAGTTGTTTGCCTGAACAAAAACCAGGGAATTAATCAAGAGTGTTTTGATTATGAAATCAGAGTACGCTGCTGTGGACCATGCACAACCACTACCACAACAACACCCACAAGTACATCAACTCCTTCTACACCTACAACTCCAACATCAACAACAACCTCCACAACAACTACAACCACTGAAACACCCTCAACGACTGTACCAAGGACACCGTCAACTTCAACAACTACTCCCACGACCACAACGACATCTACTACATCTACCAGCACCGTAACATCGACAACACCTAGTACACCTATCCCAATCTGTACCTGTGAGTGGTCTGACTGGATTGATCTCGGTCCTCCATCATCTGGCCCTGATGGAGGAGACTCTGAATCAATTTCTCAACTCATAAATTCCAAACGTATTGGTTGTCCACAACCAACAGAAGTTGAGTGCAGGGCTAAGATGTATCCAACATTGCCACTTTCCCAGTTGGGCCAAGATGTCACTTGCAATCCATCGGTAGGAGTTGTTTGCCTGAACAAAAACCAGGGAATTAATCAAGAGTGTTTCGATTATGAAATCAGAGTACGCTGCTGTGGACCATGCACAACCACTACCACAACAACACCCACAAGTACATCAACTCCTTCTACACCTACAACTCCAACATCAACAACAACCTCCACAACAACTACAACCACTGAAACACCCTCAACGACTGTACCAAGGACACCGTCAACTTCAACAACTACTCCCACGACCACAACGACATCTACTACATCTACCAGCACCGTAACATCGACAACACCTAGTACACCTATCCCAATCTGTACCTGTGAGTGGTCTGACTGGATTGATCTCGGTCCTCCATCATCTGGCCCTGATGGAGGAGACTCTGAATCAATTTCTCAACTCATAAATTCCAAACGTATTGGTTGTCCACAACCAACAGAAGTTGAGTGCAGGGCTAAGATGTATCCAACATTGCCACTTTCCCAGTTGGGCCAAGATGTCACTTGCAATCCATCGGTAGGAGTTGTTTGCCTGAACAAAAACCAGGGAATTAATCAAGAGTGTTTTGATTATGAAATCAGAGTACGCTGCTGTGGACCATGCACAACCACTACCACAACAACACCCACAAGTACATCAACTCCTTCTACACCTACAACTCCAACATCAACAACAACCTCCACAACAACTACAACCACTGAAACACCCTCAACGACTGTACCAAGGACACCGTCAACTTCAACAACTACTCCCACGACCACAACGACATCTACTACATCTACCAGCACCGTAACATCGACAACACCTAGTACACCTATCCCAATCTGTACCTGTGAGTGGTCTGACTGGATTGATCTCGGTCCTCCATCATCTGGCCCTGATGGAGGAGACTCTGAATCAATTTCTCAACTCATAAATTCCAAACGTATTGGTTGTCCACAACCAACAGAAGTTGAGTGCAGGGCTAAGATGTATCCAACATTGCCACTTTCCCAGTTGGGCCAAGATGTCACTTGCAATCCATCGGTAGGAGTTGTTTGCCTGAACAAAAACCAGGGAATTAATCAAGAGTGTTTTGATTATGAAATCAGAGTACGCTGCTGTGGACCATGCACAACCACTACCACAACAACACCCACAAGTACATCAACTCCTTCTACACCTACAACTCCAACATCAACAACAACCTCCACAACAACTACAACCACTGAAACACCCTCAACGACTGTACCAAGGACACCGTCAACTTCAACAACTACCCCCACGACCACAATGACATCTACTACATCTACCAGCACCGTAACATCGACAACACCTAGTACACCTATCCCAATTTGTACCTGTGAGTGGTCTGACTGGATTGATCTCGGTCCTCCATCATCTGGCCCTGATGGAGGAGACTCTGAATCAATTTCTCAACTCATAAATTCCAAACGTATTGGTTGTCCACAACCAACAGAAGTTGAGTGCAGGGCTAAGATGTATCCAGCATTGCCACTTTCCCAGTTGGGCCAAGATGTGATTTGCAATCCATCTGTAGGACTTGTTTGCCTGAACAAAAACCAGGGAAATAATCAAGAGTGTTTTGATTATGAAATCAAAGTACGCTGCTGTGGACCATGCACAACCACTACCACTACGACACCCACAAGTACATCAACTCCCTCTACACCTACAACTCCAACATCAACAACAAACTCCACAACAACTACAACCACTGAAACACCCTCAACAACTGTACCAACAACACCGTCAACTTCAACAACTACCCCCACGACCACAACGACATCTACTACATCCACCAGCACCGTAACATCTACAACACCTAGTACACCTATCCCAATCTGTACCTGTGAGTGGTCTGACTGGATTGATCTCGGTCCTCCATCATCTGGCCCTGATGGAGGAGACTCTGAATCAATTTCTCAACTCATAAATTCCAAACGTATTGGTTGTCTACAACCAACAGAAGTTGAGTGCAGGGCTAAGATGTATCCAACATTGCCACTTTCCCAGTTGGGCCAAGATGTCACTTGCAATCCATCGGTAGGAGTTGTTTGCCTGAACAAAAACCAGGGAATTAATCAAGAGTGTTTCGATTATGAAATCAGAGTACGCTGCTGTGGACCATGCACAACCACTACCACTACAACACCCACAAGTACATCAACTCCTTCTACACCTACAACTCCAACATCAACAACAACCTCCACAACAACTACAACCACTGAAACACCGTCAACTTCAACAACTACCCCCACGACCACAACGACATCTACTACATCTACCAGCACTGTAACATCGACAACACCTAGTACACCTATCCCAATTTGTACCTGTGAGTGGTCTGACTGGATTGATGTCGGTCCTCCATCATCTGGCCCTGATGGAGGAGACTCTGAATCAATTTCTCAACTCATAAATTCCAAACGTATTGGTTGTCCACAACCAACAGAAGTTGAGTGCAGGGCTAAGATGTATCCAGCATTGCCACTTTCCCAGTTGGGCCAAGATGTGATTTGCAATCCATCTGTAGGACTTGTTTGCCTGAACAAAAACCAGGGAAATAATCAAGAGTGTTTCGATTATGAAATCAGAGTACGCTGCTGTGGACCATGCACAACCACTACCACTACGACACCCACAAGTACATCAACTCCTTCTACACCTACAACTCCAACATCAACAACAACCTCCACAACAACTACAACCACTGAAACACCCTCAACAACTGTACCAACAACACCGTCAACTTCAACAACTACCCCCACGACCACAACGACATCTACTACATCTACCAGCACCGTAACATCGACAACACCTAGTACACCTATCCCAATTTGTACCTGTGAGTGGTCTGACTGGATTGATGTCGGTCCTCCATCATCTGGCCCTGATGGAGGAGACTCTGAATCAATTTCTCAACTCATAAATTCCAAACGTATTGGTTGTCCACAACCAACAGAAGTTGAGTGCAGGGCTAAGATGTATCCAGCATTGCCACTTTCCCAGTTGGGCCAAGATGTGATTTGCAATCCATCTGTAGGACTTGTTTGCCTGAACAAAAACCAGGGAAATAATCAAGAGTGTTTCGATTATGAAATCAGAGTACGCTGCTGTGGACCATGCACAACCACTACCACTACAACACCCACAAGTACATCAACTCCTTCTACACCTACAACTCCAACATCAACAACAACCTCCACAACAACTACAACCACTGAAACACCCTCAACAACTGTACCAACAACACCGTCAACTTCAACAACTACCCCCACGACCACAACGACATCTACTACATCTACCAGCACCGTAACATCGACAACACCTAGTACACCTATCCCAATTTGTACCTGTGAGTGGTCTGACTGGATTGATGTCGGTCCTCCATCATCTGGCCCTGATGGAGGAGACTCTGAATCAATTTCTCAACTCATAAATTCCAAACGTATTGGTTGTCCACAACCAACAGAAGTTGAGTGCAGGGCTAAGATGTATCCAGCATTGCCACTTTCCCAGTTGGGCCAAGATGTGATTTGCAATCCATCTGTAGGACTTGTTTGCCTGAACAAAAACCAGGGAAATAATCAAGAGTGTTTCGATTATGAAATCAGAGTACGCTGCTGTGGACCATGCACAACCACTACCACTACAACACCCACAAGTACATCAACTCCTTCTACACCTACAACTCCAACATCAACAACAACCTCCACAACAACTACAACCACTGAAACACCCTCAACAACTGTACCAACAACACCGTCAACTTCAACAACTACCCCCACGACCACAACGACATCTACTACATCTACCAGCACCGTAACATCGACAACACCTAGTACACCTATCCCAATTTGTACCTGTGAGTGGTCTGACTGGATTGATGTCGGTCCTCCATCATCTGGCCCTGATGGAGGAGACTCTGAATCAATTTCTCAACTCATAAATTCCAAACGTATTGGTTGTCCACAACCAACAGAAGTTGAGTGCAGGGCTAAGATGTATCCAGCATTGCCACTTTCCCAGTTGGGCCAAGATGTGATTTGCAATCCATCTGTAGGACTTGTTTGCCTGAACAAAAACCAGGGAAATAATCAAGAGTGTTTCGATTATGAAATCAGAGTACGCTGCTGTGGACCATGCACAACCACTACCACTACAACACCCACAAGTACATCAACTCCTTCTACACCTACAACTCCAACATCAACAACAACCTCCACAACAACTACAACCACTGAAACACCCTCAACAACTGTACCAACAACACCGTCAACTTCAACAACTACCCCCACGACCACAACGACATCTACTACATCTACCAGCACCGTAACATCGACAACACCTAGTACACCTATCCCAATTTGTACCTGTGAGTGGTCTGACTGGATTGATGTCGGTCCTCCATCATCTGGCCCTGATGGAGGAGACTCTGAATCAATTTCTCAACTCATAAATTCCAAACGTATTGGTTGTCCACAACCAACAGAAGTTGAGTGCAGGGCTAAGATGTATCCAGCATTGCCACTTTCCCAGTTGGGCCAAGATGTGATTTGCAATCCATCTGTAGGACTTGTTTGCCTGAACAAAAACCAGGGAAATAATCAAGAGTGTTTCGATTATGAAATCAGAGTACGCTGCTGTGGACCATGCACAACCACTACCACTACGACACCCACAAGTACATCAACTCCTTCTACACCTACAACTCCAACATCAACAACAACCTCCACAACAACTACAACCACTGAAACACCCTCAACAACTGTACCAACAACACCGTCAACTTCAACAACTACCCCCACGACCACAACGACATCTACTACATCTACCAGCACCGTAACATCGACAACACCTAGTACACCTATCCCAATTTGTACCTGTGAGTGGTCTGACTGGATTGATGTCGGTCCTCCATCATCTGGCCCTGATGGAGGAGACTCTGAATCAATTTCTCAACTCATAAATTCCAAACGTATTGGTTGTCCACAACCAACAGAAGTTGAGTGCAGGGCTAAGATGTATCCAGCATTGCCACTTTCCCAGTTGGGCCAAGATGTGATTTGCAATCCATCTGTAGGACTTGTTTGCCTGAACAAAAACCAGGGAAATAATCAAGAGTGTTTCGATTATGAAATCAGAGTACGCTGCTGTGGACCATGCACAACCACTACCACTACGACACCCACAAGTACATCAACTCCTTCTACACCTACAACTCTAACATCAACAACAACCTCCACAACAACTACAACCACTGAAACACCCTCAACAACTGTACCAACAACACCGTCAACTTCAACAACTACCCCCACGACCACAGCGACATCTACTATATCCACCAGCACCGTAACATCTACAACACCTAGTACACCTATCCCAATCTGTACCTGTGAGTGGTCTGACTGGATTGATCTTGGTCCCCCTACACCTGGCCCTGATGGAGGAGAGTCTGTATCAATTTCCCAACTATTCCATTCTCGACGTATTGGTTGTGGACATGCTACAGAAGTTGAATGCAGGGCAAAACAGTTTCCCAATATGCCACTGTCCGAAGTAGGCCAGGACGTGATATGTATTCCATCTGTTGGACTTGTTTGCTTGAACAAAAACCAGAGGCTCCAAAACATTTGCTTTGATTATGAAATTAGAGTCCAGTGTTGTGGACCATGTCTACCAACTTCAACAACGACCACAACCACAACACCTTCAACCACAACAATGATTACAACAACTCCATTAAGTTCAACAGGTACAACTGTACCTACATCTACCACCCCATTTACTGTGATTACCGGCACAACCAGCACCCATGTTACACAACCTCAGTGTACTGGATGTGAACTCAAAAATGGAACAATTTACCAACCAGGCAAGATATTTTTTTATTTATATATTAAGCACATACTGTATGTGATAATTTCTGCCATTTCATTTTTTTAACCAAAGTTAATTTTTTACACAGATTCTGTTATTTATAGTCATACCGATCTTGGTGGATGTACTTACTTTGCCCATTGCCTTAAAAACTGCACAATAAAAAAGGGCATGTTATGTAGCTCCACCAGTGCTCCATCCACAACTCGTTCAACTTCAACAACAACTCATTCAACTTCAACAACTCCTTTAACTTCAACGACTCATTCAACTTCAACGACTATTTCACCAACAACTCATTCCACTGACTGTTATCCCAATATAAAGGTATTGTCAATGAAATCAGTCTGTTCATTTTCATGTAAGGATTTTCGACTGTCAATAGACTGACTGTAATTTCCCCCTATTATTTCTGCAGAGTGGAGAAACTTGGGTATCCGCCACTGATAAGTGTATGCTAGAAACATGTTTCAATGGTGAAATCATCAAGCACCCTAAGAAATGTCCACCTCAACCACCGCTTACATGTGTGAATGGCCTCCAACCAAAGACTGTTCCTGATGGATCAGGCTGCTGTTTCAAACAGGAATGCCAATGTGAGTATTTCCAAAATCAAAATAAAATCGGTTAATGATAATAATCACCCAGATAGAAGAAATACTCTTTTCTGATTGGTTAGTAGAATGGCTATTAATTCTGTATAATGGGACACCTATGAAGTAGATCTGATAAAAAAAAAAGATTAATCACAGTTCCATATCAATGCTTTGCAACAATGGAATCAACTGTAAACAAGCTAACTGCCCACCATTACTGAACTGAACAACTCGTCTTCTTTTTAAACTAAACCGCTTGTTTACTTTGCATGCTATAAAGGCATGACTATTGCCTATATTGTGGCAACTCTGTTTTGTCCACTAATTCCGTATATTAGGATTCCTCAGCTGCCGTGATCCCTTACATATACTAGGAAAAGCTGGGTTGTACAAACTTTCTTATAAAATGGTTCATACAAGCTACTATATTGTTACTACATATCCAAAACCAATGACTGACATAATTCATACTTCTTATCTATTGTAGGTCACTGCTTTGGCTTTGGAGATCCTCATTATGTGACATTTGATGGAACATATTATAATTTCCAAGGAAATTGCTCTTATATATTGGTTAAAGAGATCAAACCAATATACAACTTCAGCATCATCATTGATAATGTGTATTGTGACGCACCAGATGGTCTTTCATGTCCTAAATCACTGACTATTTACTATAAATCTTTTGAAATTTATATGAGTCAAGATTTCTCTCCAGGAAATGTCACAAACTTGGTAAGAAAATATTGTCCTCCTGATTCTCAAACTTCTTTTAAAACATATCTGTTTAAAACTATTATATGTGTTTCATAATGTAAACACTTATTTCATTTTTCTCATAGATTTATGTCAATCACAAGCGCATCTACCCAGCTTACAGGAACAGTGACTTCGAAGTCACCAACACTGGCATTGATGCTTTCGTGACAATACCAGCCATCGGCGCTCAAATAATGTTCTCTGGGCTGCAGTTCAGTGTTGAACTCCCTTGGAGTATATTTCATGGCAACACCGAGGGACAGTGTGGTAAATGCTGTTTTCAATTGTTGTTCAGAGAACTGGTAATGATGAAGTTATCCCTTATTTGAAGAATAAGAATGTTAGAGTTGAAGTTTTGCATTTTTTTTTATTTATGCTTGTTAGCAGATTGTAAAATTCAATTTGTAACAATATACTGTATATTTGTTGTATTATTATATCTAATAATAATTACCATTCAACATTTAAAGAACAGAATGAATATATAGCTGTACAGAAAGTAGTAAATCAAATAAAATATAGCTAGGTTAATCATTGGGCTACCCTATCAATGAGAGTTGGAACAATATATTTTTCATTTTCAATCCATGGTTAACTCGATCGAAAACTCATGAAAATGCACAATCTGGACATTTTATCATAACTCGGTTGCCACTTTGGGTCGAATCAGTGACGCATGCACGTCAGCTCAAAACCGTGGGTCTATCACTAGGTGGCAGTCTCGCCAGCTCACTTCCCGGAAACTTTACAGGCAACACTTCATATTTCATGAAAGACGTTATCTCCATTTCTAGAAAAAAAACTGCAATTTTGATGAAAACTAGCCACTGTTTAGCTTGGGATTTCTCAGGAACAGAGGCGTGTAGAAATACATGGTTTGCACCCACTGAGAGCTTAAAGTCTCACCTTTCAAACGAGCCATTGTATGTGTTCATAGCTATAACACAGAATATGCTGTGGCTGTACAAAAATCATCAACAATGGTCTAGATTGCTGGCACTCTAGGACAAAGCTTCCGAAAACAGCTTGGCATTCAATGAGTTAAGCATGACTATTGTGTCCATTTGTCAAATGCAGCACTATTATCCTCTGATAAAATTCAAGTATGTTCTCTTATTTGTCACAGGAACATGTGACAACAATAGGACGGACGACTGCCTCTTGCCCAATGGAAAAATTGATCCATCTTGCCCAGATATGGCCCACCATTGGAAGATTAATGATAGCAACTGCCCAGTACCCCCAACCCCTATCCCACCTACAGCCTGTCCACCAGAAACTTCAGCCATCTGTAAAATCATTGCAAGCAAGTAAGAAAGTGACAAATAAGATGACACATCGTGTTGGAAAAAAAATAATTTATATACTTTTAATGTAATTTGTAATCAGTTGGACAAAATCTGAAATGTGCTGTTGCTGATTATGACATATCTTCTGCCAAGGGTCTTTGAAATGTGCCATGAGGTGATCCCCTATGATGTATTTATTGAGGGATGCGAGTTTGACATATGCTATACAAGAAATATCTCTATTGGTTGTGCCAGCCTTCAGTCTTATGCTCAGCAGTGCGCTTTGAATGGCATTTGCATTGACTGGAGAGGTGCCACAGCTGGAGTGTGTGGTAAGATTTGTAGAAATCTATTTTCTAATCTCACAACTGAAATTATACCTTATTATACATACCTTATTATGCCTTTTCATCTTATAATATGTGCCCTGTTTACACAGATTTCGAATGCAATGCACCCCTGGTCTATCAGGCCTGTGGTCCACAAGTTCCATCCACTTGTGATAGAAGGTATACTGAACTAATGAGACTAGAGTGTGTTTAATCTTTTCAAATACAAATACGAAGTCATCTGATTTATATTATTTTTCCCTTATAGTTATAATTACAAATTCATTCAAGAGAAAACTGAATTCACCTCTTCGACATCTATGACATGGGAGGGATGCTATTGTCCAAATGGAACTACTTTATTGAGCCCTGATTCTAATGAATGCGTTAAAGAACCATGTGGTAAGAAAATGAAACGAAGGACAAAAAACATCTGGTTTTGTTTCAAGCAGTTCACAACGTAGATGCATTACTTGTTGTATGTACCAAAGAAATGACCAGGGCGCAATCTGTGTAGAAAATGTTATTTCTAAATGAACATTTTCTGTTCTTTTTTTCCTTTTAAGTTATTTGCCGCCTACCAAATGGAAAGTGGAAACAGGTAAAGAAAACTCTCCAATATTAGAGCTCTAAATATCTCAGATCCTTTTTTTCTGTGAACAGAAAAACAACCATGATATTCATGTAGACATTAATTGTGAAAACAAAATGCACAAATGCATGCCTTTTGGGGTCGAAAAAAAATCAACATTTATTTTACATGGACTTTAGGTCAATTTTTTCGTCCAACATTAAATTGATTGATTGATGTCTACATTTTTTTACTTGTTCTTGTGCCCTGACATGTTCTTTATTGTTAAATCAGGGAAATTCAACTTGGATCGATGGCTGTGATCTTTGCACATGTGATGCAGACAATGAAAGAGTCTACTGCAATCCTTTACCATGCCCATCTGAGCCCCCTGCCATCTGTGATCAGCCTGGCCAGATTAAAGTGGCTGAAAAAGTAGGATGCTGTGAAATAAACAAATGTGGTAAGTAACCACTGACAGATGTTGACAGTCATTGCTAGGGAAAGACTGCAAGTCCCTATGTAACCTTTTTTGTTTTTGTAGATTCAAGGTGCAAAACCAAGTTCCCTTTATTTTTGACAGTAATTTAAAATAACAACAGAACACAGACAACAAACAGTAAACATCTAAAGAGTGTAATTTGAATATGCCTGTGGTTTTGTCATTATAGTATGTGATGTCACCACATGTCCAACCCACTCTTGTCCCATTGGCTACATTCAAAAGACTGAAGTGGGGGCATGTTGCCCTAAGTGTGGTAAGGATTTATCTAGTGCAAAATTTCTGGTCCTAAAACGGTTGCTCCTTCATGGCAAAAGTTAATTACAAAAGGTATTTCTGTTTTTTATTTACTTTGCAGTTCCTAAACCTGTTTGTGTATACAACAACACGGAATACTTGGTAAGAACTCGCATGAAATCTCATGTCTATGCAGTCATGGTTAACATTTAGCATAGAACTTATTGTGTCGTCATATTACTTGGTCATATACAATACAAAATCCTACAAATCTGAATGATTTTTATAAAACAATTGTTTCCTGTCCTATTGCAGCCAGGCAGCAGTGTGCCTATGAGGCATTGTGAAACCTGTCTGTGTAGTGACAAACTGGAAAATGATGGCGGCTTACACAGGATCCTATGTGCGCCTATTACATGTAACACTTACTGTCCACCGGTAAGAGGCTTCCTACATAGTCAAAAAAACAACAGTGAAGTTGTAGGAATTTACACACACACATTTGACCTGAGCTGAATTTTCAAAATCATTTTGGAGGCATGCTGAGTATGTTATGATGTCTTCTTTTCCTAAGGGCTTCGAGCCAGTTTTGCCACCAGGAGAATGCTGTACAAAGTGTGTGCAGACCATGTGTGTGGTTGTGTATTCAGGAAACCTCACACACTCTATTCCTGTGAGTTAATAACCAAAATATTATATGTTGCAGCCAGCCAATATCAAAGCTGTGTATGTAATGCAGTTAAATGTATATTCAAGTGCACCCACTCACAAACAAAACTAAACACTATTATATGGACTTTGTTGTTTTTGACAGGTCAATGGTATCTGGAGTCCACCTGGGAACAAGTGTGTAAAGTATGAGTGTGTGAAGGTCGGGAGCACGTTCATCACTATGGAGGCCAGAACACTCTGTCCTCCCTACAACCCCAATGACTGCATTCCTGTAAGTGTGGAACGACTAAATGTGAATAGGGAATTTGATCATGTTTGAGCCATACACTATAGAGAAATTAAGTACTAGTTAAATGTAATCACTGTGTAGGCTTAAATAATATTATTACAAACTTAAAGTAAATAATTTTGTAATGTTCTAAGTGCCCCTATCCATACTGTAACAACGTAGGGAGAAGGCTATGCTATTTAGTTTGTACACCATCATCACATACTGCCAGTCACTGTGGTCTTATGATAGCATCACCTATATCACCTACAACCGCTACAGATGGTCCAGAACGCTGCGGCCCGTCTGGTTTTCTTTATATATATATATATATATACTTTATTGTGTTCATTTCATCATTTGAAAGTAATTAAAACAATCATTTCCATGACCGTCTGGTTTTCAGCCAAAAAGGGCACGTTACCCCACTTTTCATTGAGCTCCACTGGCTTCCCTTAGCCATCCGCATCAAATTCAAGTCACTAATGCTTGCATACAAAGTGGTTGCTGGGTCTACACCCACTTACTCTCATAAAGGCTTATGTTACCCCTCGGCCACAGCACACCTCCAAAGAGCGTCATCTGGCACTGCCTCCCCTACTCCCACGGCAATCCAGACTTTTTTCATCTGTGGTCCCCTGATGGTGGAACAATCTGCCGAGCTCCCTCAGAGCAGGGGCGTCCCTCTCTATCTTCAAAAAAACTCTTGAAGAGACACAACTCTTTCAAGAATACCGCTTTGGACAAATGTATCAAATTAATAAATGTATATGTATATATAGATCTTATTTTTTATCTTCTGTGTGATCTGTACAGGGGACAGAGGTCATTGCACCTGATGGTTGCTGTCATTGGTGTGGTAAGTTCTTTTGTTAAGGTTTTATTTTAATCATCAGATATTGTATTAATGTACTAATCCACTGGGAGATGTTAAACATTGATAATTTTCTTTGGCTTGTGAGAGCAGTGCTAAAAGCTGCATGTCTGTTTCTTTCTATAGTAAGGAAATGCAACCAGACAACGGAATCTACATACCTGCAGCATAAGGGCTGCACATCCTCCCAGAAGGTTGACTTGACGACTTGTCAAGGTCTTTGTCCAACATACTCCTGGTAAGTAGCAGATCAGCAGAACAAAGAAGATCTTGTCAAATCTATAGTAACAATAACTTAATTTAACACTTTCCATATGCTGTCTTTCAGGTTCTCTCCGAGTACAAACACGTTTCAGCCCTCCTGTTCCTGTTGCCAGGAGATTACCACTAGCAAAAGAGAGGTGGAGATGGTCTGCCCTGATGGCTCAAAGTTCAGTTATTCATATAACTACATTGAGCAATGTGGCTGTCTTCAGTCAACATGCACCACTATGGAAAAAACAGCGACTAAAAAGCTACGAAGAAGACGTTAATGAGTTAGCGCATCATTGCACCTCTTATTACAAATCACCTTCTCTATTTATGTCACAGACGTAAAGTAATCAGCAGTTTCGTATGGTAGGAGCATGAGACTGCTTTTGTATCTTCCTAAATCTTATTTTAATAAACATTAGTATGCATGCATGATCGTGTCTTGACATTATTATTTATCATAAGTGCTGCTACATTTGATAATTTTGCATGTAACAATCATGATGAATTTATTTGTAGCTACTTGTAATGCACTGGAAAAAATAAATTGCAGTTATGTAATGCAACCACTACAGAATTACACACAACCATTCATAATACTGTAATGCCTGACCCAGCTAAATGATGACCCAGAAGTGCCACAGGTTGCTCTTAAAAAATATAAACATTGTTAACCACTTTTTAAAATGCTGACTTGCTGTAAATGAGATTTCTCTCTCCATAAATTATACTGCTGACAAGAGTCTAGAGGAGTCCAGTGGTTCTTGGACAGAAATTAAAAAATGGCATATCCAAAATTATTCATACCCTTTTTAAATAATAAGTGTAAACATTTTTATTTGCATTCATAGCTCTCACAATGGTTCTTATAATACCTACCTACCAAGCCTCTCCATGTCTCCACAATGAGTCTAGACCTTTTTACCAGCAATTCAGATTTTGAGGCAGGAATGATTCTTTGCTATCAGGGCTGGACTGGGACAAAAAATCGGCCCGGGACAATCGGTTAGGCACACTCACACTCTCACTGTGTAGCCTAATAATTTAAATATCAATATGATGTATTTAAATTATGATCTAATTATGCAGATCATAAAATACTATACATTTTTAATTATATATATTAAGTTTATATGCATTTCATAATTTTAGGGGCAAGGCCACTTGGCCTTCAGTTGGGCCTATTTGGTGGGGGACACAAGGGCCCCACGTCAGGGCACCAAATACGTTGTACATTTTAGGACATCCTCAGCTGTCAGAGTCAGGTTTCAGACATCAGATGAAAAGGAGTCAGGTTTCAGGAAAACCGCCATCAGAAAAAAGGGGAGTCAGACAAAAAGGTCTCAGATGAAAAGTTATCAGACTCAGGTCTCAGGAAAACCACTGTCAGAAAAAGCGGAGTCAGACGAAAAGGTCTCGGATGAAAAGTTATCAGAGTCAGGTTTCAGACATCAGATAAATAGGAGTCAGGTTTCAGGAAAACAGCTATTTCTGTTAACTGGTACCAGGGGCGCCTGCAGGAATTAATGCTATGGTACGCACACCCATCACCCCTGATAACCATATATAGATAGCCGAGTAAAAGAAAACAACAAGTAGCCTATTGCGTGCCTGCGTGCGTATTCTCTCTCCTGCTCAAAACAAAATGTGTTCACTAACTTTATGTAATAGAAAATGGTAAATAGCCTGATGGCATGCAGCTAATGGGATACTGTACATAGTTGGGAAGGTATGGTAGGCCAATTTGGTGTGAATACACACACACACAAGGGAAATTTTCTCTCGCTGTTGAGTAGCCTGATGGTACGCACAGTGCGTACGGACGTACACCTGCAGGCGCGCCTGACTGGTACAAGAAGCAAACTTATTATGACCGCCGCGGTCTTTTTCCAAATTTCCGTCAAGGATTCCCGGGACAGTGAATGACCGGGGTAGACGAAACTTGGTGGGCATGTAACCCCACATGGATAGCATGGAACCATCGTTTTTCGTTTTGATCTGTAGCCCCCCCGCTGGACTGCACCCCCCGAAAGGAGGGTAGGGCAGACACAGTTTTCTGTGAATATCTCGAGAATGGTAAGGTTTAGGAGGACCATTTTTTTTGTATGTTGATCTCAAGGGGCCATGTCAACCCATTCCATAACCACTCATTTCATGTATAGCGCCACCTAGTTAAACACAAAAAAGTAAAAATGAGGTGTTGTAATCGCAGGTATCTGTGACCTAACATAGTCAAAACTGCACGAAATTGGAAGTGTAGGATCAATATGACACCCTCTGAATGCACGCCAAGTTTCGTGGAATTCCGTTCATGGGGGGCCACACAATAAATTAATTTATGTTACTATACACCAACTGGCCTGTAGGTGGCCGGAGACAGTTTTCTGTGAATATCTCGAGAACCGTAGGGCCTA
Source organism: Alosa sapidissima (assembly GCF_018492685.1). Lineage (NCBI taxonomy): Eukaryota > Metazoa > Chordata > Actinopteri > Clupeiformes > Clupeidae > Alosa > Alosa sapidissima. The sequence continues at coordinate 17,198,115 of NC_055970.1, read as the reverse complement.
GGAGGTCCACCTTTTTTTTGTATGTTGGTCTTAAGGGGGCATGTCAACCCATCCCATTACCACTTATTTCATGTATAGCGCCACCTAGTTAAAAATTAAAAAGCAAAAAATTAGGTGTTTTCATCACAATATCTCTGGCTGACATGCTCAAAACTGCACAAAATTGAAAGTGTAGGATCATTATGACACCTTCCGAATGCATGCCAAGTTTTGTGAACTTTCGTTTATGGGGGGCCTTACAATAAAATAATTTATGTGTACATTTAGTGACCGTACACCAACAAGGATTTCCGGGACACTGAAAGACCGGGGTACACGAAACTTGGTGGGCATGTAACCCCACATGGATAGCATGGAATCATCATTTTTTGTTTTGATCTGTAGCCCCCCGCTGTACTGGACCCCCCGAAAGGAGGGTAGGGCAGACACAGACACAGTGAATATCTTGAGAACCGTAGGGCCTAGGATGACCAATTTTTTCCGTATGTTTGCCTCCAGGGGTCATGTTAACACAGATACACACGCACACACATACATTCACAGTAATCATACGCATGACATACTCACACAGTAGACATATGTACGCATGCATGCACATGCACAAACACACATATGCAGGCAAACACACAAGCACACACACACACCCACACACATAAACATAAACATGTACACGCACACATGCACACAATTCAAGAATTTCTCAGAATTATGAACAGGCAAGATGGGGGTGGGGTTGTATAAAATTAATTTTACATGTGAAATCTATGAACTAATCATGTTTTGGTACTTGTTGTCTAGCAGATACCAGTGAGAATTGAGTGTGGATAATGCAATTTAGTGAGACAGTTATAATCATATAGGCCTTTCAGCGTGATTTATTTTTGTGGAAAAAATGTGCTGGACTGGGCGGCGGTCATATTTTGTACCGTTCTGCGGTACATCTAGTTTCTGATATAATAATAGTTGACGAACTACGAAATAGTTGTTTGAACTAGCTTGTTCTGCAAGCTAGTTCACTCTTGTAGGCTAAAATAAACCCACGTTGCCATGGATACTACAAACAAACTCGGCTGAAGAATCATAACACGTCACGTGAACTAGCTTGCAGAAAGCTATTTGGTATTATATCCATACAGTCTATGATTATATCACAAATACCTCTGCTTACTGTACCAGTTTGCTTGTTGCACCAAATGTACTTGTGATATAAGGGAAGCTACACCATGAGCGTAACTGAAACTGAAAAACATTTAATATGAGTGTACCGTGTACATATTAGGACATCCTCAGTTGTCAGAGTCAGGTGTCAGACATTAGATGACAGGCATCAGGTCTCAGGAAAACCTCTGTCAAGTGCACAGAATTACACAGTCATGTCTCAGACATCAGATGAAAAGCCATCAGGTCTCAGGAAAACCTCTGTCATGTTTATGGAATTACACCATCAGATAATAACGGGTCAGGAAAATTTGTGTCAAATAAAACTGCATCAGGCAAAACGGCCTCAGATGAAGCTGTCAGAGTCAGGTATCAGACATCAGAAGGAAAGGCATCAGGTCTCAGAAAAATCTCTATCAGAAAAAGCGGCATCAGACTTTTTTTATCTGACAGTGTAATTCCATAAACATGACAGAGGTTTTCCCAAGACCTGTAACGTAAAGACTGCAGTGTTTTGTACAGAGCACATCAGTGTGTGATTTGAAAGAGCAATTGAAATAGTGCATGTGTGTATGGTTTTGTTGCAAGAATTATATTTTTGGAAAGGATTGTTAAGTCTTGATTGCAGTGTTTCATTTTGGCATAGATAGTTGTTTATCTCCAAGTGTTGTGTTATGTGGCTTGTGTGTAAAGTTTTGACACAATGAGGCAAAAAGTGTGTAAGCAATTGCCAAAAACTGTAATTACTCTGTAGTTTTAGGTATTAAAACTGAAAACAAAATGTCATGTCACATGCATCCTTGTGTGCATCAATATGCACTAATGTTATTTGTAAGTACTTTTAGTTCATCCAGTCAGGCCTTAGTCCATGACCTATTTCCGGCATGCAGGAGCCACACAAACTAAACTGAAAGCGTGGAGACTGAAACATGTCACCTGAGCGTGCTTGAGTTGATTGATATTGTTTGAAAGAGCATATCACTAGAGAAGCTAAATATTTAGATGTTGCTATCATGTCTGTTGTAAAAGGTATTGACAATGAAAAAAAAAAAACAAAAAAAAAAACACAGAAAACAGGGATTGAAGCATTGTCAGGAAGAAGTATGTTTTTGGCTGTTCTCCCTACAGGATTCACACATTCCATTGCTCTGATTGGTTAGGTTTATCAGATAGATAGATAGATAGATAGATAGATTACTCACTCACTCACTCGCTCTCTTTCTTTCTTTCTTTCCTTCTTTCTTGATCCCCAAGTGTAATGTTCATGAGATGTAACATTTGTCACAACAGTGACGTACTGCATGACCCCCTACAGGCATGTGCAAGTGGTGTAGTCTGGGCAGAACCTGCAGGCATGTGTAGCAGTACATAGGTATAGTTGCCTCCAACATTCAATAAGTAAACGACACTTTCTCAACACTCGGTCTGGTCATTGACTCCTATAACGAGAACAGCACACCAAGGGGAAATTCAAGGTCCCAGCTCAAGACATCACACACAACATAACAGGATGATAAACAAATAACAAATCCACATTAGTAATAGGACAGTAAAATATACTAAATCAAGAATCCACATGAATGTACAGTACTAAGGATGTATAAGCATGAGGCACTTGCAGTGACAGACCCTGTGTTTCAGTATGCAGTGTAAGGGTACGTTCAGACTAAGCGTCTTTTTCTCAGCTGCCGGTGTTACATGGCAACTGGCACCCATGTTAACTGTCTGCGTTGATGACGTTTCACGTTTCTTTGACAGATGTGGCCGCTTGCAGATTTGTCACTTTCTGGTGGAAACTGGAGACGAACAAATACAAATATGCATGACATATTTAAATGTCAAAATTGTCTGTGGTACGCTACATACACTGGACCATGAATATGCCACCAAAAAAATAAATATCCAAATAATAACTACACGTGGGTATCGAACCTGCTTCCTAAATGAAACCTCCGTACTTGCGCCACGAACCAGCTGATAAGTCACAGTGAAATTTACTTGACTTAGGCTAGTCTATGCAATTAGAAGAAGTCAGCTGATGATTGTAGCAAGTTAACACGGCTGATGGTGTTGTCTTGCTACAGCAGTTGCCCAAGCCAGTAGGTCTTCAAAGTATCATGGTTAAGTTTTCAAACATTTCACTGACTGCTGGTCAGGCTCTCTGTTGCCACCTAGTATCTGTAGCCTAAATTGAGGAAGCGTTGCTGGTCTAAAAATAAATAAATAATAATAAAAAAACGTGTGATGAGGAGGATTGAACCCATGTCGACTGCGTGAGAAAGCAACGTAGGCTATAGATATTAACCTGTTGCGCCACAGGAGAAGCATAAAGTATCAAAAAAACATCAAACCCATGTTTACATGTCAGCAACATTAACGTTAATAGCCTATAAGCCTGAGTTTTGACTCTCCCTGTGCGCAAAGTTTGTGTAAAATATGGACACGTTATAGACTTCTCCTGCCCATTGCAGTGTGCGTGTCAATGTCTGTGTTTCATGAACTTAATAGGCTGGACAAAAGGATACACAATTAGGCAACACATTTTTATTTGATTTATTTGCTGACGTTCATGTGGCTTTACAGACACAGGTAGGGGCGGCCACCTAACCTCAGTGAAACGTTTGTAAAACTTAACCATGATACTTTGAAGGCCTACTAAATGGCTTGGGCAATGGTAGCATGATAACATGGTAGCCAGATAACATGAACAGCTATGTTAACTTGTTACAATTATAATAACGTTAGCTGACTTCTTTTAATCATACAACTGAAGTCAATTTCTGTGAATAACGTCAGCTGGTTCGTGGCGCAAGTGGATAGACGCTATATTACCATGAAGACAGGTCAATTTATTCGTGGTTAGATATCCACGTGGAGTTAATTTAGGTGTTTGTTTTTTGCGTGGCATACTCATGGTCCAATGCATGTAGTATTACATACAATTTTGACTTTTAAACATGTCATGCATATTTGTGTGCGTCTCTAGTATCAGAAAGTGACAAATCTGCAAGCGGCCACATCTGTCAAAGACTCGTCATCAATCATGAAACGTCATCAACGCAGCCAGTTAACATGGGAGCCAGTTGCCATGTAACACCGGCGTCCGTTTTACATTATAACCCTATGGAGTAGACCGTGTTTTCAAAAAAGTCGTCGGCTTCTTTTAAAACGCGACTGCAACCGTCTTTTTCTGCAGCTCAGAAGTTGAGAAATGTTCAACTTCTAGCGGAAAAACGCCATACGTTATGCTGTCTTTTTTACGGATGACCAATCACAAGCAGATTACTGAGACCTGTGGTTTCCCATGACAGCAAGTAAAAAATGGAGAAGGTGACAGAACACCGGTCGAGAGACTCGTTTTAGTGTCTGAGCATAGGGAATTGTTTGACATGACTTCACAACTTTACCATAACATACCAAAAGCAATAGCCAACGTGAGTTTTCTCTTCCGCGACATTTGGTACCCACACGTAACGTTAGTCACTTTGTCTATCGCAAAAAGACGCTCCCGGCTGCTTTTTGGAACAAGAACGCTGGCAGATTTTTTTTTCAAAATGAAAAAGCGGTCTGCATAACTTCTTTTGTCAGAAAAAGACGCTAAGTCTGAATGTATCCTAAGGTGCTTTATGACGTGTGTGTCATGGTGGTAGTGCAAAAAAAGTCCAACAGTGCAGCAGTGCAGGGATTAAGTCTAGGGACCAGCATTAAATATGAACAATATAAGAGACCAGCATTAAATGTGGGCAATGTAAAAGAAAAAAGTAAGTATATTAGTATAAGAATAGTAATTTACACATAGTAATATAAGTATAGAAAAATGTAAGCAAAGTAATATAACAGATATGGTAATGTATGGGCAATATACACGAAGAAATGAAATATGTAAGCATAGTAATATAAGAATTATAGCAGCAGTGCAAGGATAGGTTTGACGTATTAAGGTTTGATGTAATAGGGTATCAGCCATTGGTCAAGTATGAGGTTAGACCACAGTCCGGACTAGGGAATGGAGGGAGGTGTTGTGCAAGTGGGCTAATATAGCCAGTAAACAGTGTAGACAGTGCAAGCAGTAACACAGAGGGCCAGTGGACAGCCAGTACAGTCAGAGGTCATGGAAGTGTAGAGGAAGGTGTAGAGGCAGATTCACTATGCAGAGAAGTCTATCTCTCATCTTCCCTTAAGTGAAGCATTGAAGAGCTGTATGGCCCTGGGGACAAATTACTTCCTCAGTCTGTCAGGTGTGCATGGCAGTGAGTGTAGTCTCCAACTGGTCAAGCTCTTCTGCTTTATGGTGGTGCTGTGGAGTGGATGACAGTCATTGTCCAAAAAATCAGTTTGTTCAGAGTCCTTTTGTCTGATATTGAAGTGATGCACTCCAGTTCAGCTCCCACAGCAGAGCCAGCTTTCCTTACCAGCCGGTCCAGTCGCCCAGCATCCCTCTTCTTAGTGCTTCCTCCCCAGCATACCACAGCATAGAAGAGGACACTATAGCAACACAACAGACTGGTAAAACGTCCAGAGGAGCTTGCTGCAGACGTTGAAGGACCGAAGCCTCCTCAGGAAGTACAGCCTGCTCTGCCCTTTCTTGTAGAATGTTGACTGACCAGTCCAGTTTATTGTCCAGGTCAGGGATGGATTACTGGCCTACCGGGCCCAAGCCCAAGCCTTTGCATGGAATCATTGCCTCAATATCAACAAATCAGGATGTAGGAGGAGGAGGGGGCTTGGAGCATATTCAAGTTCAAAAGGCCAATAGCCTCAAAAGTAAAGGTTGCCTTCCTCCTGTTAGTCCTAGCCAGAGGACAGCGCAGACGCCTGCCAGAGGGCAGCCATTCAAAAACTCTGTGTAGGACATGGGTAGAGTCTTCTAGGATGCAGTTGGTTTTCCTTAATGTTGCCTTGTCGTGCAGTGATGTCAGAGACTGAAGAGGGTGGCCAATGATTTTAGAACATGTGTTCACAATGCTCTGGAGGTGTTTCTTATTTTTGACTGAGAGGGAGTGAAACCAGCACATGGATGAAAAGGTCAGTATACTTACAATAAAGGAGGTGTAAAAAATGCTGAGAATCTTCCTGTTCACTCCAAAGGAGTAAAGCTTCCTCAAGAAATACTGCCTCTGTTGACGTTTTAATAATCACCTCTGTATTAGGGTCAAAACGCAGTTTGTCATCAATGACAGTGCCCAGGTATTTATATTCATGTACAACTTCCACTGGTTTCCCATGGATTGTAGTTTCAGTCCTGCTTCCTCCATGCTTAGTGAATGTACATCTCCTTGGTCCAAAAAGGAGCTATCACACCATTCCACAAACTCACTGAGGACAGGCCCGTGATCTTGGACAGAACCATGTAGCAGGGAAAGGAGAACAGTATCGTCAGCAAACTTCACTAGATGACGATCAGCATGGCGGCTTCTACAGTCATCTGTGTACAAGATGAAAAGTAGTGGTGAGAGGACACAACCCTGGGGTGAGCCAGTGGACGTGTATCTGATGTCAGAGAACCTCTTGTTGACCAGCACTGTCTGTGTTCTTTGGGTCAGAAAGTCTGTAATCCACAGAATTAGCTGATGATCCAGGTTGAAATAGTCCATAAGTTTTTTAGCCAGCATGTGAGGTTGAATGGTGTTGGCAAAATAATTTGGGCTTTCTACATGTTCATGGATGGCATTCAATATGTAGATTTTGGCATCAATTTAATCATTGGTCAATGGCTGCAGGAGCTGGGGACGTTTTTGTACATTTGTCACACTTACAACCCCATTTTCAAAAAGGTTGAGGCACTGCGTAAACTTTTTACTATAAGCAGAATGTGACTATCTTCAATCACAGAAACCCATATTTATTTGCAAAAATAACCAAATGTTGAAACTGATAACTTAAACTGATAAACATTCTGTTTTATGAAAAACGTGCACTCATTTTGAATTTGATGCCAACAACACGTCTCCAAACAGTTGGGACTGGGCAACAAAAGGCTGGGTAAAGTTGTAATGCGAAAGAAAACACAAGGAAAAACATTTCAGAACTCATTAGGTTAACTGACACCATGATTGGGTGTAAAAAAAGCATCCTGAGGCAGAGTATTTCAGAAGTAAAGCTGCAGAAGCTGTCATCACTGTGAAAAACTGGGGGCAAATAATGCAACAATATAAGAATAAGAATATATTTTCATCAGAACATATTATCATTACAATATTCAGAGAATCCAAAGAAATCTTTGTAATACAAGTTTGTATACAAAGGACAGGCCTGAAAAACAATATTGGTTGGCTGTGGTTTTCAGGGCCAGGTTTCAGGTTTTCATGGCTTCTATAATGAAACCACTGTCATTGTTAACAATAATAATCTTCCAATTACCGTTCGTCCTCTTGGAATTATAAGGTTCTATCTGCATTCTGAGTAGAGATATTGAAAGTTTTATAATTCCATAGAGTTATATTGATAAATGGAACACTCCTTTTTGGATATAATGTCCAAAAAATGCATACAACTTCAAACACCTCACCTCACCTTATGAAGTTGTCACAGAACATATGTCAATAACTCAATCTTGACCAAAAATGTTAGATAGAACCTTGAAATAAGGGGAAGCATTGTCTATGAACATTATTTGATGCTCCATCTATGCTGTTTAAAACTACCATGCAAAGAAGAAACCATATATAAATATGACGAATGCCACCATCTCTGGGCCCAAGCTCATTTAAGATGGACTGGAAATCATAGACTTTGCATCCTCCGTGCTAAAGAACCATCCAACTATGTAGATATGAAACATTTAGATGTGACAAATAAGCAAAAGATAAGGGTAAATACTTTTTCACAGCACTAACTCAAAAACTCAAGTGATAAACACAAGTAAATAAGATCAGTTGTTTTTATTTCCCAAAATATGTCTGAACTGTGTCTCATTTTGTACAACAATGACGTCTGCCAAAATGATGCTATTTTTGGACACAACAAAAATCATGCCTAACACCAATTCATGCAACTGACTAATTTTGGCGGAGACTACACTGCTTTTGTTCGTCACTAATTGATTATCCATCTCTAAATATGAACACACCTGCATTGTTAGGAGACTACTAGGATAAACAAAGAAGTGTTTCAACACTGCAATGATTCACCTTTAAATCAAACTGTTGGCAGGCCTTCCAACCTCACATCTGAACTGCCACATGCCATCTACACTACCGCTTAATTACTTAATTTAAACTTTCGTCATTATTGCTGAACTTAAGAGACAGAAAAATACTGGTCAAAATGGAATGTTCATACGCATGCTAATTTGTATGAACTATAAAACAAAAAAGAAACTAAGCAGGAGGCCTTTGGTGTTCTTCAAGTGGAAAAACTCGCAACACAGCAAGAAGGTGAAAGGCGTGATAACAAAAATATGTTCTATTATGAAATAAACCTTTTCTTTTTATAACAAGAAGAGTGCCTTGGTTCAGTCTCTTAGAGAAACAACAATGTTAGACAGAGGAAATCTAATGCCACTGGTTTAAGTGACTTTCTTAATAAATATGTCAGATACCTTAAAACAATTATTAGGCCTGATAAATCAATTATATAGGCCTGATCATAACATCAATAATTGATATTATCTTGATATTGAATGACCAGTGACCACATATAATAATGTAGCTTAATTCTAAATTCATAAATCATAAAATATAAGATTGTATTATTGTTGCATTTTTACAATGACCCTGTGCAGATATGTTGTTATTTAGTCCACCTGATCACCTGAGCAACAAACACTTCAATGACGTTTGGGATGGTAATTGTACTACGCAATTTAAATGATCTACAAATTGAAACAATGATTAGGTGTTGCTTCACAAATAACTAAATATGGTCATTATACGTATCCTGAGTCAGAGGCGGTTATGAGTTCTGAATGTTTGAGATAAGAAAGACAATAGAGCTTGACACCTACAATGTACACTCAGTGGATATAATGAGTATTTCATCTATGGAACACGAAACTCCCCTGTGCACCTGTGTGAGTGTAAGAAATGAGTCAAAACAAGACAAACAAATTAAATGGTCCATTCCCAAATTCCATGAATGGTAGTTTCAAATTCCCCACAATTACAGGATTTGTTTAATTAAATAAAAAAGTTAATTAATCACACACCTTATTTAAAACACATCTTAAATTAAAAGGAAAAATACAAAACAAGACAAAGCAAGAGAGTTGCTTTGCTGCCTTTGATGAGGTGTTGATGACCCAAGTAAATCAAGTTCTGCCACACCTTCCTTCCAGCAAATCCACACAGACGTGGTAGTATAAAGTCCAGAGCCCAGGTGTGCACCTCTCTCAGACAACTGTGGAGCAGTGTTCTATCCACAGGACCACTATGGGGACAGCAAAGGAGACACCCTTTTGGGTGCTAGTATGGATGGCTGTATGCATTGGACTTACTACCTCAGACACAGGTACAATGGCTTTGCCCATGTTCATTGTGTGGCTGGTTTAGCAGTGCACAGGGAAGGTTTTATGTGTTGATCTGGGTGTTGTTGCCCACAGTTGTACCCACAGGATAGTAGGGATGTCTTGGCATGGCAAAGGGATATGCTTTCTAAACAATCAACAGTTCATGGTTACATGTCTTATATAATCTCTTTGACTCTTGCAGGTCCCACAAAGGTTAATGTAATTCCAACAATGACCAGGATGCAAATGCTTGCAGGTAAAGTCATATATTTACATCACAGATGATTCCGAAAGTTTGACAGTTTCATACCTGACAGCTATATACACATGTCAAAAAATTACACAAATTCAGCTGTGCAGTTCATTGATGCAACAGTCCCCATGTGAATGAATGTAGCCTAATAGATAAATTGAGCTAGGTAAAACTTAGTCAGCCAATTTCATGTTTGTTTATGGCAAATCTATTTCTAAACTGTATTAGTCTTCTGTTTGCAACTGTTTTTATAGGTTGCAAATCAGTAATTCAATCTCAGTGTTATTAATGTCCACATTCCTATTTTGTGATTTAAGGTTTTCAAACCTTCTGATATGTAGCCACTCTATTAAAACTGGAGAACAAAATAAAATTATTACTCCAAGTAGAATAACAAATGAAAAAGATACATGCACAACATTGAAGATGACTCTGAACTCAAATGGTAATGATGAGGAATTCTGGACTAATACACTCACAACATATATTCTTAGGAACAAATCCAGCACACAACGAACAGGTCTGCAGCACATGGGGTAACTACCATTTCAAGACGTTTGATGGAGACATCTTCCAGCTCCCGTCCAGCTGCAACTACGTCCTGGCCTCTCAGTGCAAGAGCAGCTATGAGGATTTCAACATCCAGATGAGGAGGGAGCTGGAGAATGGCCTCCCGACCATCAGCAAGATCACCATGGTGCTGGAGGGCACTGTAGTCGAGCTGGTGAAGGGCTCTGTCTCTGTAAATGGAAAACTGTAAGTGGATGTTCAATCTTTACAATTTTCTCCCTTGTTATCAGAGATCACAGTGAAGCGTACTGGCAGATCTGCGACTTTGCATGTGTTTAGGTATACGCTCAGTAAAGTCCTTTGTGTATGCTCAGTAATGTCCTTGTTTTAATATGTGAGGACATGGCTTTGTAAACCTAGATCCTCTAAGGAAGGATGAAATAATTTGAGATTAAGACAGCGACAGTGTCTGTCCTTTCGTTAAAAAATGGCACGTTTGAAAAATGTTTCAAAGTTAAAGAGTCTGATGTGCATTTCCTTGGGCACATTTTTTTAGTGTGATACTGCCATTCAGTGAATCAGGAGTTCTCATTGAGAAGAGCTCATCCTACATCAACATCAAGGCAAAGCTGGGGCTCTTGGCCAAGTGGAATGAGGATGATGCCTTCATGGTATGGGACTCTGTGTATCATTTACAACCTTCATTAAGCCATAGATATTTTCTTTGGCATAGTTACAGTATCTGTAGCATGTAACATGTTATCCTTTGGAATTATGTTGTCTGTCAAATCCAAAATAAATCAAATCAACAACAACAACAAAAAAAATTAAAGGCAAGTACATTTTCAACTCTTAGCTGATTGACTACAACAAGACTCTTTATGCTCATAGGTGGAACTGGACAAGAAATATGTAAACCAAACGTGTGGGTTGTGTGGAGACTTCAATGGTGTCCAGAATTATAATGAGTTTGTCACAAGTGGTAAATACTTTTTTCCCCTAACACCATTCTGTGTCTCTGTGGTTTGAGTTGAGAACTACTGCATGCTTAACTGTACAATATGATTCTCTTTTTATTCAGAGGGTGTGCCCATTTCTAATCTTGACTATGGAAGCCTCTGGAAGCTGGATGGTCCAACTGAAACCTGTACAGAGCCAGTTACATCCGAACCAACGTGCAAAGATATGGTAGTACTAGATCAGACAACTGGCACCATAGATACACTATTTTGAGGCAATTCAGTGGCATAAAGAATAACATGTTGTTAACAATTCTCTTGATACAGTACACTCTGATATAAAAAAAAAATCATGGCCCTCCCTTTATTGCATATGTATACATTTTATATATTCAATACAATGAAATGCAAATACAGTATTTAGTAAATTCGTGATCATTCTGTTTGTTTGTCTTTATTAGACGTCTGTATGTGAGCAGCTGCTCTCCAGCCCTGCCTTTGAAAGCTGTAAAGCCGTAGTGAACGCCGACTCATTCATCAAGGCCTGTGCGAGGGACCTCTGCCTGTGTGCCAACAGCTCTGACTCCTTCTGCCTGTGCGGCACCATATCTGAGTACTCACGTCAGTGCATCCATGCTGGAGGGAAACCCAGCGAATGGAGGACAGAGCAGTTCTGCTGTGAGTATCTCCTGTTATCTCTGTCAGTATCCACAGGGATGAGGTAAGCAGCAGTAACTAATATGCCCATATGTCCTCCAGCAAAATCATGCCCCTCCAACATGGTGCACCAGGAGTGTGGAAGCCTGTGTGTGGACACCTGCTCAAACCCTGACAGAGGACAGGTGTGTGAGGAGCACTGCATGGATGGATGCTTCTGCCCACCAGGTATGAATCTCTGACAAATCGGTCTGCTGTTTCATTTATTGTTGGTGTCCGTGATGTATGAAGTTACTCAGTAGCCCAAAACCTATTTACCTTTATATAGGCACTGTGTTTGATGATGTCACTGGGAAGGGCTGCATCAGCTCAACAAAGTGCTCCTGCAGCAACAATGGAAACATATACCAACCTGGAGAGTCTTATTCCAGCAACTGTAAACACTGGTAAGTACTCTGGAATATTGCATGTAGCAGTATGCATATTTTAGTGGTGCCTGAGGTATTTTGAAGGTAACTAGTTTTTATACGTTCCTAAAATTGCTCATGGTCAGAAACCCAACAAGAAATGTAAGAACTGTTTTTACACAATGATACAACCAAATGTAATGTTCACCTGAGCCAACTATATGCAGTCTGTTGCTATTAATGTTTGCAAGGCATATCTTTTGGCTTTAGAGTTAACCTACAGTAGTTTTGCACAGAAACATCTTACTGTTGCTTGAATGATAATTTGTTCAAATTGACTAAATATACTCAATTGTGTTTCTAACCAGTACCTGTGGTGGTGGCCAGTGGAGCTGTATAGAGAAGGACTGCCCAGCAACATGCTCTGTGGAGGGAGGCTCCCACTTCTTCACCTATGATGGGAAAGCCTACACTTTCCATGGGGACTGTACCTATGTCCTCACCAAGGTCAGTTTCCATACACAACTCTGACAGGTGCTGAGATCAACTCCATTACTGACATTTATATAATTATAATGATCCAGTCCTGCTAATCCATGTATTCTAATAATACTGTTTGAGAATCATTACTGCTCAAAGAAATAAATACCGGTACTAATGATTCATGCCTGTTCACTCAATCATGTCAAACTCTGCTATGCCAGGTGCATAACTTGCCTAGATCTGCCTAGAAATTAGATGATCATTCACATTGGGAATGTTTTTAGGTGAAAACGTTTTTTCCAGTACTTTTGTCTGGAGATACGGTGTCTTGTAGAAATAACGTGCTTTCTGTGCACTCTTCTCTTTAAGACACATAATGAGACTTCATCTTAATTTCGTTCATTTGACTGAATTTCTTCCTTCACTTGGCTACATCATCCTGCATACCATCTATTATCATTGTTTTCTATGAACGCATCTTTCTTATTTGGATGGCACAGCTTACTTTTGTGAGTTTGCGATCGGTGCTCAATCGGTGCGATCGGTCACAATCGTTTACTTTCTCAGTAAAGCAATACTGATTATTTCTTGCATCCTCTTGGAGTTTACCACGGAAAGACCACACGCATAATTTCACCGTTAAAATGCTTCTCGTCCACTTCCATTTTAAACTCATGTCACAGTGGTCTTTATATATTTCTTTTAATATTTTATTTGATATCATTATCACTTTAAGAAAAAAATGGAAAATTATTCAGCTTGTTCATTTGTGTTACAGTCCAAATCATATCTAGCCTAGATCAATAAAATAGAACCAAAAAGTAGTCTCTATAGAGCCAGATTCCCAGCTACAATTCAACTCAGGAATTTGAGGAATGTTATCTGACATTTCAGTTGACAATGTAGTCATTAGTGCTCAGGCAATTTTCTTTTCGTGGATCACTACTGTATGTGTTTCATTCACTAATTGGTTATAAGGATTCAAGGCAGTCCACTGCCCTTATCCTTATCCATTCTGTGACTTCTTCCTTTTAAAGGTTCCCTTAATTTGTCAGATTGTGCAGGTTGAGAGTACATTAAACATGTATTTCTGTATCCCTTCCAGTTTAATGTCCAACCATTATTTACCTAAATTGGCTTTCACTTTTTGCCTTTATTTCTGGAAAAGTATTCTGCCTATATGATTACTTAATGTAATTCAACTTTTTTTCTTCTTTCATTCATAATTTCCATGGTATTTCAATTGTTATCCTTTTTGAGAAGCTTTTTTCAGAATCCACTCATATCTTTGTTCCATCTTGGTAATGGTGTGATTGGATTCAGTGTAGACTCACAAAATACCTGAAATACACCTAATATGTTATCATATTCAAACATGCTTTTGCAGCAATGTAATGGGGCCGACTTCACAGTGCTTGGGGATCTTGTCAGGTGTGGTTTGACAGACACAGAGACTTGTCTGAAGGCTTTGACGTTGGCAGTTTCTGGAGATACTGTGAGTACTACCTGCTAATGTTGATATATAAAACCCTCTCATGGTCAACTGTGCCATCAATTTGTTTAACAATTAAATTTGTATCTGTTTTTAGATCACATCACATTAAATATTAAATGTAAATTCAATGATTCAAATATTTAAATGTTCTACATTTAAGAATACATTACCAGTGTAGTTAATACATACATGTAACTCTTTCTTCATTGCCCAGGTGATTAATATCCAGTCCAATGGAAAAGTTTTTGTAAACAGGAAGTACTCTCAGTTGCCCCTGTCTACAGGTTTGTTGCCGACACAGAATACTGGAATTTAACAACTTATAATTCTTATGACTGGCTTATTTGGTAATGCATTTATAATATGGTGTTCTTTAATTACTTTCACAGCTGGGGTGAAAATTTTTGAAGCATCCACATTTTTCATCATCGTGCAGACCTCAGTTGGTATTCAGCTGGAAATTCAGCTGTCACCAATCATGCAGGTGTACATCACAGCAGATTCTAAACTCAGGCAAAAGACATGTGGTACGTACCAATGTGGTGAAACACAACAATGTCCAACAATGACCTTTAGATGGGCCTAATTCAGTTACTCTCAATGCACCCACAGGTCTGTGTGGAAACTTTAACAGCATTCAGGCTGATGATTTCTTGGCGATGAATGGAATTACTGAGGGGACAGCATCAGGCTTTGCCAACACCTGGAAAACAAGAGCCAGCTGTCCTGATGTGAAGAGCAGTTTGGAGAACCCCTGCAGCTTGAGCGTCGACAATGGTAGAGATAGCATGACAAGCTTGTTGATGTGTTTGCAAAATGCATGCTAAGGATGGCCAGGATAATAAGCTGATGAATACGGTTTTCTTATCATTACAGAGAAGTATGCCCAACAGTGGTGCTCCCTGCTCACAGACCCTGACGGCGTGTTTTCCCCATGCCACAGTGAGATCAACCCAGACATCTACAAAGAGGTTTGTCCTTAAGCACACTTCACAAACTGCAACAAATAGACCACCATGAGAAGAGGCATGGCAAACCAAATTTGATTCATTTTTGGTGATTTTCTGCCGCAGAACTGCATGTACGACAGCTGCAACTGTGAGAAGAGTGAGGACTGCATGTGTGCTGCTCTCTCATCCTACGTGCATGCATGTGCAGCTAAAGGCATCCAGCTGAACGGGTGGAGAGACACAACCTGCAGTGAGTGGCAACACAGCATCCAACACAAAACAGTCATTAATCTTTGTGGATATTACTCTCATTCTATTTTACAATGCAGGAATTGGTGCTGAAAACATCTTTTTTTGTCTTCAGAGAAATATGCCAACAACTGCCCGAGCAACATGGTGTATGCCTACAGCATACAAAACAGTGACCGCTCGTGCCGTTGCTACAGCGATCCTGACTTCACCTGCTCAGCTACATTTGCACCTGTGGATGGATGCATATGTGAAAAGGGAACATATCTGGATGAAGGGGGAAAATGTGTTGCACCAGCTAACTGCTCCTGCTACTACAAGGGCCAGGTGATTCCTCCAGGGGAGGTCATCAGCAGGGACAAGGCCACATGGTAAGAAGCTATTTGCTTTTTTAGTGAAAACTAGTGCAGTGAGTTACCACTTGGTAGTTGACTTTCAGTTGATGGCTACAATGGTTGCTTTCTGATACTACAATAACAGTTTGACTAGTACAGCAGGAAGGAAAATCCTAGTTGGACATACTTTTTGAGGGGTGGATGTTTAAACTTTCAGAAAAGCTCAATCTGTCACAATGTGTTTATTTAAGGAGCCGTATGTCACAGATTTCAATGAATTTTTCGGTTTCTATAATCAAAATGACCAGTACCACATAATTTCTAAGTAGTGTTATGAATAGTCGAACTTGCTCTTCAATTTAGGCAAAAACTGTGAATGACCCTGCCCCTTCTTTAAAAGTGTCTGTAACTTCACAGAGAAGCTGCTCTAATATTTGGGATTTCTCCATTATACTGTTTCGTCTTGCCAAAAGTTGGCTGAGTTGACACTGAATAGTCAGAAGCTCTTCTCAATACTGTAACATTTACATAGATTTCTTAGAGAAATTTCGTTCAGAAGATTGTCTTTAAGTTTGAGAGATGGAGACTTTCCCCATATAAGTAACCTGAGTATGAGTATAGACATTTTTCTCTTTTTTAAAATGAATATTATTATTATTTCAGCACATGCAAAGCAGGCAAACTCAGCTGCATGGGAGAAACTACATATTCTACTAGTAAGTCCATTTGTACAGCCATTCAAAGTCTTGCTAACATTATACAGTCAGAAATAGTTTTTGGCAATACCTTCACCAATATCAGTAAATCAGATTGATTCTGACCTCAACTGACCTTATCATACACTGAAATAAGTGGGAAAGCTCATGTGAATGTGGGATAACATCTCTAATCTGTCAACAGCATGCCCAGCACCCATGGTGTATTTCGACTGCTCTAATGCTGACGCAGGAGCCAAAGGTGCTGAGTGTCAGAGGAGTTGCAAAACCCTGCACATGGCCTGTGTGAGTGTTGGGGAATCCCTTGCTAGTTCTTACTTAGTAGGTTTAACCTGAGAGTGGTGATCTTCCACTTTACACCCTTGAGCAGCTCTCACCCATCCCCAGCTTCTGTCTATCAGAACTATAGTTTGTTCTTGGAGTCTGTACCATTTCCCCTCACCAGTGCTAGCTCCTTATAATGATTTATGAACGCATACAGTATCTCTCCTGTCTTAGTAATGTACTGTATTTTGCTTTGTTGAAACAGATCAGCACTGAGTGTGTCTCAGGCTGCGTGTGTCCTTCTGGCCTAGTCTCTGATGGAAAAGGTGGCTGTGTAAAAGAGGACCAGTGTCCCTGTTACCACAATGGAGCTCAGTACAAAGCTGGGGACAGCATCAAGGTTGACTGCAATAAATGGTATGGTTGTTAGTCCACCTTTTGTTATTGTACATTATTATTGTATATTAGTATTATTAGACTATAAAGCTGGATCCAAGATGGCGGCGCGTACACACGCAGCGACCTCTCTCTGTCCCAACCGTACGGTGTTTTGTTCGTTTTGCACTAGTATTTTTATTGACTGTCTATGCACAATTTCAACCACATTTTGCTGCTCTTATTTTTTCATTATTATATGTGCCCTCTTATTTACTTATTTACTTACTTTTTTGTTTACTTATTTACTTACTTTTTTTGTTTACTTGAATGTTATGTTTGTCTGTGGACCTAAATTGGTAAAATATGTCTTGTCTTCACCGTGGGATAGTGAGAAACGTAATTTCGATCTCTTTGTATGTCTGGAACATGTGAAGAAATTGACAATAAAGCTGACTTTGACTTTGACTTTGACTTTAGTACAACTGTTTGGAGACTTTTTTCTCTGAATATTTTCCCTTGTTTGGAAACAGCACTTGCAAAGACACAACATGGGACTGCACATCGAACTTGTGCCATGGCACCTGTGCCATCTATGGAGATGGACATTACATCACTTTTGATGGGAAGAGATTCAACTTTGATGGGGGCTGTGAATACGTCCTAACTGAGGTGTGTTTGAATGTAATTTTGATAAAACATTTTGTAATATGTATCCTAAACTTCAGTTTCAGCCAGTCAAATTGTCTGCACTGTGTTTGTTGGGTGATGTTGTCGACAGTGCTTGGCCCAAACCACTATGTTTGTTTCACTTCTGTTGTTTTGAATGCAAGAACTGAACAAACAGAGGGGCACTAGCAGCTGTTCACTAAGTTTGACAAAGTGTGTACAAAGGGATTACAATCACGGACCACACCTCTAATGCAGTTCAGAGCAGAGTCACACAAGAATCCCAGTGTCACTGAACCTTATTATATGCATCTGTACAGTTTGAAAAATCTACTTAATTTACAGATTTTTGCTTTTTGCAGAATTATTGTGGACATGGAAGTACTAATGGAACCTTCAGAGTCATCACTGAGAACATTCCATGTGGAACCACAGGAACAACATGTTCCAAAGCCATCAAATTGTTTTTGGGGGTGAGGACACATTTCAATGACTGTAATGGTGAATGGCTGCTATATGAAGTCCAGAAACCTGATGATGTTTGCTGTCCTCTTTTTGAATGCTGTCCTGTTTGTAGAGCAATGAGTTGATACTGACAGATGGAGGTTACCAAGTTGTTAAAAGAAATTCAGGAGCAGAGGTGCCCTACCAGATCCGCACAATGGGGATCTACCTTGTGATTGAAGCTAACAATGGTCTGATTCTCATGTGGGACAGAAGAACAAGTCTGTTCCTTAAGCTGAGTCCAGAGTTTAAGGTGAGGATCTCTAATATTTGCGTAATGTTTGGATAGTGTCAATAAATGGAATGAATAAATGACCCAGTCAAAAATCGTTCTCACTGATCACTTTATTCTTTTTAAAGGGTCATGCTTGTGGCCTTTGTGGGAACTATGATGGCAACGCTAACAATGACTTTGGCACAAGAAACCAAGGACAGGCCATTCAGTCTCTGGAGTTTGGAAATAGCTGGAAAGTTTCTCCAAGCTGCCCTGATGTAAAACAGATACAAAGTCCCTGCACATCCAACCCTTACAGAAAATCTTGGGCTCAGAAAAAGTGTAGCATTATCATAAGTGAAGCATTTGCATCGTGCCATTTTCAGGTAAGCTGAATTGCTGCTTCATGGATCTTTTAATGAGCCCATCTTGTTCTCCTGGTGCAATTCTTGTGTGCTTAACTGGCATATCTTTCCTGACAAGGTGGATCCTTCTCCATTCTATGATGCTTGCGTGAGTGACTCATGTGCCTGTGATAGTGGTGGAGACTGTGAGTGTTTCTGCACTGCAGTGGCCGCTTATGCAGCCGCCTGTAATGAAGCTGGAGCCTGTGTAGCCTGGAGAACCCCAAAGATCTGCCGTAAGTCTCTGCTCATATTAGATCAAAGTAACTCAAGCGTGGCCTCACTTGCATGTCTTGAAATGATAAGATATGTTAAGATCAGAGAACAGTAAAATAGGTGCACAGACTATTTTGGGAAGATGCACTGTATGCATAATTAACTAATATATAATTACCAAAATAATACATTGAATTTTGTCTAAAGAAGTAGTTGATGCTAGTGTCGAGTTTAGGGTTGGGTGTAGTTATATGTATACTAGGCTTGGATGGTATCTATTTCCTCAAAGATTTCTACTATTATACCCTGACTGCATTGTGAATTAATCAGAAATATTATTCAGCCTACATTTTAATTCAATATGATCTAATGATTTATTTAGGCAAATGTTGTAATCCTGTCTAAATAATTTCCCAATGGCGTGTCCTCTCATTGCAGCTCTTTTCTGTGATTACTACAACCCACCTGGTGAGTGTGAGTGGCACTACAAACCCTGTGGAGCTCCATGCATGAAGACCTGCAGGAATCCCACTGGGCAGTGCTCTGAGCAGATACCAGCGCTAGAAGGTAGACACCACACATATTTAACATACAGTACTATTAAACATCCATTTTCATAAAGATGTTAGACTCATTTTAGTATGGCTTCCCAGTTCTCAACTTAATTGCCATCAGTCTTGAGTAAGCCTCTGTTGAGATTGTAGTCCTCAGATTCTAAAATCATAACTCACTATAATTGTCACTCAGGATTTTGAAGATAATCCTAAAACAGGCAACAGTCCTAATGAAAGATAAAATGGATCAGTAGGATTTACACATTTCCTCCTTGAAGAAGTGAATTTCAAGGGTGTTAGAGGGTGAACTTGGGTGGGTTCCATGAACACATTTCATCCGTTTGTAATCGGATTCATGGCTCAATCGAAATAAAAATGACTCATACAAACACCTTGATCAGAGAGAAACTGCCTAATCTGTTGGCAATGTCAATTAGATCAGCTGGAGTGGTGTACTCTTTTCAATGTGTATTGAATTGAACATCCATGTATACACTCGGATGCATTCACATATACTTTACTGGTCATGACTCATGATAATGCTCATGACTCTACAACTCTCTACTAATACAAACAAATTTGAAACAGCGGTTTCATAACAATTAGACTACTAGACTTCAAATCTAACCCTTGGTCATTTCCTGATCCTACCCCCATCCTACCTCACTTCCTGTCACAGTTCACCATTCTATCTTAAGAAAGGAAACTATAACAAAGGAAACTATATATGAGAGTGTGATGTTGCAATGACACTGCTGCCATGTATACTAAATGTAGCCAACCTCTAGACCTATGTCGCTAGGAAACCTTGTCTCCAGCCAAGGTCACTATATTTAATCCTGCATACAGAAAAGGTTTATTCTGCCCCTTCACTCTCAGGTTGTTACCCTCAATGTCCTGTCAATGAGCCCTTTTTTGATGAAGACACCATGAAGTGTGTACAGAGGGAGAAATGTGGTTGTTTTGATACTGATGGCAGACACTACAGCAATGGAGAGAAAGTTCCTTCCACAAACAACTGTGAAACATGGTATATCAGACATAGTACATTATACAACAAATACACATGAGATGACTGAATGAGTTAGACATTAAACTTATCTTTTATCTTTTCACAGCCAATGCATTTCCACAACCATCATCTGCAAACATGATGCCACAGGTGACAATTATTTTACGGAGTCATATTGAGTCTTTGTTGTAAAAGCATTACTAGAGCCAGATTTTGATAAACAAAAATGCTATTGTGCAATTCTACCTGCAGCTTGCACCTGTACATACCTTAATAAGGTTTACTACAATGGTGAACATATTTATAACACCACCGATGGAATGGGTAGCTGCTTAACTGCTGTTTGTGAAGAGCATGGTATTGTTCGGTCCATTCATCCTTGTCCAACAACACCAACATCAATCCCAACAACAATGTTTACATTCACTACACCAAGTAAGTGCACATACTGAAATGATAGACTTAAAAAAAAAAGAGTCCACTTCAGTCAAGAGCAGTATTACTAAATGTGTGATTTACATTAATTATGCTTCTTTTATGTCAACAGAAACAACAAAATCTATCCCGACTGAATACTCAACGTCTCTACACACAACTACATGCCAAAATAAATGTGTCTGGACCGAATGGTTTGATACTACGTTCCCCCTACCTGGAGAATCTGGAGGAGACTCTGAAATCTATAACAAAATTAGGGCAGAAGGACACCACATCTGTGAGAAGCCCACGGAAATAGAGTGCAGAGCACAAAAATACCCTGACAAAGACATAAACAGTCTAGGCCAAATTGTTCAATGTGATGTGGCAAAAGGTTTATCGTGTAAGAACAAAGACCAAACAGGCCCTTTCCAATTGTGCTACAATTACAAAATCCGTGTGCTTTGCTGTAGTGATGAGCATTGTACAACTCTACCACCAACTGTTCCACAAACAACATCAACTCCGTATTGTAAAGTATGTACTTGGTCAAAATGGATAAATGTTGATTATCCACAATTTGGCCCTGGAGGAGGTGACACGGAATCCATTAGTAATATCATCAAGAAGGGTTATAAAATATGTGAAAGACCGGTAAATATCAGTTGTCAAGCAGTCCGTTATAAAAATGTTCCTCTGTCAGAACTGGATCAAAAAGTGACCTGCAACACTGAAGTGGGATTAGTTTGTAAAAACATTGATCAAAGCCCAGTACCGATGTGCTTTGATTATGAGATAAAGGTTGAGTGTTGTAACATAGAGCCATGTCAAACAACAACAAATACTCCAACTCCAATGCCAACACCAACAACAACATCCACCACGACAACAACAACAACCCCATCAACAACAACTCCTGTACCCGGCACAACACCCTGTACCTGTGAGTGGTCTAACTGGATTGACCTGGGACCCCCTACACCTGGCACTGATGGAGGAGACACTGAATCAATTTCACAACTCATTAATTCTGGACGTATAGGTTGTATACAGCCAACAGAAGTTGAGTGCAGGGCTAAGATGTATCCAACATTGCCACTTTCCCAGTTGGGCCAAGATGTGATTTGCAATCCATCGGTAGGACTTGTTTGCCTGAACAAAAACCAGGCCAATAAGCAAGAGTGTTTCAATTATGAAATCAGAGTACGCTGCTGTGGACCATGCACAACCACTACCACTACAACACCCACAAGTACATCAACTCCCTCTACACCTACAACTCCAACATCAACAACAACCTCCACAACAACTACAACCACTGAAACGCCCTCGACACCTGTACCAATTATGTCATCAACTTCAACAACTACATCAGTCCCAACAACAAGTCCTGTACCCGGCACAACACCCTGTACCTGTGAGTGGTCTAACTGGATTGACCTGGGACCCCCTACACTTGGCACTGATGGAGGAGACACTGAATCAATTTCACAACTCATTAATTCTGGACGTATAGGTTGTATACAGCCAACAGAAGTTGAGTGCAGGGCTAAGATGTATCCAACATTGCCACTTTCCCAGTTGGGCCAAGATGTGATTTGCAATCCATCGGTAGGACTTGTTTGCCTGAACAAAAACCAGGCCAATAAGCAAGAGTGTTTCAATTATGAAATCAGAGTACGCTGCTGTGGACCATGCACAACCACTACCACTACAACACCCACAAGTACATCAACTCCCTCTACACCTACAACTCCAACATCAACAACAACCTCCACAACAACTACAACCACTGAAACGCCCTCGACACCTGTACCAATTATGTCATCAACTACATCAGTCCCAACAACAAGTCCTGTACCCGGCACAACACCCTGTACCTGTGAGTGGTCTAACTGGATTGACCTGGGACCCCCTACACTTGGCACTGATGGAGGAGACACTGAATCAATTTCACAACTCATTAATTCTGGACGTATAGGTTGTATACAACCAACAGAAGTTGAGTGCAGGGCTAAGATGTATCCAACATTGCCACTTTCCCAGTTGGGCCAAGATGTGATTTGCAATCCATCGGTAGGACTTGTTTGCCTGAACAAAAACCAGGCCAATAAGCAAGAGTGTTTCAATTATGAAATCAGAGTACGCTGCTGTGGACCATGCACAACCACTACCACTACAACACCCACAAGTACATCAACTCCCTCTACACCTACAACTCCAACATCAACAACAACCTCCACAACAACTACAACCACTGAAACGCCCTCGACACCTGTACCAATTATGTCATCAACTACATCAGTCCCAACAACAAGTCCTGTACCCGGCACAACACCCTGTACCTGTGAGTGGTCTAACTGGATTGACCTGGGACCCCCTACACCTGGCACTGATGGAGGAGACACTGAATCAATTTCACAACTCATTAATTCTGGACGTATAGGTTGTACACAGCCAACAGAAGTTGAGTGCAGGGCTAAGATGTATCCAACATTGCCACTTTCCCAGTTGGGCCAAGATGTGATTTGTAATCCATCGGTAGGACTTGTTTGCCTGAACAAAAACCAGGCCAATAAGCAAGAGTGTTTCAATTATGAAATCAGAGTACGCTGCTGTGGACCATGCACAACCACTACCACTACAACACCCACAAGTACATCAACTCCCTCTACACCTACAACTCCAACATCAACAACAACCTCCACAACAACTACAACCACTGAAACGCCCTCGACACCTGTACCAATTATGTCATCAACTACATCAGTCCCAACAACAAGTCCTGTACCCGGCACAACACCCTGTACCTGTGAGTGGTCTAACTGGATTGACCTGGGACCCCCTACACCTGGCACTGATGGAGGAGACACTGAATCAATTTCACAACTCATTAATTCTGGACGTATAGGTTGTACACAGCCAACAGAAGTTGAGTGCAGGGCTAAGATGTATCCAACATTGCCACTTTCCCAGTTGGGCCAAGATGTGATTTGTAATCCATCGGTAGGACTTGTTTGCCTGAACAAAAACCAGGCCAATAAGCAAGAGTGTTTCAATTATGAAATCAGAGTACGCTGCTGTGGACCATGCACAACCACTACCACTACAACACCCACAAGTACATCAACTCCCTCTACACCTACAACTCCAACATCAACAACAACCTCCACAACAACTACAACCACTGAAACGCCCTCGACACCTGTACCAATTATGTCATCAACTACCTCAGTCCCAACAACAAGTCCTGTACCCGGCACAACACCCTGTACCTGTGAGTGGTCTAACTGGATTGACCTGGGACCCCCTACACCTGGCACTGATGGAGGAGACACTGAATCAATTGCACAACTCATTAATTCTGGACGTATAGGTTGTACACAGCCAACAGAAGTTGAGTGCAGGGCTAAGATGTATCCAACATTGCCACTTTCCCAGTTGGGCCAAGATGTGATTTGTAATCCATCGGTAGGACTTGTTTGCCTGAACAAAAACCAGGCCAATAAGCAAGAGTGTTTCAATTATGAAATCAGAGTACGCTGCTGTGGACCATGCACAACCACTACCACTACAACACCCACAAGTACATCAACTCCCTCTACACCTACAACTCCAACATCAACAACAACCTCCACAACAACTACAACCACTGAAACGCCCTCGACACCTGTACCAATTATGTCATCAACTACATCAGTCCCAACAACAAGTCCTGTACCCGGCACAACACCCTGTACCTGTGAGTGGTCTAACTGGATTGACCTGGGACCCCCTACACCTGGCACTGATGGAGGAGACACTGAATCAATTTCACAACTCATTAATTCTGGACGTATAGGTTGTACACAGCCAACAGAAGTTGAGTGCAGGGCTAAGATGTATCCAACATTGCCACTTTCCCAGTTGGGCCAAGATGTGATTTGTAATCCATCGGTAGGACTTGTTTGCCTGAACAAAAACCAGGCCAATAAGCAAGAGTGTTTCAATTATGAAATCAGAGTACGCTGCTGTGGACCATGCACAACCACTACCACTACAACACCCACAAGTACATCAACTCCCTCTACACCTACAACTCCAACATCAACAACAACCTCCACAACAACTACAACCACTGAAACGCCCTCGACACCTGTACCAATTATGTCATCAACTACATCAGTCCCAACAACAAGTCCTGTACCCGGCACAACACCCTGTACCTGTGAGTGGTCTAACTGGATTGACCTGGGACCCCCTACACCTGGCACTGATGGAGGAGACACTGAATCAATTTCACAACTCATTAATTCTGGACGTATAGGTTGTACACAGCCAACAGAAGTTGAGTGCAGGGCTAAGATGTATCCAACATTGCCACTTTCCCAGTTGGGCCAAGATGTGATTTGTAATCCATCGGTAGGACTTGTTTGCCTGAACAAAAACCAGGCCAATAAGCAAGAGTGTTTCAATTATGAAATCAGAGTACGCTGCTGTGGACCATGCACAACCACTACCACTACAACACCCACAAGTACATCAACTCCCTCTACACCTACAACTCCAACATCAACAACAACCTCCACAACAACTACAACCACTGAAACGCCCTCGACACCTGTACCAATGATGTCATCAACTTCAAAAACTACATCAGTCCCAACAACAATTCCTGCATCCAGCACAACACCCTGTACCTGTGAGTGGTCTAACTGGATTGACCTAGGACCCCCTACACCTGGCACTGATGGAGGAGACTCTGTGTCAATTTCACAACTCATTAATTCTGGACGTATTGGCTGTGAACATCCCACAAAAGTTGAGTGTAGGGCCAAGCAATACCCAACTTTACCACTTTCTCAAGTGGGCCAGGATGTCACATGCAATCCATCTGTTGGACTTGTTTGTTTGAACAAAAACCAAGGCCTCCAAAAGATTTGCTTTGATTATGAAATTCGAGTGCAGTGTTGTGGATCATGTTCATCAACTACAACAACAACAACTCCGTCATCAACAACATCAACAACATCCACAACTACCCCCACGACCACAATGACAACATCCATGACATCTACCAGCAAAAAAACATCTACAACACCAACAAGTCCTGTACCCGGCACAACACCCTGTACCTGTGAGTGGTCTAACTGGATTGACCTAGGACCCCCTACCACTGGAGCTGATGGAGGAGACTCTGAAACAATTTCCCAACTCATTAATTCTGGACATATAGGTTGTATACAGCCAACAGAAGTTGAGTGCAGGGCTAAGATGTATCCAACATTGCCACTTTCCCAGTTGGGCCAAAATGTGATTTGCAATCCATCGGTAGGACTTGTTTGCCTGAACAAAAACCAGGGAAATAAACAAGAGTGTTTCAATTATGAAATCAGAGTACGCTGCTGTGGACCATGCACAACCACTACCACTACAACACCCGCAATTACATCAACTCCCTCTACACCTACAACTCCAACATCAACAACAACCTCCACAACAACTACAACCACTGAAACGCCCTCGACACCTGTACCAATTATGTCATCAACTTCAACAACTACATCAATCCCAACAACAAGTCCTGTACCCGGCACAACACCCTGTACCTGTGAGTGGTCTAACTGGATTGACCTGGGACCCCCTACACCTGGCACTGATGGAGGAGACACTGAATCAATTTCACAACTCATTAATTCTGGACGTATAGGTTGTACACAGCCAACAGAAGTTCAGTGCAGGGCTAAGATGTATCCAACATTGCCACTTTCCCAGTTGGGCCAAGATGTGATTTGCAATCCATCGGTAGGACTTGTTTGCCTGAACAAAAACCAGGGAAATAAGCAAGAGTGTTTCAATTATGAAATCAGAGTACGCTGCTGTGGACCATGCACAACCACTACCACTACAACACCCGCAATTACATCAACTCCCTCTCCACCTACAACTCCAACATCAACAACAACCTCCACAACAACTACAACCACTGAAACGCCCTCGACACCTGTACCAATTATGTCATCAACTTCAACAACTACATCAATCCCAACAACAAGTCCTGTATCCGGCACAACACCCTGTACCTGTGAGTGGTCTAACTGGATTGACCTGGGACCCCCTACACTTGGCACTGATGGAGGAGACACTGAAACAATTTCACAACTCATTAATTCTGGACGTATAGGTTGTACACAGCCAACAGAAGTTGAGTGCAGGGCTAAGATGTATCCAACATTGCCACTTTCCCAGTTGGGCCAAGATGTGATTTGCAATCCATCGGTTGGACTTGTTTGCCTGAACAAAAACCAGGCCAATAAGCAAGAGTGTTTCAATTATGAAATCAGAGTACGCTGCTGTGGACCATGCACAACTACTACCACTACAACACCCGCAATTACATCAACTCCCTCTACACCTACAACTCCAACATCAACAACAACCTCCACAACAACTACAACCACTGAAACGCCCTCGACACCTGTACCAATTATGTCATCAACTTCAACAACTACATCAGTCCCAACAACAAGTCCTGTACCCGGCACAACACCCTGTACCTGTGAGTGGTCTGACTGGATTGACCTCGGACCCCCTACACCTGGCACTGATGGAGGAGACACTGAATCAATTTCCCAACTCATTAATTCTGGACGTATAGGTTGTATACAGCCAACAGAAGTTGAGTGCAGGGCTAAGATGTATCCAACATTGCCACTTTCCCAGTTGGGCCAAAATGTGATTTGCAATCCATCGGTAGGACTTGTTTGCCTGAACAAAAACCAGGGAAATAAGCAAGAGTGTTTCAATTATGAAATCAGAGTACGCTGCTGTGGACCATGCACAACCACTACCACTACAACACCCACAAGTACATCAACTCCCTCTACACCTACAACTCCAACATCAACAACAACCTCCACAACAACTACAACCACTGAAACGCCCTCGACACCTGTACCAATTATGTCATCAACTACATCAGTCCCAACAACAAGTCCTGTACCCGGCACAACACCCTGTACCTGTGAGTGGTCTAACTGGATTGACCTGGGACCCCCTACACCTGGCACTGATGGAGGAGACACTGAATCAATTTCACAACTCATTAATTCTGGACGTATAGGTTGTACACAGCCAACAGAAGTTGAGTGCAGGGCTAAGATGTATCCAACATTGCCACTTTCCCAGTTGGGCCAAGATGTGATTTGTAATCCATTGGTAGGACTTGTTTGCCTGAACAAAAACCAGGCCAATAAGCAAGAGTGTTTCAATTATGAAATCAGAGTACGCTGCTGTGGACCATGCACAACCACTACCACTACAACACCCGCAATTACATCAACTCCCTCTACACCTACAACTCCAACATCAACAACAATCTCCACAACAACTACAACCACTGAAACGCCCTCGACACCTGTACCAATTATGTCATCAACTTCAACAACTACATCAATCCCAACAACAAGTCCTGTACCCGGCACAACACCCTGTACCTGTGAGTGGTCTAACTGGATTGACCTGGGACCCCCTACACCTGGCACTGATGGAGGAGACTCAGTATCAATTTCACAACTCATTAATTCTGGACGTATAGGTTGTATACAGCCAACAGAAGTTGAGTGCAGGGCTAAGATGTATCCAACATTGCCACTTTCCCAGTTGGGCCAAGATGTGATTTGCAATCCATCGGTAGGACTTGTTTGCCTGAACAAAAACCAGGCCAATAAGCAAGAGTGTTTCAATTATGAAATCAGAGTACGCTGCTGTGGACCATGCACAACCACTACCACTACAACACCCGCAATTACATCAACTCCCTCTACACCTACAACTCCAACATCAACAACAACCTCCACAACAACTACAACCACTGAAACGCCCTCGACACCTGTACCAATTATGTCATCAACTTCAACAACTACATCAGTCCCAACAACAAGTCCTGTACCCGGCACAACACCCTGTACCTGTGAGTGGTCTAACTGGATTGACCTGGGACCCCCTACACCTGGCACTGATGGAGGAGACACTGAATCAATTTCACAACTCATAAATTCTGGACGTATAGGTTGTACACAGCCAACAGAAGTTGAGTGCAGGGCTAAGATGTATCCAACATTGCCACTTTCCCAGTTGGGCCAAGATGTGATTTGCAATCCATCGGTAGGACTTGTTTGCCTGAACAAAAACCAGGCCAATAAGCAAGAGTGTTTCAATTATGAAATCAGAGTACGCTGCTGTGGACCATGCACAACCACTACCACTACAACACCCACAAGTACATCAACTCCCTCTACACCTACAAGTCCAACATCAACAACAACCTCCACAACAACTACAACCACTGAAACGCCCTCAACACCTGTACCAATTATGTCATCAACTTCAACAACTACATCAGTCCCAACAACAAGTCCTTTACCCGGCACAACACCCTGTACCTGTGAGTGGTCTAACTGGATTGACCTAGGACCACCTACCACTGGCACTGATGGAGGAGACTCAGTATCAATTTCACAACTCATTAATTCTGGACGTATAGGTTGTATACAGCCAACAGAAGTTGAGTGCAGGGCTAAGATGTATCCAACATTGCCACTTTCCCAGTTGGGCCAAGATGTGATTTGCAATCCATCGGTAGGACTTGTTTGCCTGAACAAAAACCAGGCCAATAAGCAAGAGTGTTTCAATTATGAAATCAGAGTACGCTGCTGTGGACCATGCACAACCACTACCACTACAACACCCGCAATTACATCAACTCCCTCTACACCTACAACTCCAACATCAACAACAACCTCCACAACAACTACAACCACTGAAATGCCGTCACCGACACCTGTATCAACGACATCATCAACTTCAACAACTACATCAGTCCCAACAACAAGTCCTGTTCCCGGCACAACACCCTGTACCTGTGAGTGGTCTAACTGGATTGACCTGGGACCCCCTACACCTGGCACTGATGGAGGAGACTCTGTATCAATTTCACAACTATTCCATTCTGGACGCATTGGCTGTGAACATGCTACAAAAGTTGAATGCAGGGCAAAGCATTTTCCCAATTTGCCACTGTCAGAAGTAGGCCAGGATGTGATATGTATTCCATCTATTGGACTTGTCTGCTTGAACAAAAACCAAGGGCTCCAAAAGATTTGCTTTGATTATGAAATACGAGTGCAGTGTTGTGGACCATGTCTACCAACTACCACAACGACCATAACTCCAACACCAACAACACCCACAACTGTGTCTTCAACCACATTCAAAGTGCACACAAAACCTACAAATACATACCCTACACAACACCAACATTCCGCATTACCAACACCTTGTATCGGATGTTATGAAAATGGAATACTTTACCCTCCAGGTAAGTCACACTTATATATATACATACACACACACACACACACACACATATATATATATACACATAATATATATATATATATATATATATATATATATATATATATATATATATATATATATATATATTATGTATATTATGCATGTAATGTTTGGTATCAAATAGAATGTCTTAACCAAGGTTTTATTCTTTTTACACAGCTACTGTGATTTATAATAAAACCGACCATGGCGGATGTAGTTACGTGGCCATTTGCCTTGAAAACTGCACCATAGGAAAGAATGTCTCTTGTAGCCCTACAACTCCATCAACTTCAACAACTCCTTTAACTTCAACAACTACATCAACTTCAACAACAACTCCTTCAACTTCTACAGAATCTCCTGACTGTTATCCCAGAAAGGTATTGGCAATCAAATTAAAATGAATAGATTAATTTAAGTTGTTTTAGACAGACTGTCAGACTGAATGTTTTGAAATTTATTTCTGTGCAGAATGGAGAAACGTGGGTGTCCCCAACCGATAAGTGTATGTTAGAAACCTGTTACAATGGTGATATCATCAAGCACCCTAAGAAATGTCCAACTCAACCACCGCTTTCATGTGTGAATGGCCTCCCTCCAAAGACAGTTCTTGATGGATCAGGATGCTGTTTCAAACAGGAATGCCAATGTGAGTATTTCCAAAGTCAACATTAAAACAACTGATGAAAACTATCAGTCTACTAGGAAAAGCTGGGCTGTGCAAACTTTCTTATGGAATGGTTACAAGCTGTTATATTATTCTTATTATGACTGACATAATCCATACTTACATACCTATCTATTTAGGTCACTGCTATGGCTTCGGGGATCCTCATTATGTGACATTTGATGGAACATATTATGGTTTCCAAGGAAATTGCTCTTATATATTGGTTAAAGAGATCAAACCAGTATACAACTTCAGTATCATCATTGATAATGTGTATTGTGACGCACCAGATGGTGTTTCATGTCCTAAATCACTGACTATTCACTATAAATCATTTGAAATTTATATGAGTCAAGAGATCTCTCATGGAATAGTCACAAACTTGGTAAGAAAATCTTTTTCTTTGGATTCTTTTCAAATCATCTAATCCTTCGATATTTTTAAAAACACATCTGTTTAAAAGTACTAAATGTAGAGTGCCTTTCATAATATAAACTGTTGTTTCCTTTTTCTCATAGATTTATGTCAATCACAAGCGCATCTACCCAGCTTACAGCAACAGTGACTTCCAAGTCACAAACAATGGCATTGAAGCCTTAGTGGTAATACCTGCCATTGGTGCACAAATAATGTTCTCTGGGCTGCAGTTCAGTGTTGAACTCCCTTGGAGTAAATTTCACGGCAACACGGAGGGACAGTGCGGTAAAAACAATTTTTAATTGTTGTTCAGTAGTAGCACTTGTAATGATACATTTGGCAATCTCTGGAAGAAGACAGAGGAATTGTCTTAAATCCCTTGCTCTGCATTCTCCCACTTAATGAGAAGTTGCCAGAGAAAATTACAAGCTGTTATTGGCAAAGGGAGGCATGACAAAGTATTAAATACAGGGGTGCCAATAAATGTGGCACGTCTTTTTGTTAAAAAAAGAAAAGAAAAAAAATGCTTCCTTTCAAGGTTGGGTTATTCCTCATTGTTTGCATTGTGACACCGAGACAACTTGCCAAAAGATTGCTCGATATATCTATTTTTACTCAACTTTACCATGGATACCAAAAAAATTATAGATTTTATTTTTTATCCGATGGTCAAGCCTGGCCCTTATGTCCATTTGACCATTTGCCAAAATGCAGTACTATTATCCTCTGATAATATTTAAATTTGTTCTCTTATTTGTCACAGGAACATGTGACAACAATAAGACAGATGACTGCCTCTTGCCAAATGGAAAAATTGATCCATCTTGCCCAGATATGGCCCACCATTGGAAGGTTAATGATAGCAACTGCCCAGTACCCCCAACCACAATCCCACCTTCCACCTGCCCGCCACAAACTTCATCCATCTGTAAAATCATTGCAAGCAAGTAAGAAAGTGATAAGTAAATGACACATCATGTTGGATTTTTTATTTTTATTTATTTGTACTATATTTTTAATCAGTGGACTAAATCTGGAATGTACTGTTGCTGACTGTGACGTGTCTCCTGCCAAGGGTCTTTGAAAACTGCCATGAAGTGGTCCGCTATGAGCCATTTATTGAGGGATGCGAGTTTGACATATGCTATACGAAGAAACCTTCTATTGGTTGTGCCAGCCTTCAGTCTTATGCTCAGCAGTGTGCTTTGAATGGCATTTGCATTGACTGGAGAGGTGCCACAGCTGGAGTGTGTGGTAAGATTTGTAGAAATCTATTTTCTAATGTCACAGCTGAATTACACCTTCACTCTGCTGATTTTACATCTTTTAATATGTGCCTTGTTTACACAGATTTTGAGTGCAATGCACCCCTGGTCTACAAGCCCTGTGGTCCACAAGTTCCACCAACTTGTGATAAAAGGTATACCGAACTAATATGACTCGAGTGTGTTTAAAATCTTTATGAATACAAAAAGGAAATCATTTAATTTGATAAAAAAATTCCCAATTAGGTATAATTTCAGATTCATTGAAGAGAAAACTGAATTCACTGCTTTGACATCTATGAGATGGGAGGGATGCTATTGTCCAGATGGAACTACTTTGTTGGACCATGATACTAATGAATGTGTTTCACCCTGTGGTAAGAAAATGATATGAAATATGTTAAACATCTGGTTTTATTTCAAGCAATTCACAACATAAATGCATCACTTGTTGTATGTAAAAAATCTGTCTTACAATCTGTGTAAGACGTTATTTCTAAATGAATATTTTCTGTTTTTTTTTGTTTAAGGGCCTATTTGCCACCTACCAAATGGAAAGTGGAAACAGGTAAAGAAAACTCTCCTTCTGTATATTAGATATTATATCTCAGATCCTTTTCTCTGTGAACAGAAAAACAACCGTGATATGCCTGTACACATTAATTATGAAAACAAAATGCACAAATGTATGCATTTTAAATCAACATTTATTTTATATGGATTTTAGGTACATGTTTTCGCGACACACAACCCTACCCGACTTTAAATGTCTGTCCAACATTAAATTGATTAATTATTAATTTACTCTACATTTTGTATTACTTGTGCTCTGACATGTTCTTTATTGTTAAATCAGGGTAATTCAACTTGGATCGATGGCTGTGATCTTTGCACATGTGACGCAGACAATGAAAGAGTCTACTGCAATCCTTTGCCATGCCCATCTGAGCTCCCAGTCATGTGTGATCAGCCTGGCCAGATTAAAGTGCCTGAAAAAGTAGGATGCTGTGAAATAGACAAATGTGGTAAGTAATCACTGACAGATCTTGACGGTCGTTGGTAGGGAAACAATGCAAGTCCTTACAGAACCTTATATGTTTTTGTAGATTCAAGTTACAAAACTAAGTTCCCTTTCTTTTTGACAATAACTTAAAATAACAACAAAACCCAGACAACAAACAGGGAGAATAATTTGAACATGCCTTTGGTTTTGTCATTACAGTATGTGATGTCACCACATGTCCAATCCGCTCTTGTCCAGTTGGTTACATTCAAGAGACTGAAGTGGGGGCGTGTTGCCCTAAGTGTGGTAAGCATTTATCTAGTGCAAAATGTCTAGTCCTACAACTGTTGCTCCTCCATGGCAAAAGTTAACTGGAAAACATATTTGTGTTTTTTTTATTAACTTTGCAGTTCCTAAAGCTGTTTGTGTATACAATAACGCGGAATACTTGGTAAGAACTCGCATGAAATCTCATTTCTATGCAGTCATGGTTAGCATTTAGCATAGAACTTATTGTGTTGTCACATTACTTGGTAATATACAAGAAAAAAACCTACAAATCTGAATGATTTTTATATTAATTTCTGTTTCCTGTTCTATTACAGCCGCACAGCAGTGTGCCTATGAGACATTGTGAAACCTGTCTGTGTAGTGACAAACTGGAAAATGATGGCAGCTTACACAGGATCGAATGTGAGCCTATTACATGTGACACTTACTGTCCACAGGTAAGAGGCTTCCTACATACAGTAGTCAAAAAATCAACAGTGAAGTTGTAGGAATTTAAACACACACACACACATTTGACCTGAGCTGAATTTTCAAAATCATTTTGGAGGCATGCTGAGTATGTTATGATGTCTTCTCTTCCTAAGGGCTTCGAGCCAGTTTTGCCACCAGGAGAATGCTGTGCAAAGTGTGTGCAGACCATGTGTGTGGTTGTGTATTCAGGAAACCTCACACACTCTATTCCTGTGAGTTAATAACCAAAATATTATATGTTGCTGCCAGCCAATATCAAAGCTGTGTATGTAATGCATTATGCAGTGAGGTGTTCATTGGGCCGAGTTTGGGGCATTATTTTGTGATAAAGAAAGAGAAGGATGTGGAAGAAAATTGTGTTTTCTCTTAGTAGTAAGAAAATGCAGGACTTTGCAGGATGCAGGATGTTTTCAATGCAACTAGTTTTGGTATAATTCAGTTAAATGTATACTCAAGTGCACCCACTCACCAACACAACTAAATACTATTATATGGACTTTGTTGTTTTTGACAGGTCAATGGTATCTGGAGTCCACCTGGGAACAAGTGTGTAAAGTATGAGTGTGTGAAGGTCGGGAGCAGGTTCATCACTATGGAGGCCAGAACACTCTGTCCTCCCTACAACCCCAATGACTGCATTCCTGTAAGTGTGGAACAGCTAAATGTGAATAGGCAATTTGATCATGTTTGAGACATGTTTGTACACCATAATCACATACTGCCAGTCACTCTGGTATTATGATCTTCGGGTGTTAGCATCACTTATATATTGCCCTTATTTTTGTATCTTCTGTACTTATGTGATCTGTACAGGGGACAGAGGTCATTGCACCTGATGGTTGCTGCCATTTGTGTGGTAAGTTGTTTTAAGGTTTTATTGTCGTCAGATATTGTCAGTAATTATTGTAAATGTACAAATCCACTGGGAGATGTTAAATATTAATAGGAAGTATTTCCTTTGGCTTGTGAGAGCAGTGCTAAAAGCTGCATGTCTGTTTCTTTCTATAGTAAGGAAATGCAACCGGACAACGGAATCTACATACCTGCAGCATAATGGCTGCACCTCCTCCCAGAAGGTTGACTTGACGACTTGTCAAGGTCTTTGTCCAACATTCTCCT
Organism: Alosa sapidissima; assembly: GCF_018492685.1. Taxonomy (NCBI): domain Eukaryota; kingdom Metazoa; phylum Chordata; class Actinopteri; order Clupeiformes; family Clupeidae; genus Alosa; species Alosa sapidissima. The sequence continues at coordinate 17,162,251 of NC_055970.1, read as the reverse complement.
GGTAAGTAGCAGATCTGCACAACAAAGCAGATCTTGTCAGAGCTACAGTATCAATAACTGAATTTAACACTTTCTCTTTACTAATTTTTCAGGTTCTCTCGGAGTACAAGCACGTTTCAGCCCTCCTGTTCCTGTTGCCAGGAGATTACCACCAGCAAAAGAGAGGTGGAGATGGTCTGCCCTGATGGCTCAAAGTTCAGTTATTCATATAACTACATTGAGCAATGTGGCTGTCTTCAGTCAACATGCACCACTATGGAAAAAACAGCGACTAAAAAGCTACGAAGAAGGCGTTAATGAGTTAGCGCTACATTGCACCTTTTATTACAATCACCTTCATTATTTATGTCACTGACGTAAAGTAATCAGCAGTTTCGTTTGCAAGGAGCATGAGACTGCTTTTGTATCTTCCTTAATCTTATTTTAATAAACATTATTATGCATGCATGATCGTGTCTTGACATTATTATTTATTATTAGTGCTGCTACATTTGATCATTTTGTATGCAGCAATAATGATGAATCGGTCACAGGAAAAAATAAATTGCAGTTCAGTATGTAATGCAACCACTACAGAATTACACAGAACCATTCATACTACTGTAAAGCCTGACCCAGCTGAATGATGACCCAGAAGTGCCACGGGTTGTTCTTTAAAATATAAACATTGTTACATAGCATTTTAAATGCTGACTTGCTCTAAATCTTCTCTCCATAAATGATATTGTTGACCAGAGTCTAGAAAAGTTCAGTGGTTCTTAGACAGAAATGAATAACTAACCACATAATACAGCACTTCCCTCTAATAATTAAGTAGCTTCGTCAGAGTGCAAACTTCATTGTAGGCCATTGTTTGACAGACTGGTGCTGCTCTACATAGCCCCTGCTAAATCAAGACACTTCAGTATGTGTGACCAATGCTGATTGAAATATGGAAATTAGGTCCTGACCTACAGTATACAGTATGCAGTGATGATTGTAACCACTTTGACTTCACTCAGTAATAGGCCTATCAGCAAGCAACAACTTTACCTATAGACCACACAATTGATACTGTGTACAGCTAGTTAAAAATATAATGATCAAATAAGAAAAAAACACAGTAACATAATCTATAACGCCATGCAACCCTTTAAAACGTATGGTTATGAGTAGCCTACATCACGGGTGCTGTGCCTTAACCATTGTGTGTGCGTGTGGACACGTGTGCTGGGACACGTGTGCTGTGGTGTGACCTCTGTAAGCCTCTCCATAGGTAGGCTTCAGCTCCAGTGGTCCCTGTCTTCCTCTTTCCCTTATTGTATTTCTGGTGTGAATGGGAATTGTGTTTTAATTTGTTAATAAAACTATTTGTATTTGGATGAAACCACGTCTCATGTTCTCTCAGTTAACAGACCTGAGAGCCTGTTCATCTGTAATTAGTTCAAACCTTTCCCTGGGTGAGATTCCCAGCGTGGCGTAGTCGCAGTGTTCACGGGTTTACACCCCCTACATACCCCAGCTTGCGACCAGTGGCGGTTCTAGACCAAAATCACCAGGGGGGCCGAGGTGGGGCCAGTGTGTTTTTAAGGGGGGCACATTTATAACCATATACTGTATAACGGCAAAACAGGTCATCAGTTTATTTTTTACGTTTTATTTTATATTTACAGTTATTTTTCACAGCATGACATTACACTATCTCTTTAAATGACATGGTCATTATCTCACTCTAGTAACAAGGAAAAATAGAAAGAAAAAGATTCACAATGGTCTCAAAATCTTTTCAAAATCAAACTGTCATCATCTTACTCTAGTAAGGAATATAAGTAAATGAAAAGAATAGACAGAAAAAATAAATTCTTAAAATCTCAAAGACTTTTCAAAATCAAACCGTCATCATCTTACTTTAGTAAGGAATAGAAAGAAATGAAAAAGAGTAGACAGAAAAAAGAAATTCACATGCTGTGAATGGTCTCAAAATCCCATGAAGCATTTGCATGTGCACTTGGCTGAAACACTACAACAAGATTCTGCGATTGTGACTCCTTGAGAAACGGTCTACAAATGCATCAAGGTTCAAAGCCTTGGACCTTCTGGATTCAATGCTGAGCACCCTAAGATTGCTCAGACGCTCCTCACTAATGGTAGACCAGAGGTAGGTCTTCACTAGTTTCAAGGTGGAAAAACTCCTCTCACAAGAGGCGGAACACACTGGGAGGGCTACAGCTATTTTGCATAGTCTAAAGAGCTCAAAAAATACTTTATATGGCTCAGTGAAACGTGTCAGTGCTACTGTGTCTGATGGCTTCTCAATCACACCAACCTGTACTTTTCTTTCCAAAAGTCTCTTAAATTGATGCAGCTCATGGCCCAGATCCTCAATATTAGCACCATATAAACGGCCAAAGTCAAACAAAGTGGTGTCTCTTAAAAAAGGCATCACTTGGGATTGAGAGATCGGATACTACACATCAGCTCTATCCAGGGGTGATCGTCATACCAGCTGGCTTGGAAGCTGCGCCTCCTGTCCCCCAATAGTGTGGTGGGAAAGGTCTTGAGATGTGGCGACACTGGAGTGTCATCCATGCACTTGCTGATATCTGGAGAAGGATGAATTCAGTTAATATGAGAGTGAAACTGAGGACAACATTAATGTATCATTATTAATTTATTAATGTATCTAGTTTACTTATTAATTATTATTTACAATTAGAGTTTACCCTTTACATGGACAGAGTATTGTACTTAGGCCTACACTGCTTACACACACACACTGTGCACACACAAAACATCACAAACCTGATGGTGCTGTAGGCCTACTTGACATGCATGGTGAATCTGGTTGTCCCAATGAGTCATTGGATTGTCCCTCATTCTGATTCTGAATGTCTTCCTCCTCACTTTCAGGCTGCCTTTCAGATGCCTCACTTTCCAACTCTCCAACCTCCATGTCTGGTTCTCTCTCCATAACTTCCTCTCTCTCCTCCTGCTCCTCAGCTCTCTCATGCTCTTCTTCATCTCCCTCACTCTCTCTATTTTGGTTTTTGCCTACAGGTGCAAAAAAGGACATAATGTCCTTCCTGCTCCTTTTCATGATGATAGCCTAGCCTACTAAAAAGAAAACGGAGAGGATTGTAACCTCTATGTCTCGCAAAGCATTGGCATTTTTACGACGGAGTATTAGGGCCACACATGAAGAAAAAAAATATTTTTGCCATGGCGAGATTAAACTCGACATGTTGACTTTAAAGTCAGCATGTCAACATTAAACTCGACATTTCGAGAATAAAGTTGAAATGTAATGTCGACTTTAATCTCGACGTGTCGACATTAAACTCGACATTTCGAGAATAAAGTTGAAATATAATATCTACTTTAATCTCGACGTGTCGACTTTCAGATAGATTGCGTCTTGTCTGTTAACTACTCATTGCCGTCATCGTCAAGTGCTGTATCTCGCGGTTGGAAATACCATGCACTATGCCGTTTAGTATATAGCTAGAATAATACATGAATCCAATGATATGTTTCTATACAAAATGCTATTTCACTCTGTTTTACGTGGGTAAGGCCACCGCACATTCAAATAACTGCCCTTCATGAACCAGGCCGTCACTCTCCATAGGTTAACTAATTTCTCTAAAACTGCTTTTCCATGTCTCACCTGCAATAAACATAGGAGGCTATAAACACAGGTATAGCCTAAGCATATATACTATTTTGATCCCATGAGGGAATATGTGTGCATGTATACTTTATTTATGCACTGTGTGTGCATATGTGCGCATGTAGGCTACTAGTACATGGGGTGGTCGGGAGGAGGACAACTTCATTCGTCCCTAGACATTCAGCAATAGGCTGTTTTGCATCCATTACAAACAAGCAATGTGAAATTCTAGGATTGGGGAGAGCGCCTAGTATGCCTAGTCTAGTGCATAAGCATGAAGTTGAACCTTTAGATGAAAAACACTCTTTAATAATAGGCCTACAATAAATAAAAAAAACCGCTAATGACGTTTAGGCTACTTTTGACCATCGCATTTATCGCCTGTAACTCCGTGATAAGGACCTACAGGAAAGTATTTGGCTGAGCAACGGAGGTTAATGTTTTATGTTTTGTTCACATGATATAGGCCTATGTCTAATCATTGTTGCAGTCGAAGAAAACTGGAATGTTTAATTCGTCCTCCCTTTCAATCGTCCCGAGCGGTCCTTCTCTCTCCAAACTAACTTTATTCTCAAAATGTTGAGTTTAATGTCGACACGTCGAGATTAAAGTCGACATGATATTTCAACTTTATTCTCGAAATGTCGAGTTTAATGTCGAAATGGCGACTTTAAAGTCGATACATTGAGATTAAAGTCGACATTACATTTCAACTTTATTCTCGAAATGTCGAGTTTAATGTCGACATGGCGAGTTTAATCTCGTCATGGCAAAAATATTTCTTCCTTCATGTGTGGCCCTAATACTCCGTCGTACATTTTGCATTTCACAAATAAGCTAAATACTGTAAGCTACTCTCAGTTATTTCATACATTTCACAAATAAATATTAAGTTACATATTGCTGCTCAACGAACTTTTAAGAAAGATGAAGGTTCTTAGTGAACATGACTGACATAGGCTAGGCTGACTTCACTGGCTTTGCTTATTCACAAACATAACAAGAGCAACATGCGTGATTGAGCGTAATAAAAATATTGCAGTGAGGAATAACAGTAAAACACGAATCTGTGCAAACAATGACATTACGAAATGAATCGTTTTCCTTAACTTCTCTGCTTTGCAGGTTAGTCCGTTCAGGGCTCCAGCTTCCTGTCAGAAGCAAAGTTCACAATTCGCGCCGCTGCTGGTCTCGGTCTCTTCAGGTTGCAGACAGAGAATGTCTAATAAGGGGAGAACTGCCACTCTCGGAAAACTTCCGGTTTCTGAACTGGTTGCAGTTCCTTCTGTGGTTCCACATGAGGGCGCTCGTCCACGAGTGCAGAATGCATGGAGGTCTATGGAGCTGTACCCCTCAAAATCCACTTTTCTTGGGATATATTTTTTTTTTCAAGTAATTTGAGTATTGCATTCATTTAAAGTCACTTAATTGTTCTAAAAAGCCTTTCAAATGTGTCAATGACGTCATTCATTAGCACAACGCTAGCGTGTTATGTGCAACAACGACCCAACCTGTAAGAAATCAAAAGGACATAAGTACTCGTTCATTCAACTTTTGACCTATAACCCATGTTGAAGTTATACAAACTACAATCAAATCTGAGATTTGTCCACGACAATCAGGTGAAAGAGACCAATTTAGCTGTCTAGCTCCATTGACTCCCATTCATTCTGCACTCATGGCGATCGCCCCCAGTGGAACTCTGGTGGAACTGCATCTAAAATTCGGTACAATGGGACTTAATACGGAGTGGCAAGGCTCTCCGTAGACGGGCTCTGTTGCAGATAACAGCGTGTATAGCGCATTAATGAGTCCGTCTAGAAACACGTCGCGTAGGCTACTCGCGTTAGTTCCGTTCTTCAAACGAGCACATGTCGCGGTAAGAAGTTAATCATTTAAATCATTGGCTGATCGGTGCAGGGGCCATAACAGGGGCCAAGAGCAATTTTACAGGGGCACCGGCCCACCCTGGCCCACGTCTAGAACCGCCAATGGCCTAGACTGAATTGTGTAACACAATACTCATCATTAGAACAGGCTTTCCAAAAAGTCATTAAAAACACTGGAACATTATAGAATCTGATCCTACACACACATGCTTTAAATCACCCCCGAGGTTGGTGTTTAAGAGACCACCCAACCTAAGGAACATGCTGGTGAGGGCCCATCATCCCCCACAAACTGGACACTTCTTGCGTAAAAACCTAGTGGGAACTACAGATGTGGCAGTTGTACTCAGTCTAATTTCACATACAAAACCAAGAATTTTAATCATCCTCGTACAGGAAAATTGTTTCATAAAGGCACCATATATTGCATGAACAATGCAATCTACATGCTCAGATGCCCCGTGCGGGTTAGTTTACATCGACAAAACAAGACCTCTCAAAACGAGGATTTCAGAACACCGATCAAACATCCGCAACCACAACACTAGAAGCCCAGTCGCATTACACTTCACACAGGCCTCTCACAATGTATCATCACTGAAATACATAGGAATTCAACAAATAAAACCACCGAGTCGTGGGGGTGATATCAATGTGATCCTTTTAAAGAGAGAAGCATACTGGATTAATATGTCAAACATACTCTCTTCATATGGTCTAAACAAGGATTTTGACCTTTCTGACCTTACAGGCCATTTCTGTAGTAACTGCCACGAGTAATGATTGAACTATGTGAGGTATAGGCCTGAGGAGCTATGCTTAGCCTGTTACTGTTTTGTCATGTGTGCTCTGTCTTCTGGGTTGAAATTCCTGTCCATCAGCCTAAACATTAGTTAGCTATGTCCGTCAAACCCAGGGGTGTCAAACTCATATCAGACAGTGGGCCGGACTTGTTGGAATGAGACATCACGGGGGCCATCAATGTTGTGGTCATTATCATTCTTCTACATGGGTATAGGAGTGTTAGATGATATAGGTCTACTTCTTTACTATACCCACTTATGTGCAAACAAGTACAAGTCATGCCGTCATATACCGCTATTTTCCTCTTAAAATGCTCTCCTTCCAAGTCAGTTTTTTCTGCTACTTCCTTCTCGTCCTACATCTGGGGGGCCGGGCCTTATGTTTGACACCCCTGGTCAAACCAGACCCTTCATGTTTTTTGTATATAGGGGACGTTTGTATCTTGTATATAAGTATATAGTTTTTGTATGAGGGTAGATTTCTGTATTGTCATTTGGGGGGGTTTACTTGTGTATACATAGAGACATGTCTATTTTTATATAATTATATATTAATGTATTTATATATGTATATATTGAGATTTTTGTGCAATATATGGTATCCAGAAGTGCAATATGAAGATGTAGGTTTGATTTGATCTGCAACTGAATTGTATGTGCAATACACTATCTATTTTTTGATGTATTTAAAATTCATATGTAAGCCCCGTCTTTTGCCCAAACCTTTTGCATTTCTAAAGAATGCCTTTTGCAGTTACAAGGCCAAGATTTCAGAACAAAGCTGCAGAGGTCTGCCACATACTACCCCCACAAATGAAATTCCTAACCCCCCAGGGTGCCAGTCCAAGCTAATTATCATACAGTATTGGTTACCTCTGAAATCACTGTCTCTGTAAATATGTGTTGTGAGAATAATACATTCATGTTTGGTCTTGAATTAATACTTGTATCGTGGGCAACAGTCTGATCATGGTTTCATTACAATTTAATGTATCTGTGCATAGTTGTAGACTATTAGTAGACTACTAGAACTACACTGTAGCATAAAGTTATGATATCCACCTGGGCCACACCCATCCTCCTCAAACAACAAAGGCTCTGATGAGTCGGGGATTGCCCAAGTGAATGATAAAAGTGGAGGCCCTTGTCTTCCTCGGTCTCTTCTCTTTTTTTGACTCTTGGTCTTGACTCTGAACCGCTTCTTTTGGTCTTTTCTTGGACTGGCCAGGCATGGCATGGCATACTACGAGAATTGAAGTATACGATTAGTAGGCAAATGAACAATTTACTTAGTGCCAAATAATTTGTTCATTTGCCTACCAATTGTATACTTCAATTCTCGTAGCATGCTATGCTCTTCCATAGCTGATAAAGTAGTTACTTGGTAATTGAATGGTGATACAAATTATTAATTAAATGGAGTCAGATTAAAAGAGTTTGTATTAATATCATTGCCATTTAACTCTTCACTCTATTTGTCCACACATGCACTTTCAAGTGAGGATAGCCCGACGTGTCTCAATGTTTCCGAGGCTATTTCTCACCTTTCACATACATGTGATGTGCTAGTCTGGAGTGGAACCATCCAACTATGTAGATGCGTGTAACAAGTCATCGATGACACAGGAGGTAGATGCAGGTTTCTTTTATTTTGAAGTCACACCAGTCAACTTACAGCAGTAGTAAAGCCAAGAGTACCAAAAATGACAACAAAACTACAGCCCAAACTGTTTAGAAAACAAACCACAGGCCAGGGCTTCGCACTGTGTAGCATTACAAATGCTGCTCAAAGAAGAATTGAAACAAAGGAGTTTAAGTACCAAAACATGTGATGACTACAACCAATAGGGAGTCCCAGAGTTCAGGTGCTGCTCGTTAGGGTGACAAGGAAAAAACAAGGAAATCATTCAATCAATAAGTGGGTGATGAGGACCTAATTGGGGCTACAGCTGTTTGAGTAGGCCCAGGAGTCGTCACATTATGAAACATTTTGATGTGACACACTAATTCATGCAACGGACTCATTTTGGCAGAGACCACACTGCTTTTGTTCGTCAATAATTGATTAATCATCTCTAAATATGAGCACATTGTTAGGAGGCTACCAGGATATACTAAGAAGTGACTGTAAATAGTGTTTCAACACTGCAATTATTCACTTTTAAATCAAACTGCTGGCAGGCCTCCCAACCTCACATCTGAACTGCCACATGCCATCTACACTACTGCTTAATTACTCAAATTTAAACTTTCGTCATTATTGCCGAACTTAAGAATTGTTAAAAAATACTGGTCAAAATAAGCATGTTAATTTAAATGAAATACAAAAACATTGTTTAAAGAAACTAAGCAGGATGCCTTTGGTGTTCTTCAAGAGGATAAACTTGTAACGCAGCAAGTATATTCTATTATGAAATAGCCTACTACTGTAATAAAGCTTTTCTTTTTATATCAAGAAGCATTGGTTCAGTCTCTTAGAGAAACAACAATGTTAGACAGAAGCAATCTAATGTCATTGCATATACCTTAAAATAGCTAGATGTACCACATAGCAGTACAACAAGACTGCCGCTCAGTCCTGTACATCCTCTCCGTGAAAATAAATCATGCTTGTCAATTTGTCGCCATCTCCTACTCCATCCCTTAGTCTTGCAACTTTTGTGTGTGCTTGTATGTGCATGCCTGTGTGTGTGTTCATGTGCACGTGCGTGCCTGTGTGTATGTATGTGTGAGTGTGCATAGTTATCCTACGCCATTGGTAAACCTAAACGTTTACTACTGGTACACCTCAAAAATACTTAACTTATACTAAAATGAACTAAAAGGTGTGCTAAAAGTATATAACTAGTATACTTACAGTATAGTTTTCAGTACTTATGAGTTTACTATTATAAACTGAAAGTGAGCCAATTTAGTCCAAAGTAACATAGTACATACAAGTGTACCACAAGTACATTTATACTAATAAACTTACTACCTAAAGTAAACATTGGAATTATACTTCAACAGCACTTCAGTTTTCTTGATAAAATGAACTTTAAGTATACCTTAGTATAAGGGGAGGTCTGTATGCTTTCAGGTTTACATATCCAATACAGTAGTTGAACTGTCACTTACATAAGCAGAGACAAATTCTGTAGGCAATGAAAGGCTGGCAATTGTCCTTTTAGGATTTTTATCTCAGACTGAATAGCCATATTAAAGCAGCACCATATTAAAGCAGCATTTCGGTGTCCCAGGAATCGTTGACCAAAAATTCAGGAAGTTGATGACGGGGAAAAAAAACAACTTTGACAATATATGACTGCTACGCAGCCATAATACGCGGTCATAATTATCTGGCCTGATAAATCAATTACTCGGGGTCTGTAACACCCACTAACGTAATAACTTCCCACCAACGTAATAACCCACCAACGTAATAAAAATCTGCACAAAATCTGCACATTTTAAATGTAATAATCCTGCCAACGTAATAAGTATAAGTAAGTATATATAATAATTAAGTATATAGTAATAATAAGTATATAGTAATAATTTCCCACCAACGTATTAACTTTTGCCTACTGCCAACGTAATAAACAAATTTCCCACGTTTGCAGGAAGTTATTACGTTGATGGGAAGTTAAACAAGTTATAACATTATCAATGTAATAAATAACTGATTTAGTGATATTATATCTGTTTTATCAGTTGTAAGTGCATAGTTGTCAACAATTGTCACCATGTAAACCATCTCATGAGCATAAAACATGGACCCCCCATTTACCACTTACTTATACTTCTACTTATTATGAACGCCGCTAGTGTAGCTAGCGAAGCGGTCATATAGGGATTGTTTATTTATTTATTTATTTATTTTTTCATCTACTTCCTGAATTTTTGGTCAACGATATACGGGACACCGAAACACCGGAGCACATGAAAATTGGTGGGTATGTAGCCCCACTAGACTTTTACGGAAACATTTTGTTTGGTCCCCGGGGGCCGCTCCCCCAACCGCCCCCCACCACCCCCCCGTGCTGGGCCCCCCGAAACCCCAAAAATTCAGTTTTTCCTAAATAACTACCGGAACCGTGGCACCGAGGATGAAGACATTGTTATGGTATGTTGGTCTCAAGGGTCCACATCAACCTAGCCCAGAATCACTAATTTGTGATTTTCACCCCCCTGGTAAAAAATGAAAATGCAATATCATTCTGCTTTGATCGCCCCTATCTTCAGTTAAGATGTTCAGAACTGCACCAAATTGTATGTGTATGATTAACCTGACATTCTCTGGGGGTATGCCAAGTTTCGTAGAATTTCATCCATGGATGAAAAAAAATTAAGTTATGTGTACGTTTAGTGACTGTACACATTGGCCTGTAGATGGTGGTGGTGAGCGAGGGGTTGCTGGAAGAGGATATTGTCTCACACGCACTCTTTCTCGCAAACACACATACATACATACATCAACACACACACGCACATACACATGCACACATACACACACGCATGCACACACACACACACTCACATCCACAGGCACAGACACACGCTTCCACATACACAGACACACACACACACGCACGCACACATATACACACACACACACACACATAGGCACGCACATACTTTCGGTATCGGCAATTATAACGGCCGATACATAATTACAAATTCAAAATTCAAATTCAAATTCATAAATACAAATTCAGTAGGATTAAAGGAAAAACGTTGCCACGAACGGACGCAGCTCTCAACTTTGCCCGTTAAAATGAACAGTCTACCGACGTATTTCATGAAGGCCCTTTTCGACATGTCCAGTGTTTCCCCTACAATGTATTCATCAGCGGCGCAGCGCCGCTCCTGGAATTCAAGCGTCACTGCAAAAAGAGTTGCCTAATTAAAAAAAACAAATAGACGCAAGTGAACTTCAGGAACAGCTGCCGTTCGTTCAGGTTTCATGTCAACAAATAATAGTAGGCTAACGTTGAAGGCGCAGTCAGGGATTCCACAGGAGATCATGCTTGTTTGTGTTTATGTTTAAGTTTATTAGCAGACGCAATTTTGTGCAAAAAAACGTAGCCTACATTATGTTAACCAAGGAACCAAATTAAACACGCCAGCGAGATAGCTCGCCCCTACCTTCAGTAGCCTATTCCCAGATAAATCCACGCATTGTTTCGTTTTTGTTTGTGATACAGGCAATGCTTTCAAGCCCTGTGTTGCTAACATACCTAGGCTGTGAAACTAAGGTCTAGCTAGCCTATTGGTGGGTTTAATTGAATTTGAGTAATAGGATACGCAAGCATTTACATCTGAGATAGTTTGTAATTCCTGTAGAGCTCATCAAAATTATAGATATAATACAAGACACTTATCTGCTATAATCCAAGTGAATTTTCTTAGAATTTTTGACCATTTATTTTCAAAGTCAAAGTCAAAGTCAGCTTTATTGTCAATTTCTTCACATGTTCCAGACATACAAAGAGATCGAAATTACGTTTCTCACTATCCCACGGTGAAGACAAGACATATTTTTCCAATTTAAATCCACAGACAAACATAACATTCAAGTAAACAAAAAAGTAAGTGAATAAGTAAATAAGAGGGCACATATAATAATGAAAAAAATAAGAGCAGCAAAATTTGGTTGAAATTGTGCATAGACAGTCAATAAAATACTAGTGCAAAGTCAGGCCAATAAAAGGCTTGGGTAGTTCTGTTTGACCTAAGTAATAAAGAAAGTGGCATAGTGGTGCAAGTTATGTAAGAGCAGCAGAAGTGTTGTGTTTTCAGGACAACAACACCAAGTTGTAAAGTGTACAAGTGTGCAAGTGTGCAAGTGGAGTAGTGCAGGCGGCCATTGTGGGTCCAATGTCCAGGATGTTATGTAGCTGAGGGTGGAGGGGGGAGAGGAGGGAGGGAGTTCAGCATCCTTACAGCTTGGTGTATGAAGCTGCTGTGGAGAGAGTGAGCAGCACAAAATTTCTGGGGGTGCACATCAGCGACGACCTCTCCTGGACCACCAACACAGCATCACTGGCGAAGAAAGCCCAGCAGCGCCTCTACTTCTTGCGCAAATTGAAGAAGGCAAGTGCCACGCCTCCTGTCATGACTACATTCTACAGAGGGACCATCGAGAGCATCGTCTCCAGCAGCATCACAGTGTGGGGCGGAAGCTGCACAGATCAGAACAGGAAGACCCTCCAGCGCACTGTTAACACAGCTAAGAGGATCATTGGAGCACCACTCCCCTCCCTGCAGGACATTTACACCACCCGCCTCACCCGCAAAGCACTAATGATTGTCAAGGATACAACCCACCCTGCACACGAACTGTTCAGCCTCCTGCCCTCTGGAAAGCGGTACAGGAGCCTCCGCTCCCGCACCACCAGACTGGCAAGTAGCTTCATCCACCAAGCAATCAGGATGCTGAACACTCTACCCACTCTCCCATCACTGACAGCCCCCCCCACCCACCAGCCAACCAGGAACCTAGGAAACTAGGATCCTGTCTACCAACCCCGCCCCCCCCCCCCCCCCCCCAACACCGCCATGTGGAACTGCACTGTGACTGCGCAGCCAAACGTGTTGCTGCTTCACATCAAGCCTGATATACTTGAATTACTGCATACTGCATATCAATGTAAATATACAGGTCACACAAGCACAAGTTTAAACTTCATGTAACTGTTAAGACTATAGAAATATACAACACAACTACCTCTATTTTTTTTTTTTATATATATGTCCTATATTTCTATTTTGATACATACATGTTCTATATTTCAGTCTTGCACTTTAATTTAATGTTTATTGTCTATGGCTATGTCCATAGTATGTCTATGTCTGTATTTAAAGCATGTCTATGTCTGCATGGGAAAGTAAGAAACGAAATTTCAATTCTTTGTATGACCAGTGCATGTAAAGAAATTGACAATAAAAGCCGACTTGACTTGACTTGACTTGACTGTTGGTGAGTCTGGTAGTGCGGGAGCGCAGGCTTCTGTACCTCTTCCCAGAGGGCAGTAGATCAAACAGATTGTGAGCGGGGTGACTTGCATCACTCACAATTTTGGTCGCCTTGCGGGTGAGGTGGGTGGTGTAAATGTCCTTCAGGGAGGGGAGTGAAGCACCAATGATCCTTCCAGCTGTGTTCACTATGCGCTGCAGGGCTTTCCTGTTGTATTCAGTGCAGCTTCCGCCCCACACAGCGATACAGCTGGAGAGGATGCTCTCAATGGTGCCTCGGTAGAATGTGGTCATGATGGCTGGTGGAGCACTTGCTCGCCTGAGTTTCCGCAGGAAGTACAGGCGGCGCTGAGCTCTCTTCGCCAGTGATGCAGTGTTGGTGGTCCAGGAGAGGTCTTCACTGATGTGCACCCCCAGGAATTTGGTGCTGCTCGCTCTCTCCACCACAGCAACGTCGATGGTCAGTGGCAGGTGTTGGGTGTGACCTCTCCGGAAGTCAACAACAATCTCTTTGGTCTTGCTGACGTTCAGCAGGAGGTTGTTGTCCCTGCACCACGTGGTCAGATGGTCGACCTCCAACCTGTATTGAGTCTCGTCGCCCTTGGTGATGAGACCCACCAGAGTTGTGTCGTCAGCAAATTTCACTATGTGATTGTTGCTGTAGGTTGCAGTGCAGTCATGCGTCAGCAGGGTGAAGAGCAGCGGACTGAGCACGCAGCCTTGGGGGGCCCCTGTGCTCAGTGTGATGCTGCTTGAGGTATTGTTGCCAACACGTACTACTTGGGGCCTCTGACAGAGGAAGTCCAGTAGCCAGTTGCAGAGGTAGGTACAGAGTCCCAGTTTGTCAAGTTTGCAGATGAGTTGTTGTGGTATTATGGTGTTGAATGCAGAACTGAAGTCTATAAACAGCAATCTCACATATGAGTCTCTTTTTTCCAGGTGGGTGAGGGCTGGGTGGAGGGCAGAGCAGATTGCATCCTCTGTAGACCGCTTGGCTCGGTATGCAAACTGGAAGGGGTCCAGGGTGGGGGGGAGAATGGCTTTGATATGTGACATGACAAGCCGCTCAAAGCACTTCATGATGATGGGTGTCAGTGCCACAGGGCGGTAGTCATTGAAGCAGGATGGAGCAGTTTTCTTCGGCACAGGTATGATGGTGGCAGCTTTGAAACATGATGGGACGATGGCTTGCTTCAGGGAAGTGTTAAAGATGTCTGTGAAGACATCCTTAAGCTCCCCTGCGCAGTCCTTCAGCGCACGACCTGGGATGTTGTCTGGACCTGTTGCCTTACGGGTGTTGATAGCAGCAAGTGTCCTCTTCACGCTGTCGGCAGAGAGGCACAGGGGCTGCTCATGTAGAGGGGGATGGGTCTTCTGTGGGCAGGTGCTGTTTTGTGCTTCAAAGCGAGCAAAGAAGCGGTTCAGGTTGTTGAGCAGAGGGATGTTGCTCTCACAGCTCTGTGGCGCGGGCTTGTAGTCCGTGAGGGCCTGAATGCCCTGCCATAGGCTTTGTGCGTTCCTGCTGTCTTTGAAGTGGGTGGTTATCTTGTGAGTGTATTCCTTTTTTGCTTCCTTGATGCCACGGGACAGGTTGGCTCTCGCTGTTTTCATGCCAGCTTCATCCCCAGCTCTGTAGGCTTTGTCTCTGGCCCTCAGCAGCCTGAGGACATCCCCTGTCAGCCATGGCTTCCAGTTAGCCCGAGTGATGATGTCTTTTGTGTGGGTCACATCATCGATGCACTTGGTGATGTAAGAGGTTACAGTGTCTGTATACTCCTCTATGTCTGTCCGGTTGTTGTAAGTGGCTGCCTGCTTAAACATTTCCCAGTCTGTTGTGTCAAAGCAGTCTTGAAGAGCATCGGAGGCTCCCTCAGGCCACACTTTTACCTGCTTACGAACCGGTTTGTTCGCTTTTACCCTTTGTCTGTATGCGGGCATTAGCATAACAGTGATATGGTCTGAAAGTCCAATGTGGGGGAGGGGGGTGGCTTTGTATGCTCCTTTGTGTGTAGTGTAGACCAGGTCCAGGATGTTATCTCCTCTTGTTGGAAAATCAACATGCTGGTGTAGCTTTGGAAGTACAGTTTTGAGATCAGCATGGTTAAAATCTCCAGTGAATCTACCAAATGACATGGGAAACATAATTAATTTCATCCACATATTCTTATGCACCATGCACAACAACGTAGCTTAAAACCGTGAGAATCAAGCTAGCGTGACGGGCCGTCACGGCATTAAAGTGACAGGCACTCAATTCGACTTGCACAGCACCAATACAGTGTAATGGCATGAAAGAGAAGTCTATATAGTTTATACAGTGCTGTGCAAAAGTTAAGACACCCATGCTGAAATTGACTAAAGGGAGGAATAAAAACATATTTTGCCTTTTGTCTTAATGCCTTAATTAAAAAAGAAATAGGACATCAATTATTTTTAATGCATCATGTATCGTATAAATACATTATATATAAATGTCTTAACTTATGCACAGCACTGTATATTCTAAATAGTAATAGTTTGTACAGTGGCCTACAGTGTACAGTTGTACAGTGGCTAATACTAATAATGTAAATGAAAAAGGTGAAAGAAAAACATGAATAATCCTGTTCAAGTACTGCAATAATCATGCTTGTGTTGATGGTTATGTCATAATTTGTAACTCAATCAGTCTTTTCTTTCACAAAATCCACCAGAAGTCACAATTTAAGGAGTATTTTTTTAAAATGTTTCTCTTTTATTTGGGGGGGGGGGGGGGGCTTCCTACGATCAACAGCACCGCTGCTGGAAAAAATTCTAGGGGAAACACTGATGTCAGTTATTTGTACCACTGGTTAGATGTAAAACTGCATTTCATTTTAATCTGTTCGTTTTTCATTTTGTGCATTGACAATAAAGTTGAATATCATATGAACTAAAGATGACTAAAATCTTGCATAATAGAAGAAGCAACATTCAAAAAAATCCATGGCATGACCTCACTTCTTGATAGCTGTTAAAAACTGCATGGAAATGACAGGGATTGTTTTGTTTATTTATAAATAAATAAATAAATAAATAAATAAATAAAGTAAAACTGATACCTTCTGTTTTCCCCAATTTTTTGGCTAGTGCTACAAATCTATTCACCTTTGCAGCGCCAGTAGGCTACTTTCTGTTTAGCCCACACACACACACACACAGGCATGCCAAACAAGTATACACAAAAGTTTCAAGAGTGGGGGATGGAGTAGAAGATAGAGACAAATTGATTAGTGTGATTTATGTTCGCAGAATGGATGTACAGGACTGAGCGGCGGTCATATTTTGTACCGCTATGCGGTACATCTACCGGTAGTTATTCATCACATTTACAAGCAGCCAAGCAAAGCTACATGGACACCCCTTGTGTTTTTTTGTTATTGTTATTACTTGTCTCAAGTAAAGTACGTAAGAAAGTGATTATATTGATAGCAAATGTCATTATACTGTTATGATTTATCACCCAGAAGAAATAATCTTTTCTGACTGGCTGGTAGGGTGACTATGAAGTGGTAAAAAAGTTAATCACCATTCCATATCAATGCTGTTTTGAATGGTAACTATATAACAACCAGAGTAAACAAAGGTTTAACCTGGAAGCAGGCTTCACAACAATGGAATTAACCCTAAACAAGCTACCCAGTGTACACAGTGCCAACTGGAGAATAAGTGAAATGGCGGCCTTCATCGTGTCCCAATATACATAATTAATGGACTCGTGGAGGAACCTCCACTCCGCTGGGCGCCGTGGAGCTCTACCTCTGCCTTGTCCATTACTTCTTTAAATTGGGACACCTCGATTTATTAACAAAACAGAAACACTGCAGTTTTCCTGCTTGGCCCCCAGTAAGAGAAGGCAGTAACACAATGAGTGCATTCACAGCTGCTTGGCCCCCAGAAAAAAAGTGATGAAAATAACTAAAGGTAGAAAGACAATGATATCCTGTGCAGTAATCTGCTTGGCCCACACTAAAGGTGTTGAACTATGTAAGGCAAAAACACAATGGATGCCTAATGCCTAATCCCTGTCCCTATACTACAGGGATGTCAAAGTCAAATACATTAGAGGATTCAGGAAACACAATACCAGCTTTTGTGAATGGTAAATGGCGGATCAGATCATGCGTAAATCACTGATCTGGAGATCTTTAACTATCTTTAACTAAGACTAATTAATAGCTTTTGGCTGACTTTAATACTTAATGCCAAACAGTGTTTTATATAGTCTGTGCTCTGTTTTTTATGGAAGTTGCATAAATCCACGTCGTTCTATTAAATGTCGTTTCATAATTTAATAGCCTTCCAATAGGTTGAAGCTTAGCTTTGCTACCAACTTGCACACGCATGCAGGGCCGGCGCTAGCCATTTGGGTGCCCTAAGCACCCCCCCCCCCCCCCCACACACACACACCCCAACCAACCACCACCACCAAAGGAATAAAACCAATTCAGAATTTCTTAGTTTTTTTTCTAATTGCAGTTTCACCAACAGATGTCGCCCTTGGCCTAGTATGAACCTCTTGGAAATGACCGCATAGAACAACAACTAGTAAATGTATCTAAAGCTGTCTAATTTGCTTAGTTTTGTTTTTATATTATCTACTTTAATTACTCTTTCTGCTGTTAAAGAATGTGTTTGTGCTGTCTGTATGCTGCTGAGACCTTGAATTTCCCCTGGGGATCAATAAAGTATCTATCTATCTATCTATCTATCTAATTTGGCAAAATCATCATGTTCAGTTGCAGTTCCAAAGTTCACCTTACCAAGAGTTGTTCCCAATCATCATTTCATTACATTGTGAAAGTGTCACTTGTAGCTTTACTTTTTCACTACACAATTAGATCGTTTGATCATAATAACAAACGCCAAAAAGCGCCCTGAAATGCAAAGCAAACTAGGCTAATAGGCTAACGTTACCTGACTATATCTCTGATGGCTCAAAGAAATAGCAAACCCAGATTAAGCATAATCAGAAATAGCATTGCTAGCTAGCAACCTGAGGAAGGATTGCTAGTCTTATGCACCGATTGCTAACGTTAAAGGAAAGTGTTGAATTGCATTCAATAACCCATAATCCATATCCATATCCACAACGTAAAATAACTAACTAGCCAGCATCAAATCATTTGCAATGTAGGCCTAACACTTGAACATGAACATGGATAGTAGGAGCTTACGTTACAAAGTGTATTGACGGTAGTAGTATTACCTGGCATAAGCATAGACATGCATACACGCAAGGGCTACAACACTTTTTTTATTTATTTAAAACATTGTCTTAACTGCAAGTGAAGGGCGGGCATCATCCCGCTGTCTCTTCTTTTTCCTTTTATCCGCCCCCGACTCTTAGTGCCTTTTCAAGGCGATGTCTACTGTCTGCCAAATTTGGGATTGAGGAATAATCGAACAGACCACTGGGAGGTGGGGGAGGGGGGCACCAGAGGGAGACTCCGGGAGACTGGAGAGAGGGCTGCACAGGAGATTCACCTTTTTCTCGACTAATTTGGTCTAGGTCTATATTACTTTTGTATTGCTTTTGCATATTAACATGCTTTAGACATATTGTATTTGTTATTAATACTAGTAGCCTATTGTGGTGATTTTTCACGACCCAGATTTTTTGGTGCCCCCCCAGGCACTTGGTGCCCTACGCGCAGTGCGTGATGTGCGTGTGCGGAGCGCCGGCACTGACTACGCAAGTTGCGTAGGGCCCCGCAAGTTAATGAAGCCCCCCTCCCCCGTCTCCCCTTAAGTCAAGCTAGTGACAGACAAGTTAGTACTGTAGGCCCTATACAGTTATAGCGACAGTGCCTCATACACATTAAGAAGATGAACATGAAACCGAATTACCATTCAGGGCATGAACAACGAAAGAAACGTCACGGCAATGAACAGAGGGAACAGCAGTCAGGTAAACTTGCGTTCGTTCCATGGTTTGATGTCAACATGCATCTCTCCAGCGCGTGA
Source organism: Alosa sapidissima (assembly GCF_018492685.1). Classification (NCBI taxonomy): domain Eukaryota; kingdom Metazoa; phylum Chordata; class Actinopteri; order Clupeiformes; family Clupeidae; genus Alosa; species Alosa sapidissima. Next base: position 17,142,968 of record NC_055970.1, on the reverse strand, counting down.
TCATGCTGGCCTAGCCTAGGCCTACCTAACAGGGAAGTGAATCCCCTGATCTGTCTGTGGCTTGCTTGACAGCCTTTCCCAGTCACAGTACTTCGCAAAGTATTGAAATATAATCGCATAATTAATATAATCGCATCATTTTTTTTTAAATGCGGGCGGCTGGCTACATTTAAAAAAAAAAAAAGACCGCATTACATGCGTTCATATGATAACGTGCAGCTCGGGATGAAACAGTTTTTCAGCAGAAAAATGCGAGGACCAGTCGAAACTAATAGGTGATTTCACTCTTCCCATACATTTTTAAAAGAAACTAAATTGTTTTACAATATTTTAGTCAAGCTTTAGTTATAGGTAGCCTACAACTGATCGTATGCAAAATGGAAAGTAGCCTAATGTATTAGCCTAACTTTCGCTGTGCTGCATGCACAATAGATGCACATCGTAAATTAGGACTATATGAAGTATTAAAATGATTGTTTAAAATAGTCCACGTTTGAAAAGATATTGAAATAATGAGAATCAGGGGAGCCAGTTCATATAGTCTATGTCTTTGCAAGAAGCAAGAAGCTTATGGGCAGCCGTGGCCCACTGGTTAGCACTCTAGACTTGTAACCGGAGGGTTGCCGGTGTTGCACCAAATTCTGTGACCTGTCGAATTTTGTGACTCTAGAGGGCGCTGTTTTATTGGAGTCTATGAATGTAATGAGCTGTACTGACACACTGACAATTCTGGCACACAACTGGCAATTCTGTTATGTGTATAATTCTTCTAATAAACTTTGTACATTTTTGAAACATGGAACATTGACTGGGTGTGGGTGTATTATTCTAGAGTAGAGCTAAAGCCTACCCCTCACCACTCCTGTGAACAGATGGACTTCAGCAGGACAGGTCACATATTTTGATAGGCTACTGTCAAATTATGTCAAACTGCAGAAAAAAATGCTGTGGAGGTCACTAACTGCCTCCTTAAGTTTGTATATCAGTTTGAGGTGCCAAAAAGTAAATTAACGGACAATGACAAGGAGTTTGTCAATAATGTAAATAAAGTGTTTGCTGATGTCAATGACAATGTACAACATCAGTCCATTTCTGCAAACATAATTTGACAGTAGGCTTATCAACATATGTGACCTGTCCAGCTGAAGTCCACCTCTTCGCTGGAGTGGTGGGGTAGGCTTTAGCTCTACTCTATAGAGATAGTATAGAGAGGAAGATACACATGCAGGCCTGTGGAGTAATACACCCACACAATGTTCCATGTTTTAAAAATGTACAAAGTTTATTAGAAGAATTATACACATAACAGAATTGCCTCATCAGTGTGTCAGTACAGCTCAGTACATTCATAGACTCCAATAAAACAGCGCCCTCTAGAGTCACAAAATTCGACAGGTCACAGAATTTGGTGCAACACCTGTTTGAGCCCCGACCAGTGGGCCGCGGCTGAAGTGCCCTTGAGCAAGGCACCTAACCCCTCACTGCTCCCCGAGCGCCACCGTTGAAGCAGGCAGCTCACTGCGCCGGGATTAGTGTGTGCTTCACTATGTGCTTCACTGTGTGCTGTTTGTGTTTCACTAATTCACCGATTGGGTTAAATGCAGAGACCAAATTTCCCTCACGGGATCAAAAAAGTATATACTTACTTACAGGTGAAGAACAGTCAGCCATGGCAGTAGGCTACTTACTACAACCAGGCCCTTACAAAAAAACTGCATTACTTCAAGTGTGAAACTGCATATTTCTGAGTATGAAAACCTCAGTTTTGGAGAAAATATTTGCAGTTCTTATGCAGGGAATGCAGTATTTTAGATGCAAAAAACGGCATTGTTCATAGTGTACTTTACTACAGAAATGCAGTATTTTGGACATGAAAATACTAGGATATACTGCACTAGCCTACTGTGGTATAACTGAACTGTACTTTGAAAAAAACTGCAGTTATTTTTTGCAAGGGGATATGTAGCAAGCATCAAAAGCAAACAGCCCAGACACTGAAACTGGGCATTAATTGCTGTGTGAAGGTGATTCAGGATTTTGCTTAGGGCCCCATGGAGGTCTGAACTGGCACTGTGCGTAGTGTGCGTATAGGAGAACCGGGCCTGCACCCACTCCACGCGACTGGCCCGTGGTGGAGATGGAACTTCCTCCACAGCACGGTGGTCAGTCACTCTTTCTAATGTTTTTGACCTGGCGTGTGGTCTCCCCTGATTGTGTGGCGATCCTGGTCTCCCCTGATGGTCGTGGCCAGAGTCATCTTGTCATAGAAAGGTGCATGACTCATCCAGCGTTGTCTGGCGAAAACCCACCTGCTGCAATATCTTTTTCTTTAACTTTTTCATTTTCCCCTTCAGCACCTGAGTAGTGTTGCCTGTAACGTTTCCAGGAAGTGACCTAACAAGACTGCCACCTAGTGATTAACCTACGAAAATAAATGGCCTGATTTTGACCTGACGTGCATGCGTCACTGATTCGACCCAAAGCGGCAACCAGTTATGATAAAAGGTCCAGATAAAATGTCCAGATCGTGCGTTTTCATGAGTTTTCGATCGTCATCTATTTCAGTTCAATTCATCATAGAGTTCCCAAAATCGCATATAAGGTTGTGTGTCTATTTTCGTAATTAAAAAAAGCTAAAAACGCAATGTTATTATAGTATAAGTTGTTAAGTGCTCTGCAGGTGACCCTGCACATTTATAGATAATTTATCCATGGTCTCTTCTCTTCTCCGTGGCTTTGCTAGTCTACATCTTCTCCCTTTTTTTCTTCTTGTCAGACACACAAAAGTATGCATGTTATCAGGTAAATGACATGCCATTAGGCTACCTATTTCCTACCCATTAAGGGCCAGATATCATTATGGGCATGCTTACATTACCTCAAGAGCTAGTTGATCAATGAAAAGCATACTCAACGATTATCTACCCATTAGCCATATCCACATGTTATGTAAGGTTACGCTGTTTTTTTTTTGGAGTGCATTTATATATATATATTTATATATATATATATATATATATATATATATATATATATATATATACAGGGTGCGATTTGTAGGGGGGGGTGGGTAGGATTTCCCCCCCTCTGGTCTTGATATCCTCCCCTCTGCTTAATTATTTTCATCGCCGGGGGGGACAACATTTATCCCCCTCTGCCCCTCATATTGATTAATGCTACTTCATACAAGTAAAGCGCTGCAACGTGAGAACAGTCTAGGCTAGCCTACATAATAATCTGACATCAGAAACGCACTGTCACCGTCAGCACTCATGCTGCTGACACAGTGGCTGCGTGATAACTTAATTTGGATCGCGCAGGACATTTCAGAATGTCGACTGTGTAATCCATCTGTGGAAAAGTTGCCCTCCAGTTAAACTTTCCCCCAAATGCTCCCGACGTTGTCCCTACAAATAACTGACAAACATTTCCCCACACACCTGCACACGGCACTTGGCAAGTTCATTACACGCGATACCGGTTTAGCGCGTTCTGAACACATTCATATTTCACCGTCACATAGCGTCACACATATTTCTGTACTCACCAGTCTTCATCCACAACATCTCCGCAAGCCGCGAGGTACCCGCTGGTTTTGCTCCACCAAACATTTCCACCACACGCACCAGTATTCCCACGCCATAGCATCTACATTGACTGCATTCACTTCCCTGTTGTGTGTCCCGCCATCAATGGTCCCCCGAGAAAACCCGAACTGTCAAAGTTGCAATCTTTTTGTATTTTTTTTGTTTTGATGGCGTGTCTGTAATTGTGGTTAGGGTTTTGAACTGGTTTTAGGGAAAGAGAAAGTATATATATTTTTATAGCGTAAAATAAGGGTAAAATTGTTAGGATCAAGGCAAGTTTATTTTTGTTATGATTAATGTCTTTATTTTGTTAATTGTTTTGTGCACTACTCTCCCACCATTTTGAGTGACGTTTCTAATGGGTAGGCCCATAAAAAGGCTGAGCTTCTGTCATTCGAGAGAGAGTGGCATAGGGAGAGCAGCTTGCTGTGAGGCTGAGGCTGAGTCTGGTTTGTGAACATTCAACTCTGTGAATCCCTATTAGTTTTGTATTGGTTATTTTGTTTAGTTAAGTCTTTAAGTGTGAGCAACCCTCGTGTTGATTTTTGTTTGTAGCCTTTTTTTCAAAGTTTTGTTTATCACTTTTGAACACTGTAAATAAACCAGCACTCTTAGCACAAAGTTTGCACTTGTCTGTGGTTCGTCAATGTCTTCGTGTACCTTGGTTGCCTGAAAGAGCGCGCATCCCCTTTGTGAGTTTGGACCGTGAGGTCTCATTCTTCACACCATCATAAATGGCTAGTTTCAATGGAAAAGTTAGCTGGACAAATGAAAGAAAACGAGAAGGATTCAGTGAAGCATATCGTCATATTTTAGAACCTTCAAAATTAGAAAACTGATGCAACTGAGATGGAGGACAACTCCACGTATAGAACGTAGGCCTATTGTCCGAAGGAACTTACATTAAATGAGGAGATATTAGCTGAATGTCACAAAAAGTGTTACAGAAATTGCTTGGCATCGCTTATTCAATGGCTCTCTACCGAAACACCTGTAGTTTGCAGAGGACGAACGAGAAAGCACTCGTTTGATAAATCAGCCAGTAGGCTATGCCTAGTAGACAAATAACTTTCAGAAATAATCTGTACTGCAAAAATGAATGTTGGTGGGTATTTAGGCCTAAACTATCTAGCGGGTGTTTTAACAGCTGCAAAAAATAGAAGCTTCATGGTCTTTATGTTCTGGTTCGTAAATTATTTTCCATAAAACTTCAAGTTGCCCTATACCTTTACTCTCCAAACTTCACTGCACTGTAGCCAATTAACTGGCAGTATGATAGTATGCTATTTATTTTCTGCAGGCTACAATAAACACTTTTTCAATATTACGCACTTGGCTACTGAACGCAAATCAGCAGGAGAGAGAATGCACGTAGCCTACAGTACGCAGCGTGTAGTGCAATGTGTGCTATTTGGTTACCAACTAACACTGTTAGCCAATTCACTAACTCAAGACTTCAGTGCCATCATATACAAAAAAATTTTACATAACAAATACAGAAAGGATGGAGGCAGCAAAAGTAGAGGAGTCATTTCAGATGGGGCAAGAACAAGGTGAATTTGTATGCTTGTCAAAACGTAGTCCTACCCTGCATTAGAGGAGCTGATCATCATACCAAGCACACTCGCTGTTTAAAGTCATACATCACGGTGTGGCGATCAAACCTGACCCCCTATAATAAAGTAATGTAATGAAAACATGGCAGCTACATACGGAAGATGGTCAGCGTCTATAAATAACAGCCCAGGTAGCGCTGTCTCCGCCTCTCTCGTTTCCCTCTACCGGTGTTTCGTCTGCTGTGTGTTTGGTTCGCTGGTGTTGCCCTGCGTAGGCTGAACGTGACGACAGGTAGAGTGTTTTGCCTTGTGAGAGCGGCCTGGTTTGGTCCTTGTCTCGGACGCTCCGTGAGTATTGCCTAGCCTCAAAGAACTGTCTTTCCCTTGTTCGGCAGGTTGATAACTCCACCGAGTAGTTCAGAGTTTTGTGCGTGTTTGGTCTAGTCCAAACCGAGCTCCGTGATCACTTTGCGAACGAACTGTTTTATCATTGTTCAGCAAGCGATCACGGCAGCAAAGTTGTTGTTCCTGGCCTGTCGGCCTGTCTTGCCCCATTCGTTCCGTGATCTCCTTGCGCTTGTAACTGTCTTATCATTGTTTGCAGGAGTCACGCAACGTGGGTAAGCTAGTAGTTTTGTGCGAGTTGTTTGGTCCTTTGGTGTGCACTCCATTCGCTCCGTGATCTCCTTGCATTAGAACTGTTTTACCATTGTTTGCAGGAGACACGCGACAGTAGCGAGGTTGTAGCAGCTGGCCCACTTCTCTGTGTTGTCCTGTGCTCTTTAAAAGCGCTCTTGTTGTTTAGTCGTGAGCGGCGCGACTTTAAGTTGAATATAGATTACATAGGCTACTGGGGAGGGTTTCCTTAGGGGTTTTCCTGGGGATTATTATTTTGTCTTTTGGGGATATTTTTATTTCTACATTTTCCTTTCCTCCGGCGCCGGCCTGCCTTTATTGTAATCTAATCTAAACTGTAAACTGAAAGCAATCACGTTTGTGCTCTAGTTTTGGAGAGCTCTTCTTTTGTTAAGTGATTTTGCTATTTAATGTTATTTTGTTTATTGGTTTATCCACACTGGGAGCTTTGAAGCAGTCGGCTATGTTATAGTAGCCAATTAGTTATAGCCTGTTTAACCTGTTTGAATTTATTGTGGCCTTAGGCCGAAGAGGTCTTTTTTGACCGAAGATACTTTTCGTTTTTGGACCTTTTTGCGTCTTGCCTTTTTGCATTTTTGTCGAGGCTACCGCCTACCGCCTCCTAGTGGCCTGACCTAAAAATAGGCTGAATGGACTGCTACTGCTGTTGTGGTGATTTGTTTGCTTGTGTGGTGTTCATGTGTGTCCTGAACAATATATTCAATTTTTGAACACACCTGTTTGCATTTCTTGAAGTCTTTTAGTTAGAGTTAAAACCATTTAATGTTTTGTGGTGCTTTATAAAGCCATTTAGTTATTATTTCTTAACTTTCGTTTATCTTCACTCTGTCTGAGTGGTGGTGGATAAATCCACCTGGCGCCCAACCGTTACGCTACCCCACTACCGCCACAGATATTGGCGCCCAACGTGGGGCCCGAACTATTGCTCAAACTGTACTTATTGCACTTATTTTTGAACTTGGAAGTGTTTTGAATTTCATTGTTGAATTGTGTATCATTCAGATAAGAGCTTGCAGGCCTGTTTGAATTTGAATCTATGTGATGTGTTGCATTTGTATTGACTGACTGTAGCATTGTGTAATCAGTTTCTGAATTTGCTTACTGTACTTTTGATCTGTGGTGCAGTAAAATAATTTAATCATGGAACCGCTTGGCCCTGTCGAGACCATATCAGATTCTGAGGATATGTCCCTTCTACTACCCCCTTCTATTCCTACACCTGGTGTACGGGTAGAGTTAGACTCTTCAGATATAGAAAATTTTGTTTTCCCACCACCTCCTCCAGATAATGATGAGGGCACAATAGTTGATCTTGAGGTTTTCTCCCAGGCCATTGATTCTATGAAAACAGTGTTTGAAAGCACCATTGCCTGTCAGAGACAATGGCTTGAGGAGGGCTTGAAGCATGTTTCCAAAGAAGCTGTTGAAGCTAAAGGGGATGTTTCTCGTTTAGTGGAAAAAGCGAATGATGACCTGCTTAATACTATTGCAGAGCGCATCAGAGAGTTACTCTCAAAATGCATAGAACACATTCAGTGGAACTCTAAGCAGACATCAACTGAGTTCCAGACCCTTCTAAAAGCATCACACACTGGTTTATTGGATTCTTTTTCTATTTCTGTCTCTGACCAACTGAATAGACTAGTTAAGCCTGAGCTGCAGGACCTGCAGTTACAGATTTGTGGCATCAAAGATTCAGTTGAAAGTCTTGCTGAAAAAGTTAATGAGTTGAATGTTACACCAACTTATCCACCTTCAAGAGTCGTGAGCTCTTTTACTGGTATCGGTTATCAACAGAGGTCTTCTACTAATGTCGAACCCGAGTCCAAACCTGATGCTTTACCTTCAGTTCTCCATACTGGTGATCGGCATTTGCCAATCAAATTGATTTTTCCCTCTTTCGGTGGTTCAGATGATGACACTGACCCACTTTTGTATATTTCTAAGTGTAAGGACTTCCTTGCTCTGCGACCCATGTCCAATTCTGAGATCTTAGCCACTATGAGGAATGTCTTGCATGGCACAGCACGTAACTGGTGGGAGATAACCCAAGTGTGCACCTTTTCTCTGGCTGAGTTTGAGAGGCAGTTCTTAGAATCGTTCTTGTCTGAAGACTATGCAGATGAGTTAGAGGAGAGAATCCGACATAGAGTTCAGTTACCCCATGAGAGTGTGAGGGATTTCACCTTCGCATTCCAGGCCCTGTACAAGAGGTGGAAGCCTGAAGCGACGGAAGATGAGATTGTTAAAATGCTTTTTAAAACAATGAATCCTCAGTTAGTTAGCCAACTGCGTGGACGCACGCACACTGTGGATGAAGTTGTTAGACTTGGGCAGCAGCTTGAGAAAGATCTAATACATCAAAGAATGTATGAGCAGAAGGTCCTTATGACTAAAACTCCTAAAATTGAAGCCCCTGTCCACGTCTCAGAACTGTCAAAGAGAAGTCAAAAAGCTGATTTCAAACCACCTGCTCCTCTCTTGTGCTGGCGTTGCCAAAGCGCACACCCTCCTGGAAGCTGTCCGCAGTTTCAACCTCGAAATCAGCCAGTGAAAAGCTTTGGTCCTCGTCAGGCTAACCCCAATAAGGGTACTGTCTCCACGGTTATGAGTTGTAACCAGCCCTCCTTTAAGTCTCAGCCTGTTGTTAGGCCTAAGACAAACTCCATGCCTCCCCAGTCTGGTCCAGTGGTAGTATTGAGGCAGCTGGCAGTGCCAGTCACAGTCAGACGCTGCCAGGGCAAGGCACTGGTAGACACTGGAGCTACATATAGCTTAATGAGTTTTGATTTGTGGAACACAATTAAAGCTCCAAATGAGAAACTTGAGCCATGGCATGAAGGACCCCTGTATCTTGCAAACGGTACAAATACCCATCCTGTAGGTTGCAAGGTGTTAGAGTACAGTATGCATGGACATAGCTGGAGTGTTCTAACTGCGGTGCTTGCTGTTAATGTCCTCGCCTATCCTCTAGTGCTTGGGTTGGATTTCATTTCTGTTAGTGGAATGCAGCTTAATGTGAGGGATCAAGCGTATTCTATTTTGGGGGACCAACAAGGTAGAGCCTTCCCTTTTCAAGTCATGGCAAGACCCAGAGATAGTTGGGGTATTCAGTCTTCTCCAACCACTACTGCTGCCTCACTCATGCTCTCTCTGCCACCATCTTCCCTTTGTTCCTCTGAGCCTAGTAGCTTTACTCCTGCTGATGAATTCTACATTAGTTGGGGCTTGCACCCGCCATCCTCTCTAACCACGACTTCTGCCACTGTCATAACCACTATGCCTCCATTTTCCAGTTTGGCAGAACCTAGTAGGTCTATTCCTGCTGAGGACCTGCAGTCACTGTTACAAGCTGCTGTGAGTCAGAGTAGTTTAAGTGGTCAAAATGCAGAGAAGTTACAGACTCTTCTGTTGGCAAATCCTGAGGTATGTACCACCAAACTGGGTCACACCTCTTTGCTGCAGCACAAAATAAAGCTGAAGGGTGATGTTGTAGTTACTCAAAAGCCATACCGCCTGCCTGTTCACAAACGTCAGGAAGTAAAGGCTCACATTGAAGACATGCTATCTCAGGGAATCATTGAGCCTTCCCATTCCCCATGGGCTTCACCTGTTGTTATGGTACCCAAAAAGGATGGTAGCACTAGATTTTGTGTTGACTATCGTCGTTTGAATTCCCACACTGAGAGAGACTCGTTCCCATTGCCGACTGTGAATGAGATCCTGGAATCACTGGCAGGGTCTGCAGTGTTTAGCTCTTTAGATCTGAATAGCGGCTATTGGCAAGTGGAGGTTGAACCTGCCAGTCGTCCCATTACCGCTTTCATCACTCCTTTTGGCCTCTATTCTTTCAAGAAAATGCCATTTGGTCTAAAAAACGCGCCTGCTAGTTTCCAGCGGCTCATGAATAGCGTTCTACAAAGTTGTCTTGGAAAATGCTGTTTTGTTTATCTTGATGATATTATCATATATTCTGCTGACCTTGACCAACACTTTGAAGATATCCAGACTGTGTTTAATTGTCTCAGAGACGCCGGCCTCACCCTTAAACTCAAGAAGTGTCACTTCTGCATGCCAGAAATCAAGTTCCTTGGTCATGTTGTGAGTAAGGAGGGAGTGAGAGCAGACTCTGAGAAAACCGAAGCGGTGAAAGCCTATCCAGTTCCCAGTAATCTGAAGGAAGTTCAGCGCTTCCTTGGATTAGCTGGATGGTACCATAGGTATGTGCCGAATTTTTCTGTCGTTGCGGAGCCTTTGAATGCTCTAAAGAGAAAAGGGATGACATTTAGATGGACAGCTGAGTGTCAGAGGTCGTTTGACACCCTCAAACAACATTTGACTGCTCCTCCGATCCTTGGTCATCCTAACACTGACTGCACCTTCATTGTTTACACAGATGCGAGTGCCATAGGTCTCGGTGCTGTACTTGCTCAGAGATCGTCAGCGTTGGCTGATGAGGAAGTGCTAGCATATGCGAGCCGGTCACTCTCTGGTGCAGAGAAGAACTATTCAACCACTGAGCGTGAGTGTCTAGCTGTGATGTGGGCGCTAGAGAGATGGAGACACTACTTAGAGGGAAAACCGTTTGTAGTGGTGACCGATCATTCCTCTCTTCTTTGGGTGTTCAACACCACTAAAGCAAACTCTCGTCTGGTGCGTTGGGCCTTACGTCTGCAGGAGTTTTGTTTCACCATAGAGTACAGGAAGGGTAAATTGAATGCTGCTCCTGACGCGCTCTCCCGTGCAACCTGCCTTGGCGGTGAGAGTTCCTTGGCTGTGTGCAGTGCAGATTTAGACAAGCTTGTTCCATTCCCTTTGACTGACGATGACGTGTGGAAAGCACAACAGGAAGATCCTGAAAGTCAGGGGCTATATAGAATGGTAACTGAGGCAGAGAGCACCACTGGTCCGTGTGCCTTAGAGTATGCAATTGTGGAAGATAAGGTCTATCGTAAAACTGTGCATCCTCAGCGGGGTACACATTATCAGATCTTTGTCCCCAGACCATTGCGTGACTCTGTACTCAGAGCTTACCATGACAGCCCACTGAGTGGTCATTTGGGTCGTTATAAAACTCTGAAAAGAGTAATGGATGTGGCTTACTGGCCAAAGATGTGGAAGGATGTTGGAGATTATGTCCAGACCTGTCGTGTTTGCCAGACCCATAAGCCAGAGTGTGTCAAACCTGCTGGTTACTTGCAGCAGACTGAAGTTTCAGAACCATGGCAGATGCTTGGTCTTGATCTCATGGGTCCTTTGCCGCAAAGTTCTCTGAGGAACACCCAGTTACTGGTAGTGGTAGATTACTACACAAGGTGGGTTGAACTCTTCCCACTACGTCAAGCTACTGCAGAGGCAATTAGCAAATGTCTGCTTAAGGACATTTTCACTCGTTAGGGTGTCCCGCAGTACATTTTATCAGATCGTGGGCCGCAGTTTGTGTCTGATGTCTTTAAAGACCTTTGTGATCGCTGGGGTGTGGTGAAAAAACTAACAACTGCTTACCACCCGCAGACCAACCTCACTGAAAGGGTGAATCGTACCCTTAAGACGATGTTGAGCTCGTATGTGGGTGATCAGCACAAACTATGGGATAAACACCTCCCAGAACTACGTTTTGCCATCAACACTGCTGTGCAGGAATCCACTGGCCATTCACCTGCTGAGTTACTGCTCAGAGGTAAAGTAATGGGACCGTTTGATAGGGTGTTACAGCCTCAGTCACATCACAGAGCTCCGCGAGATCTTGAACATCTCCGGTTGCTAGTAGCCAAGAACTTGGCAAAGGCAAAAGAAAAACAGAAAAGAAATTACGACAAAACTCGTCGGGAAATTACCTACGACAACAAAGAGCGAGTGTGGATGAGAGCTTATCCCTTGTCTCAAGCGTCTCGTGGTTTCTCGGCAAAGTTGGCTCCTAAATGGGTTGGACCCTATAGAGTTGTGTCAAAGTTAGGACCTGTCAATTATCAAGTGGTGAGAGAAGATTCTGGGGAGGACTTGCGTACAGTCCATGTGAGCCGCCTTAAGCAATGCTTCCCCACTGCTGCTGAAGTTGACCGTAGAGAACGGGAGCAACTTTTGAAAATCTTTTCGGAACCTGATGTTGATGAGTTCCTAGGTTTCATTTAGGATGTCCTAAGATCAACTTTTCTTGTTTCTGTTCTTTCTTAGGTATAGACACCTATTGAATATCTTGTAATATGGGTGGTCCACTTTTGTCCTTTTTTAAGGGGAGAAGAGTGTGGCGATCAAACCTGACCCCCTATAATAAAGTAATGTAATGAAAACATGGCAGCTACATACGGAAGATGGTCAGCGTCTATAAATAACAGCCCAGGTAGCGCTGTCTCCGCCTCTCTCGTTTCCCTCTACCGGTGTTTCGTCTGCTGTGTGTTTGGTTCGCTGGTGTTGCCCTGCGTAGGCTGAACGTGACGACAGGTAGAGTGTTTTGCTTTGTGAGAGCGGCCTGGTTTGGTCCTTGTCTCGGACGCTCCGTGAGTATTGCCTAGCCTCAAAGAACTGTCTTTCCCTTGTTCGGCAGGTTGATAACTCCACCGAGTAGTTCAGAGTTTTGTGCGTGTTTGGTCTAGTCCAAACCGAGCTCCGTGATCACTTTGCGAACGAACTGTTTTATCATTGTTCAGCAAGCGATCACGGCAGCAAAGTTGTTGTTCCTGGCCTGTCGGCCTGTCTTGCCCCATTCGTTCCGTGATCTCCTTGCGCTTGTAACTGTCTTATCATTGTTTGCAGGAGTCACGCAACGTGGGTAAGCTAGTAGTTTTGTGCGAGTTGTTTGGTCCTTTGGTGTGCACTCCATTCGCTCCGTGATCTCCTTGCATTAGAACTGTTTTACCATTGTTTGCAGGAGACACGCGACAGTAGCGAGGTTGTAGCAGCTGGCCCACTTCTCTGTGTTGTCCTGTGCTCTTTAAAAGCGCTCTTGTTGTTTAGTCGTGAGCGGCGCAACTTTAAGTTGAATATAGATTACATAGGCTACTGGGGAGGGTTTCCTTAGGGGTTTTCCTGGGGATTATTATTTTGTCTTTTGGGGATATTTTTATTTCTACATTTTCCTTTCCTCCGGCGCCGGCCTGCCTTTATTGTAATCTAATCTAAACTGTAAACTGAAAGCAATCACGTTTGTGCTCTAGTTTTGGAGAGCTCTTCTTTTGTTAAGTGATTTTGCTATTTAATGTTATTTTGTTTATTGGTTTATCCACACTGGGAGCTTTGAAGCAGTCGGCTATGTTATAGTAGCCAATTAGTTATAGCCTGTTTAACCTGTTTGAATTTATTGTGGCCTTAGGCCGAAGAGGTCTTTTTTGACCGAAGATACTTTTCGTTTTTGGACCTTTTTGCGTCTTGCCTTTTTGCATTTTTGTCGAGGCTACCGCCTACCGCCTCCTAGTGGCCTGACCTAAAAATAGGCTGAATGGACTGCTACTGCTGTTGTGGTGATTTGTTTGCTTGTGTGGTGTTCATGTGTGTCCTGAACAATATATTCAATTTTTGAACACACCTGTTTGCATTTCTTGAAGTCTTTTAGTTAGAGTTAAAACCATTTAATGTTTTGTGGTGCTTTATAAAGCCATTTAGTTATTATTTCTTAACTTTCGTTTATCTTCACTCTGTCTGAGTGGTGGTGGATAAATCCACCTGGCGCCCAACCGTTACGCTACCCCACTACCGCCACAACGGTAAACTAAAACTAAGATAAAGGTAAATGTTACAAAGGTGGCAAAATGAATATTGGGGGGGGGGGGCATATATCACACCCTGTATATATATATATTCCTGTTTCCACACAGCTTCCCTGTCAAAAAAGATTAATTAAATAAAAAAAAAAACTAAATATGAGGTAAGGAGATAAGGCTTCATTGATATTGGGTTCCGGTATCTATCTCCCTCCCACGTCTCTTGTGCAATGACAGTCAGTCACAGCCTGGCAGTCTCCACATCAGACAGGCAGGCACCTCTCAGCACCCAGCCCAGTTGTGGTAGGTTTCTTTGGCTTGTGATGGTGAGTGGGCATGAACAGAGGACTAAACTACCAGTGCCTTCGAGTTTAGGCATAACTAGCTAAGACAAAATATAGTAAATAACCTCTCCTGTGGGGAAATTATTTAATTGACACACAGACAGGGAGGGGTTTAAAGGGTTTTGCAGCAGTGTGCTGCAAAATAGATAATTATGACAATCAGTGTGAATAGAGAAAACATATCCAGCTCCACTGTTCAAGAAAATATGAAGTGAAAATATGAAATATGAATATGAAGAAATATTTTAACAAATAATTGAGTTTCCTTTGCTGTATGCTTTGGATCGTTGTCCTGCTGGAAGATCTAGCCACGTCTCATCCTCATCATCCTGGTGAATGACAAGATTCTCCTGGAAAAGAATTACTCCATTCATCATTCCTTCAACTGTATGAAGTCTGCCAGCCCAGTACCATGAGATGAAAAACAGCTCCACACCATACATGTAATACCTCCACCTCCAAACTTCACAGTTGGTATAGTATTTGTAGAGTGACATCCAAAAAGTGGTTTGTATGACATCCAAAAAGTTTATATTGCTCTTGTCTGACCAGACTACTTTCTCTCGGTATTTCATAGGCTTGTCCAAATGTTGTGTGGCAAATTCTAAACGAGCTTCAACATGTTTTTCTTCAGTCGTGTCGAGTCGTGCCGGGTGAGCGTGCATACAGGTCATGGGGTTGGAGTGCATTAGCTATAATTTTCTCTATAACATTTGTACCTGCTGCCTCCAAGTCTTTCTGGAACTTTCTCTGTGTGGTCCTTGGCTCTTGGCTTTTGGCTTCTGACTCCCTTGTCAGAAATCTTGCGAGGAGGTCCTGTCCATGGCCGGTTGATGATGCAGTGATGTTCCTTCCACTTGCAGATAATGCCCCCCATGCTGCGTACTAGAAGCATCTGTAACCAGTTTCATTGATATGTTTTGCAACAATAAGATTACAAAGGTCTTAGAAGAGCTCTTTGCTTCTACCCATCATGATTTTTTTCTTGTGTGACACCTTGGTAATGAAATTTATACCCATCAATATGTAGGCTACTAACCCAGCTTATATTAATTTGCACAGATAGAAGGGATAGTTACTCTCTAACTACTTACAGATTCCAGCTCATTCCTTCCCTTTCCTTGCCTTAGTGTACTGCTTTTTTTAGCGTGTTCAATGCTTTTTCCCTGTGTCATTCCACTTCATTACACATGACTCTACTTATGGACTTGTGAATGTTTGGATTTTTTATGTGTGGATTACCTTACTAATGTCTGGTGAATAACCCGTATTCCACTTTTCAAGGGCCTCTCCTCCATTGGCGTCCTAGTAATCAGTCCCACTTTCCCCCCCAGTCCGACGTCCTTGGATCTGCTGAACCTTCTGCTCGTTTCCAAATATAAAAAAACCTCTCTGCAACTCAACATGGGCCTGCTTGCCTCAGCTGCCTGTGAGCGTTTTTTTCAGTTGTGCTGGATTACTGTTCACAGCAAAGCAATCAAGGATGAGTGCAACTAACTTTGAAAATCAACTACTGCTCAAACTTAAAGGAGAACTTTCGGTACGAAAAAAAACCCCCTGAAACAATCGGATGCTGCAGCTACAGCGCTACACTGGGGGCATGAACATGGCTGCCTTAGCTGTTGGCTACAGCAACACGAGCTAGGTAAAACCGATTGTTTAAGTACCCCTCCCCCCCCCCAAAAAAAAACGGTAACTAACTTTACCACCACCTATTCAGTAGTAGTTTTCGTAACGGATATAACATACCGATACAGTTCCAGAAAGTTGAGAGAACAGTACCAGGACAATGTACATTTCACTGAAGGGGAAGGCCTCCATGACACAGTAACAATGAGAGAGAAGACATTACAAATACTACGATCTTATTTCAGCAAATTAGAAAAGGATGAGGAATCCCTGAAACAAGCGATCATTCAAACAGCTGCTCGATTGATCAAAAGTGATATCAAGTCCAATGTCCTGTCTGTTATGGATCAGTACCCGAGCACAAAGTCACTTGAGCTTGACTTGAAGGCCAGTACATCTTTGGCAATCTGAACCCATTCAAAGAGTGGATTAAGTGGTATGGAAGATACATAGATGATCTTTTTTTCATTTTTACAGGCTCTTTAGAGCAGCTGTTAGACCAATACCTTAATTCCTCTAACCCCAACCCCTTAATTCCTCTAACCCCAGATTGAGTTTGGAGTACAGTCAATCAGAGATTAAAGGTGCTCTAAGCGATGCTGGGTAACGTCACTTCTGTTGACTTTCAAACAAAACAGAGAGCTAGCTCGCTACTTGATGAGCAAGGTCTTCTCCATACATCCATCTTTAGGAAGTCCACGGACAGGAACACTCTTTCACAGGCTGATAGTTTTCACCCCAGCACTCTTATTTCAAATATCCCCTATGGGCAGTTTCAAAGACTTTGATGTGGACTTCGAAGTACAGGCCAAGATATGTACATACGTTTTCATAGAGGGTATAAGAAAAAAGACCTTAATTCAGGCTTGGACAAAGCAAAATCATTAAACAGGAAGGATTTATTCAAGAAATCTCACCGACAACCTACATCCAATAATAAGATCTTTTTCTCTACATATGGCTCTATGGGGTTTGACATTAGACGGGTGATCAGAAAAAATTGGGACATACTACATAGTGACCCTAATTTACACCTTTTTAGAGCCTCCAATGTTCTCTTTTGGGAGGGTACCCACTCTTAAGGACAAACTGATGAGGAGTCACCTCCCTCCCTCTAGACCTTCGTCATGGCTTCAGAGACCTATGGGCACATACAGTACATGTAATCATTGTGACAATGTTGCTCGCCAAAGTTCATATATTGATGTGTTTACCCAGAGAACATTTCATTGTAAGGACTTTGCTAATTGTATCATTTCATTGTAAGGACTTTTCTAATTGTTTCTATGTGGGACGCACAAAGCGAAGACTCAAAGAGTGTCTTGCAGAGCATAAATACGCCATAGGATCTGTGAATCCTAACTACCCCATGGCTGTGCATTTCAAAGAGGCTGGGCACATGAATCTGAAAAAACTTGAAAGTAATGGTCATTAAAGTAATTCTAAGGGGTGGGGACAGGCTTCGACGTCTTCTTCAAAGGGAGACCTGTGGGGTATACTACGAATCTCGATTAGTGGGTTAGCGAGGTATGTTGCGCTCAAAGCCAGGCTATGCTGTGACACGAAAGTGGATCTGTTTTAGTGTCGCTATATCACCATGGTATCTTATGCTGTCAACCAAACCTGTTTGGGAGGAGGTTATGTGCTAAGTTATAGCTCAAATCGTGTAATCTACCGCACACTGACCAATCAATTGTCTTAAAAACTAAGTTATCTCACGTGTAGGATTCTGTCATATATCTTACAGGTGGAGCTCCGCCTCTACTAACATTTTGGATCTTGAATGTGCTTTAATAGTGCTGTGCGTGCACATATCCCACTATGGACGTGCATACCATACAACAACTGATGACAATTGATTTATTTGATGTTATAGGTTAGACACAAAAAAAGACCGCAGTGTAGATTAAGCTATCGCTCATGAATGCGGAAGTAATTGTTTTTAAATAGAGGCGGTCTTGTGCGTCTCCACGTTTCACGATTGGCCAACGTCAGCCCAACACCGAGAACGCGCACAGATCTGAGCTGAAAGCCTAGTTTGACAAATATATCACAGAACTGTTATCGTAGTATCACTTAACATATACCCCTGAGTCAAGGCTTTGTGAAGCCTCGATATGTCTACATAGCCTAGATATGTCTAACGTGCTTCGTAGTATATCCCACTGGTGGATCGTAAAACTTAAAGCCACCACCTTCCCAGGTCTAAATGAAATGGATTTTGCACCCTTTCTATAGGGCTTTTTAGTAATGTTGGTATGTCTGGCTGTGACCATTCCCACACCTCTCTACCTGGTAAATGTGCTCACCTGTGTGTGTCTGGCATGCCCTGATGAAAACTGCATAGTTGAAACGCGTTGGTATGTAGCCAATTTTGATTAAAGGCCTTTTATATTTATCCTCAAAGTTAGCTTAGGCCCTTTTTGAAGAGCACCCTGACGTTTTTGACTATAATTAACATTTTTCGACCCAGAGAAGCATTCCTTCTTCTTTTCTTTCTCACTTGAGCTTGACTCTGCCCTTTCGTTTGTTCCTGAGACTCTCCATACACTTTTGAATGGTCTTTTTGTGGGTAAGGAGACAAGCCGAAAGGTTGCAGGAATTGGACAGCCAATTGTCCAGGCAGCACGACCACATGCTGTGGTAGCTCCATTACAACTTGGCCTTGCAGTTTAGGCACATCATATGTATCGGTCACAATTCCTGGTGGATACCCTTCGTGGAATGGGATTTGCTTCATCATACAAGGAAGTTTTGGGTTTTGAAAAGAATGCAGCAGATTCAGTTTCCCCAGCGGGTGACATAGATATGCTGGTCATGGCACTTCTTTTTGCTGGGGACAATGTTGACCACAACATCCTTACTATTGATGGTAAGGGGACCTTCCACAGAATAGGAATTATAGCAGCAATCACTCCAGGGGGAAAAAATATATATGTCAATAGCTCAATTTTGACAAAAATGTTAGATAGAACCTTATAATTCTAAGGGGACACATTGTCTAGGAACCTAATTTGAATATTTAAACACAACATATGCCGCCATCTTTGGGCCCAAGCTCATTTAAGATGGACCGAGGGAAAATGGAAAACTGTCCTGTGGTCAACCCAATCAAAATTTGACATTCTTTTTGGAAATCATGGACTTTGCATCCTCCGTGCGAAAGGGGAGAGGAACCATTCAACTATATAGATATGAAACATTTTGATATGACAGACCAATTCATGCAACTGACTCAGAGACCACACTGCTTTTGTTCGTCACTAATTGACGAATAATCTCTAAATATGACCACACCTGCATTGTTAGGAGGCTACCAGGATATACAAAGAAGTGATTGTAAATAGTGTTTCAACACTGCAATGATTCACCTTTAAATCAAACTGTTGGCAGGCCTCCTAACCTCACATCTGAACTGCCCCATGTCATCTGCACTACTGCTTAATTACTCAAGTTGAAACTTTCTTCATTATTGCTGAACTTAAGAGTTGTGAAAAATACTGAAATGAATTACATTCTTAAATGAAATACAAAAACATTGTTTAAAGAAACTAAGCAGGATGCCTTTGGTGTTCTTCAAGAGGATAAACTTGCAATGCAGCAAGTATTTTCTATTATGAAATAGCCTAGTAATAAAGCTTTTCTTTTTATATCAAGAAGCATTGGTTCAGTCTCTTAGAGAAACAACAATGTT
Organism: Alosa sapidissima; assembly: GCF_018492685.1. Taxonomy (NCBI): domain Eukaryota; kingdom Metazoa; phylum Chordata; class Actinopteri; order Clupeiformes; family Clupeidae; genus Alosa; species Alosa sapidissima. The sequence goes on along the minus strand of NC_055970.1, from coordinate 17,123,804 downwards.
AGACAGAAGAAATATAATGTCATTGCTTTAAGTGACCTTCTTAATAAATATGTCATATACCTTAAAATAGCTAGATGTACCGCATAGCAGTACAACATAAGACCGCACCGTCCTGTACATCCTCTCCACGAAAATAAATCACGCTTGTCAATTTGTCTCCATTTCCTACGCCATCCCCTAGTCTTCCAACTTTTGTATATGCTTGTATGTGCATGCCTGTGTGTGTGTGCATGTGTGCCTGTTTGTGTGAGTGTGCACTTGCCTGTGTTGAACTGCTGGTCCTCCCAGCTAAACCTACCATAAATCATGACATTAACATCAAAATTGATTCCCTGTCTGTTGCACCTACCAGGGCTGCAAGAAATGTAGGAGTCGTTCTTGACAACCAACTAACCTCCTCCGATCATGTTGCCTCGGTCGCCCGGTCGAGCCGTTTCACACTTTACAACATACGGAAAATCAGGACTCAAGATGTTACCCAACTCCGGGTACAGGCAATAATCATCTCATGACTTGACTACTGTCAAGTCAAGTCAAGTTTATTTCATACACAGAGGTCATTCAATGTGCTTTACATAAACAAAACCAAACAATAATAACAAATAAAAGCATAGAAGGGCAATATAGTCAAAGAATAGTTAAAAGGTAAAGATCATAATAAAAAGAAAACATAAAACACAAGGTAAAATCATTTAAAAAATAAAGAATAATTAGTAAGCAAAAACAAAGGCAAAAGTAGTAAAAAAGTAATAAAAGACAAGGTAGAATAATTATCAAGGCAGATTCAGAATTTGTAACTCGGCCCAGTTAGCAGAAAGCATCTGAGAACAGTCTAGATTTAAAACTGGCTACAGTTGAGGCCTTTTTGATGTCATCCGAAAGTTGGTTCCACAGCTGAGCCGCATAGCAGCTAAAAGCTGCTTCACCATGTTTAGTTCTAACAGTAGGTTTTACTAGCAGGTTTTTCACCTGGGGCCTGAGAGGACGAGAAGGTGTGTACTGCTGAAGCATGTCTGACAGGTATTTAGGTCCTGCTCCATTTCCTGATTTATAAACAAGCAATAGTGCTTTAAAGTCAATTCTGTGACTTACTGGAAGCCAGTGCAATGACCTAAGAATTGGAGTAATGTCGTCAGTTCCTTTAGTTTTTGTTAGAATCCTAGCTGCTGCATTTTGTATCACCTGAAGCTGTTTAATAGTCTTTTTAGGAAGGCCATTGAACAGTCCACTGCAGTAATCAACCCTGCTGGAGATAAATGCATGAATGAGTTTTTCTAAGTCATGTTTTGACATCAGCCCTCTGAGTTTGGCAATATTTTTGAGGTGGTAAAAAGCTGATTTAGTTATTGCTTTCATGTGGCTGTTGAAATTTAGATCACTGTCAATTAATACACCAAGATTTTTAATCTTGGTGTATTAATGGCAACCCTAAGTCTTTCCTCCTTTTTACCAAATATAATTACTTCAGTTGCATCACTGTAATGCCCTCCTGACAGGTCTCCCAGCTTGCACAGTGAAACCTGTTCAGATGCTTCAGAATGCGGCAGTGCGCCTGGTCTACAACCAATCCAAAAGGGCACGTTACCCCGCTGCTCATCCAGCTGCACTGGCTACCTATGGCTGCTCGCATCAAATTCAAATCAAATCTCTAACGCTTGCCTACAAAGTAGTCTCTGGTTCTGCTCCCACTTACTTGAATGCCCTCATACAGGCATATGCTACCTCCAGACCGCTCCACAGACGAACAACGTCTAGCTCTGCCACCGGTACGCTCAGGCCAATCCAAACTTTTTTCATCTGTTGTTCCTTGTTGGTGGAACTCACTACCAGTTACTAGAACAGGGACATCCCTCCCCATCTTCAAGAAACTCCTGAAGACTCAGCTCTTCAGAGAACATCTACTCTCGTGCAGCCAGACTCTAATGCAGCCAGAAGTGCTTTTTTCTATTCAGGCATCATATTGTGGAATAATCTGCCACTTCCCCCTTAAAACAGGCGCGCGGGAACATATTTTTGACCAGGGGTGCTGAATAACAAAATAATGGATGTCCGACGATTTCTCCTCTAGCATATGATATGATTTGGTTGGTGGTTAAGGTGCTGGGCTAGTGTGCAGTAGCCTAAAAGTTGTCGGTTCAATTCCCGGCTTCCACCGTTGTGCCCTTGAGCAAGGCACTTAACCCCAAGTTGCTCCGGGGACAATGTAATCCCTTGTATTTGACATATGTAAGTCACTTTGGTCAAAAGGTGTCTGCTAAATGTAAATGTAATGTAATGTAATATGATTCGAATTTAGACAGCTAAATACGCCATTTCAGCGCCGTGTATGAATAGACCCTCTGGTAGACCTAAGAGCGAGAACAGCCACATTCCACTGCAATTATGCGCAGCACTTGCCACTCCGCCTCATCAATAAAAACTGCGTGGACACACACCAGACCCATAGAAGCGCACTTGACTTTACATCATTAACCCTCATAGGGTGTTCGTTTTTTTGTTACACAGGAGGTGCTGCTGGGGCTAGTGGACCCATTGCATTTTAGGCCTTTTAATTCAACATAATCAAACTTTTTTTTTTTTTAAATACTCACTAGATGGTTACTTCATCCCAATTGCAAGTAATATAAACAACACATATGTTAAATGTGTTGCCTTTACCTTTGTTAAATCACAATTATGAATAGAAGTGCCACTCGTTTTTGTTTATTTTTGTATTAAAATATAACAAAATAAGGAAATGCATCATAAAACAGGCATAACTGGAAAATAATCAACAATTGTACAAATGAAGCAAGTTTTATTTATTTGAATTTCATTAGAAATTGAACATACTCAATAACATCTGTCTGAACAACACATTGAAGCCATTGAACACGGCAATTTTATACCAGACTATACCACATATGAAGGGCAGAGTCTCACTGTGTGTGTATTGCATATGTATAAAGAAGAATTGATGTCTTGTGCATGAGTGACATGCACAAGGCATCGAGCATGTAGGTCCTGGTAGCATCCGAATCACATTGGCAGCCATGAAGGGGGGTTCATTTCTTGAGCAGGAAGACCATTCAATTCATTCAATCCATTGTCATTTGCAAGCTGCTGACAGTCTAGTCCAATGTCTGGCTGCTCAATGGCTGGTTCTATGGCTGGCTGCTCAACGGCTGGTCCTGCGACTTGCTGCTCACGATCTGGTCCTGAGGCCTGCTTGCGTTTTGAAGCTGACTGACGAGCTGGTCCTGCTTGCTGCTTATTGGCCGGTCCTGGGGCTGGCTGCTGGCGGGCTGGTCCTGAGGTTCGCTTGCGTTTCGATGTAGGCTGACGGGGTAGTCCTACAGCTAGCTGCTCACGGGTTGGTCCTGGAGCTGGCTGCTTGCGGGCTGATCCTGGGGCTGGCTGCTTGCGGGCTGGTCCTGGCTGCTCACAGGCTTGTCCTGGCTGCTTGCGGGCTGGTCCTGGCTGCTCACGGGCTGGTCCTGGCTGCTCGCGGGCTGGTCCTGGCTGCTCACGGAATGGTCCTGGCTGCTTGCGGGCTGGTCCTAGCTGCTCACAGGCTGGTCCTGGCTGCTCACGGGATGGTCCTGGGGCTGACTGCTCGCAGGCTTGTCCTGGCTGCTGAAGGGCTAGTCCTGAGGCTCTTTTACGTTTCGGAGCTGGCTGATGCTTATCCTCCTCTTCAAACTCAGTGTCGGACTCTGAATTTTCAGAAATGTTATCCTCATTTCTTTGAAACTATTTGCTCTGCATCACCATCAAAAACCTCTGACACACACACACACACAGGACCTGATTTCCACACTTTAACTAGTTCCGGGTCCAGTGAACCCGAACATCCTGTGTGTAATATAAATGTGAAGAGGGGGTATGCAGGGGGGTTCATTGAAAATGTTTTCTGATTTATGTTCCTCATAGAAAATGAGCCAAGGCCAATGAATCTTAGTTTAAAAAAATAATTATTTGTATCATTTTTATTAAGCTAAAAACTGAAAACGGGTCCCACAGACCCGAACACCTTATAAGGGTTAAACTATTTCAGTATATTGCTTTTCTGATTGTCAAAACCACACCAGAGATGTTTGGCTTGAAAATATAATTAGGCTGCAATGACCTACAATGGCAAACAATTTCTGAGTAGCCTAACTTATGGCGTCTCCACTCCACAGCAAAAGTGTCCTAACCACCAATTACAGCGGTTTCTATCTGAGCGACAACAATAGTGAAAGGATTTCAGTGTCATATTTCGGTGGCACTAGCTAAGCTGTCGTGGAACTCGAGATGACATGTCTACTGATAGGCAACAGGTTCGTGGATTTGGGCTAGATCAGTCACATTGCCTGACACTAACAGAAACTGAGCCGTACGTGAGGTCGTGGGCTTGCCAAAGACTAATTGCAAAAGATGCATCCTACCTCATCTGTCGTTTGGTATTCGAAATTGGGCTTTTCACAATCCAACGATATATCCAAAGTGCGAACTAGTTGGTGATGGTATATGGAAACTGGCAGTATGCATGCTACACGGAGTTCTAACAGGTGCATGGCCTAATACTGTAAGCAGGCAAGATATAACCCACGATCGCCATGGTCTCGTTATCAATTCGTGTTTGTGGTAATAATGGCAGCAACAATAAAACCATCTTGAGCTTCATCATTTTTGACAGATCAGCAGCCTCTGGATGGTCTTATGCATAGTTAGCCTACCTTTAGTTTGCATTTACATTTTAAACACTGAATCTACTGTCTTTAATGCCGGGAGAGAAAAAATCCTGTATTCTTTTCTGTAGCCTATTATTCTTTTCTCGAAGTCAACTAGCCAGCTTGCAACGTCTCTCCTCAGCGAGTCACGTCACTTTCACTTCTATAGCTAGACTATAACGTTTAATCTATGGATAGCTATATTCAAAGCTATCCATAACCTTTTTTGCTATTTGCCTATTTGACAACAAATATAATGACAAAATTGACAAAAAGCAAGGGGTGCTGCAGCACCCTCAGCACCCACCTTCCCGCGCCCTTGCCTTAAAATTTAAATACCAGAGGGGTTTTTAGACATCAGGTAAAGGCATTTTTATGGAATAGAGTAACAGATTTTTTTAATTAGAATTGATTGTTTCTCGGATTTTAGAATGCTTCATTTGTATAATGTATGAAATATTATTGTCCTTGTCCTGCAATAGGTCTTATATGTGTTAATTGTCCTAACACCAAGGACCATGTTGGAAATAAGTGTTTGCACTTTAACATGTTATCCTTTGGATTATGGTGTCTGTCAAATCCAAAATAAATCAAATCAAAAACTCGTAGCACTACTTACAAGTCTTGCTGATCCTAGCACCTACCACCTGACTAGAACTGACTCTTGATTGTTTAAAAAAATCAGCACTCACTGATGCACTTATTCTTATCGTACTAGACCTTTTTTTAATTGTCCTAGAATTGTTGAGAAAGTTGCTTTAAAAAGCTTAAACTGTTAACCATGTTGTTAGTCGCTTTGGTTAAAAATGCGTCAGCTAAATGTAATGTAATGTAATGTAATTTGTAACCAGAGATTGATGTTTGAGAGGCTGCATGACAGATTTTCATTTTTTTCACTTAGCAGTTTTTTGACTTAGACTTTTTCACTTATTTTAATATTACCCTTCCGGTAAACTTATTAGACTGAGGATATACTTTAAGTATCATGAACATGAAAAATTGGGCGCCAGTGGCGCAGGACAAAACACTTAACCCCAAAAGTGCTCCGATGTGCTGGTTGCCGCCCTGCATGGCAGCCTACGCCATTGGTAAACCTAAACGTTTACTACTGGTACACCTTAAAAATACTTAACTTATATTAAAATGAACTAAAAGGTGTGCTAAAAGTATATAACTAGTATCTTCACTAGTTTACTTGCAGTATAGTTTTCAGTACTTACGAATTTACTATTATAAACTGAAAGTGAGCCAATTTAGTCCAAAGTAACATAGTACATGATGTACAAGTGTACCACAAGTACATTTATACTAATAAACTTACTACCTAAAGTAAACATTGGAATTATACTTCAACTGCACTTCAGTTTTTTTGATAAAACAAACTTTAATTATACCTTTTTTTGGTAAGGGGAGGTCTGTAGGCTTTTAGGTTTACATATCCAATACATAAGAAAACATTGAGCTTGTAGTTAAATTGTCACTTAGATTAGCAGTGACAAATTCTGTAGGCAATGAAAGGCTGGCAATTGTCCTTCGTTTAGGATTTTTTTTTCCTCATACTGAATAGCTATATTAAAGCAGCACTAAAAAATATTTGCTCTCAGGGTTCCCCCTACAGTCGAGAAGCGCAGTAATAAATGAACTATGCGTGCGTCTTTGCAACAAACTATTCACCTTATTCATGCAGGATTGTAAATGTAAACCAGAACGAGACCTGCTGATGAGACCTGCTCAGAGGTGGCGGCATTTCTGCTCTCCCTATTAAGAGTTTATTTGCCATAAAAATTATTTTAGGGGCCCTTTAAAGGATATTAAAATCGAGGCAGACGTTCTATGCAGATATGTTGTTATTTAGTCCGTGAAATCGCCTGAGCAACAAACACTTCAATGACGTTTGGGATGGTAGAGGTAATTGTACAGTACTACGCAATTTAAATTATCTACATATTTAAACAATGATTAGGTGTTGATTTAAAAATAAGTAAATATGGTCATTATACGTATCCTGAGAGGCGGTTATGAGTTGTGAATGTTTGAGATAAGAAAGACAATAGAGCTTGACACTTGAAATGTACACTCAATGGATATAATGAGTGATTGATCTATGGAACACAAAACTCCCCTGTGCACCTGTGTGACTGTAAGGCATGAGTCAAAACAAGACAAACAAATGAAATGGTCAATTCCCAAAATCCATGAATGGTGGTTTCAAATTCCCCACTATTAGTGGATTTGTTTAATTAAATAAAAAAAATTAATTACTTAAGTTACTTTCATTTACGTTACTTTCATATTCAAAAAACACCTTAAATCAAATGGAAAAACACAAAACAAGACAAAGTAAAAGTTGCTTTGCTGTCTTTGACTAGGTTTTGATGACTGTTTTACTTTGGGATGGACCACAGTGAATCAAGTTCAGCCCTACTGCCACACCTTCCTTCCAGCAAATCCACAAAGACTGGTAGTATAAAATCCAGAGCCTAGGTGTGCACCTTTCTCAGACAACTGTGGAGCATCAGACCACAGGACCACTATGGGGACAGCAAAGGAGACACCCTTTTGGGTGCTAGTATGGATGGCTGTATGCATTGGACTTACTACCTCAGACACAGGTACAATGGCTTTGCCCATGTTCATTGTGTGGCTGGTTTAGCAGTGCACAGGGAAGGTTTTATGTGTTGATCTGGGTGTTGTTGCCCACAGTTGTACCCACAGGATAGTAGGGATGTCTTGTTCTAAGTATGTTCTACCCTTTTTATTGTAATGCCTCTTATGTTTGAAAATATTGACTAATGCTTAGGTAAACATGTATGTATGGCAAAGGGATATGCTTTCTAAAGAATTAACAGTTCATGGTTACACGCCTTATAAAATCTCTTTGACTCTTGCAGGTCGCACAAAGGTTAATGTAATTCCAACAATGACCAAGATACAAATGCTTGCAGGTAAGGTCATATCTTTACGTCACTGATGATTCCAGAAGTTTGACAGATGACCGTGACCATACCTGACAGATATATGTGCATGTCAAATAATTACACAAATTCAGCTGTTCAGTTCATTGATGTGACAGTCCCATTGTATGTATAATGTAGCCTAATTGATAAATTGGGCTATGTGACATTTAGTCAGCCAATTTCCTGTTTGTTTATGGCAAATCTATTTCTAAACTGTACTAGTCTTCCCTATGCAACTGTTTTGTATATGTTAAAAACCCATAATTCAACTTCAGGGTCCACATTCCTATTTTGTACTAGAAGTGTTCAAGCCTTCTGATATATAGCCACTCTATGAAAACCGGAGAACAAAACAGAATTATTACTCCAAGTAGGATAGTAAATGACAAAAAAAGAATACTTGCACAACACTGAAGATGACTTTGAAATGAAATGATAATGATGAAACATTCTGGACTAATACACTCACAACATGTATTCTTAGGAACAAATCCAGCACACAATGAACAGGTCTGCAGCACATGGGGTAACTACCATTTCAAGACGTTTGATGGGGACATCTTCCAGCTCCCGTCCACTTGCAACTACGTCCTGGCCTCTCAGTGCAAGAGCAGCTATGAGGATTTCAACATCCAAATGAGGAGGGAGCTGGAGAATGGCCTCCCGACCATCAGCAAGATCACCATGGTGCTGGAGGGCACCGTAGTGGAGCTGGTGAAGGGCTCTGTCTCCGTAAATGGAAAACTGTAAGTGGATATTCAATCTTTACAATTTTCTCCCTTGTTATCAGAGATCACAGTGAAGCATACTGGCAGATATGCAGTTTTGAATGTGTTTAGGTATATGCTTAGTAATGTCCTTTGTGTATGCTCAGTAATATTCTTGTTTTAATATTTAAAGACATGGCTTTGTAAACCTAGACCCTTTAAGGAGGGATGAAACAATATCAGATTAAGACAGTGACAGTTGTCCTTTGATTAAAAAAGGCACGTTTGAAAAATGGTTGACTAAAGTGTTTCATGTGCATTTCCTTGGGGATGTTTGTTTGTGTTTTTAGTGTGATACTGCCATTCAGTGAATCAGGAGTTCTCATTGAGAAGAGCCCATCCTACATCAACATCAAGGCAAAGCTGGGGCTCTTGGCCAAGTGGAATGAGAATGATGCCTTCATGGTACGAGACCTTCATTAAGCCGTAGATATTTTCTTTGGCTTAGTTATCTGAAGAGAAAAGAGTTTAGTTTCTGTAGAAGTATTTAATATGGGGTTTCTCTTCAATTTATTTTGCATTGACTTTTCTGACATTCCTGGATGATTCTCTGGTAGAGTATGCTAATGCATAAAATATTCTTCACAGCAGCAAGTAAATTTGATCTTCAAAAGCAAATAGATTTTCAACTCTTAGCTGATTGACTACAACAAGACTCTTTATGCTCATAGGTGGAACTGGACAAGAAATATGTAAACCAAACGTGTGGGTTGTGTGGAGACTTCAATGGTGTCCAGAATTATAATGAGTTTGTCACAAATGGTAAATACTTTTTTCCCCTAACACCATTCTGTGTCTCTGTGGTTTGAGTTGAGAACTACTGCATGCTTAACTGTACAATATGATTCTCTTTTTATTCAGAGGGTGTGCCCATTTCTAATCTTGACTATGGAAGCCTCTGGAAGCTGGATGGTCCAACTGAAACCTGTACAGAGCCAATTACATCCGAACCAACGTGCAAAGATATGGTAGGACTGGATCAGACAACTGGCACTATAGATACATTATTTCGAGGCAATTCAATAGGGGCAGCTGTGGTCTACTGGTTAGGAATTCGGGCTTGTAACCAAAGGGTTGCTGGTTCGATCCCCGACCAGTAGGAAAATGTGGGCGTGAGAAGTGGTTGAGCACTGCTCTCCCATGCCCACATCCATGGCTGAAGTGCCCAACCCCTCACTGCTCCCCGAGCGCCGCTGTAGCAGGCAGCTCACTGCTCCGGGTTAGTGTGTGTGCTTCACCTCATTGTGTGCTCTGTGTGTATCACTAATTCACGGATGGGATAAATGCAGAGACCAAATTCCTTGTATACGCAGGTATACTTGGCCTATAAATCTGATTTACATTGTTTTACCTTTACATTCAGTGCCATAAAGAGAAACATGTTGTTAGCAATTCTTGATACACTTTGATATAAAAACAAATCTAACCCTCCCTTCATTGCATATGTATACATGTTATTTATTCAATACAATTAATTGCAAAAACATTATTTAGTAAATTTGTGATCATTCTGTTTGTTTGTCTTTATTAGACGTCTGTATGTGAGCAGCTGCTCTCCAGCCCTGCCTTTGAAAGCTGTAAAGCCGTAGTGAACGCCGACTCATTCATCAAGGCCTGTGCGAGGGACCTCTGCCTGTGTGCCAACAGCTCTGACTCCTTCTGCCTGTGTGGCACCATATCTGAGTACTCACGTCAGTGCATTCATGCCGGAGGGAAACCCAGCCAATGGAGAACAGAACAGTTCTGCTGTGAGTATCTCCTGTTATCTCCGTCAGTATCCACAGGGATGAGGTGAGCAGCAGTAACTAATATGCCCATATGTCCTCCAGCAAAATCATGCCCCTCCAACATGGTGCACCAGGAGTGTGGAAGCCCGTGTGTGGACACCTGCTCAAACCCTGACAGAGGACAGGTGTGTGAGGAGCACTGCATGGATGGATGCTTCTGCCCACCAGGTATGAATCTCTGACAAATCGGTCTGCTGTTTCATTTATTGTTGGTGTCCCTGATATATGAAGTTACTCAGTAGCTCAAAACCTATTTACCTTTATATAGGCACTGTGTTTGATGATGTCACTGGGAAGGGCTGCATCAGCTCAACAAAGTGCTCCTGCAGCAACAACGGAAACATATACCAACCTGGAGAGTCTTATTCCAGCAACTGTAAACACTGGTAAGTACTCTGGAATGTTGCATGTAGCAGTATGCACATTTTAGTGGTGCCTGACGTATTTTGAAGGTAACTAGTTTTTATACGTTCCTAAAATTGCTCATGGTGAAATGTAAGAACTGTTTTTACACAATGATGCCACCAAATGTAATGTTCACCTGAGCCAACTAGTATGCAGTCTGTTGCTATTAATGTTTGCAAGGCATGTCTTTTGGCTTTAGAGTTAACCTAGTTTTGCACAGAAACATCTTACTGCTTGAATGATAATTTGTTCAAATTAACTAAATGTACTCAATTGTGTTTTTAACCAGTACCTGTGGTGGTGGCCAGTGGAGCTGTATAGAGAAGGACTGCCCAGCAACATGCTCTGTGGAGGGAGGCTCCCACTTCTTCACCTATGATGGGAAAGCCTACACTTTCCATGGGGACTGTACCTATGTCCTCACCAAGGTCAGTTTCCATACACAACTCCGACAGGTGCTGAGATCAACTCCATTACTGACATTTATATAATTATAATGATCCAGTCCTGCTAATCCATGTATTCTAATAATACTGTTTGAGAATCATTACTGCTCAAAGAAATAAATACCGGTACTAATGATTCATGCCTGTTCTAAGTCACTCTGATTATATGTCAAACTCTGCTATGCCAGGTGCATAACTTGCCTACAGTAGATCTGCCTAGAAATTAGATGATCATTCACATTGGGAATGTTTTTAGGTGAAAACGTTTTTCCAGTACTTTTGTCTGGAGATACGGTGTCTTGTAGAAATAACGTGCTTTCTGTGCACTCTTCTCTTTAAGACACATAATGAGACTTCATCTTAATTTCGTTCATTTGACTGAATTTCTTCCTTCACTTGGCTACATCATCCTGCATACCATCTATTATCATTGTTTTCTATGAACGCATCTTTCTTATTTGGATGGCACAGCTTACTTTTGTCAAATTAATATTGTCAGCCCTGTAATGAGTCAGAGTTTGCGATCGATGCTCTTTTACTGGGGCTCGGTCACAATCGTTTACTTTCTCAGTAAAGCAATACTGATTATTTCTTGCATCCTCTTGGAGTTTACCACGGAAAGACCACACGCATAATTTCACCGTTAAAATGCTTCTCGTCCACTTCCATTTTAAACTCATGTCACAGTGGTCTTTATATATTTCTTTTAATATTTTATTTGATATCATTATCACTTTAAGAAAAAAATGGAAAATTATTCAGCTTGTTCATTTGTGTTACAGTCCAAATCATATCTAGCCTAGATCATTAAAATAGAACCAAAAATGTTTCAAGTAGTCTCTATAGAGCCAGATTCCCAGCTACAATTCAACTCAGGAATTTGAGGAATGTTATCTGACATTTCAGTTGACAATGTAGTCATTAGTGCTCAGGCAATTTTCTTTTCGTGGCTCACTACTGTATGTGTTTCATTCACTAATTGGTTATAAGGATTCAAGGCAGTCCACTGCCCTTATCCTTATCCATTCTGTGACTTCTTCCTTTTAAAGGTTCCCTTAATTTGTCAGATTGTGCAGGTTGAGAGTACATTAAAAATGTATTTCTGTATCCCTTCCAGTTTAATGTCCAACCATTATTTACCTAAATTGGCTTTCACTTTTTGCCTTTATTTCTGGAAAAGTATTCTGCCTATATGATTACTTAATGTAATTCAACTTTTTTTCTTCTTTCATTCATAATTTCCATGGTATTTCAATTGTTATCCTTTTTGAGAAGCTTTTTTCAGAATCCACTCATATCTTTGTTCCATCTTGGTAATGGTGTGATTGGATTCAGTGTAGACTCACAAAATACCTGAAATACACCTAATATGTTATCATATTCAAACATGTTTTTGCAGCAATGTAATGGGGCCGACTTCACAGTGCTTGGGGATCTTGTCAGGTGTGGTTTGACAGACACAGAGACTTGTCTGAAGGCTTTGACGTTGGCAGTTTCTGGAGATACTGTGAGTACTACCTGCTAATGTTGATATATAAAACCCTCTCATGGTCAACTGTGCCATCAATTTGTTTAACAATTAAATTTGTATCTGTTTTTAGATCACATCACATTAAATATTAAATGTAAATTCAATGTTTCAAATATTTAAATGTTCTACATTTAAGAATACATTACCAGTGTAGTTAATACATACATGTAACTCTTTCTTCATTGCCCAGGTGATTAATATCCAGTCCAATGGAAAAGTTTTTGTAAACAGGAAGTACTCTCAGTTGCCCCTGTCTACAGGTTTGTTGCCGACACAGAATACTGGAATTTAACAACTTATAATTCTTATGACTGGCTTATTTGGTAATGCATTTATAATATGGTGTTCTTTAATTACTTTCACAGCTGGGGTGAAAATTTTTGAAGCATCCACATTTTTCATCATCGTGCAGACCTCAGTTGGTATTCAGCTGGAAATTCAGCTGTCACCAATCATGCAGGTGTACATCACAGCAGATTCTAAACTCAGGCAAAAGACATGTGGTACGTACCAATGTGGTGAAACACAACAATGTCCAACAATGACCTTTAGATGGGCCTAATTCAGTTACTCTCAATGCACCCACAGGTCTGTGTGGAAACTTTAACAGCATTCAGGCTGATGATTTCTTGGCGATGAATGGAATTACTGAGGGGACAGCATCAGGCTTTGCCAACACCTGGAAAACAAGAGCCAGCTGTCCTGATGTGAAGAGCAGTTTGGAGAACCCCTGCAGCCTAAGCATCGACAATGGTAGAGATAGCATGACAAGCTTGTTGATGTGTTTGCAAAATGCATGCTAAGGATGGCCAGGATAATAAGCTGATGAATACGGTTTTCTTATCATTACAGAGAAGTATGCCCAACAGTGGTGCTCCCTGCTCACAGACCCTGACGGCGTGTTTTCCCCATGCCACAGTGAGATCAACCCAGACATCTACAAAGAGGTTTGTCCTTAAGCACACTTCACAAACTGCAACAAATAGACCACCATGAGAAGAGGCATGGCAAACCAAATGTGATTCATTTTTGGTGATTTTCTGCCGCAGAACTGCATGTACGACAGCTGCAACTGTGAGAAGAGTGAGGACTGCATGTGTGCTGCTCTCTCATCCTACGTGCATGCATGTGCAGCTAAAGGCATCCAGCTGAACGGGTGGAGAGACACAACCTGCAGTGAGTGGCAACACAGCATCCAACACAAAAGTCATTAATCTTTGTGGATATTACTCTCATTCTATTTTACAATGCAGGAATTGGTGCTGAAAACATCTTTTTTTGACTTCAGAGAAATATGCCAACAACTGCCCGAGCAACATGGTGTATGCCTACAGCATACAAAACAGTGACCGCTCGTGCCGTTGCTACAGCGATCCTGACTTCACCTGCTCAGCTACATTTGCACCTGTGGATGGATGCATATGTGAAAAGGGAACATATCTGGATGAAGGGGGAAAATGTGTTGCACCAGCTAACTGCTCCTGCTACTACAAGGGCCAGGTGATTCCTCCAGGGGAGGTCATCAGCAGGGACAAGGCCACATGGTAAGAAGCTATTTGCTTTTTTAGTGAAAACTAGTGCAGTGAGTTACCACTTGGTAGTTGACTTTCAGTTGATGGCCACAATGGTTGCTTTCTGATACTACAATAACAGTTTGACTAGTACAGCAGGAAGGAAAATCCTAGTTGGACATACTTTTTGAGGGGTGGATGTTTAAACTTTCAGAAAAGCTCAATCTGTCACAATGTGTTTATTTAAGGAGCCGTATGTCACAGATTTCAATGAATTTTTCGGTTTCTATAATCAAAATGACCAGTATCACATAATTTCTAAGTAGTGTTATGAATAGTCGAACTTGCTCTTCAATTTAGGCAAAAACTGTGAATGACCCTGCCCCTTCTTTAAAAGTGTCTGTAACTTCACAGAGAAGCTGCTCTAATATTTGGGATTTCTCCATTATACTGTTTCGTCTTGCCAAAAGTTGGTTGAGTTGACACTGAATAGTCAGAAGCTCTTCTCAATACTGTAACATTTACATAGATTTCTTAGAGAAATTTTGTTCAGAAGATTGTCTTTAAGTTTGAGAGATGGAGACTTTCCCCATATAAGTAACCTGAGTATGAGTATAGACATTTTTCTCTTTTTTAAAATGAATATTATTATTATTTCAGCACATGCAAAGCAGGCAAACTCAGCTGCATGGGAGAAACTACATATTCTACTAGTAAGTCCATTTGTACAGCCATTCAAAGTCTTGCTAACATTATACAGTCAGAAATAGTTTTTGCCAATGCCTTCACCAATATCAGTAAATCAGATTGATTCTGACCTCAACTGACCTTATCATACACTGAAATAAGTGGGAAAGCTCATGTGAATGTGGGATAACATCTCTAATCTGTCAACAGCATGCCCAGCACCCATGGTGTATTTCGACTGCTCTAATGCTGACGCAGGAGCCAAAGGTGCTGAGTGTCAGAGGAGTTGCAAAACCCTGCACATGGCCTGTGTGAGTGTTGGGGAATCCCTTGCTAGTTCTTACTTAGTAGGTTTAACCTGAGAGTGGTGATCTTCCACTTTACACCCTTGAGCAGCTCTCACCCATCCCCAGCTTCTGTCTATCAGAACTATAGTTTGTTCTTGGAGTCTGTACCATTTCCCTCACTAGTGCAAGCTCCTTATCATGTATACATGTACTGTAATGTACTTTTGCTTTGTTGAAACAGATCAGCGCTGAGTGTGTCTCAGGCTGCGTGTGTCCTTCTGGTCTGGTCTCTGATGGAAAAGGTGGCTGTGTAAAGGAGGACCAGTGTCCTTGTTACCACAATGGAGCTCAGTACAAAGCTGGAGACAGCATCAAGGTTGACTGCAATAAATGGTATGGTTGTTAGTCCACGTTTTATTATCGATAACAGTACAACTGTTTGGAGACTTTTTTCTCTAAATATCTTCCCTTGTTTGGAAACAGCACTTGCAAAGACACAAAATGGGACTGCACATCGAACTTGTGCCATGGCACCTGTGCCATTTATGGAGATGGCCATTACATCACTTTTGATGGGAAGAGATTCAACTTTGATGGGAGCTGTGAATACATCCTAACTGAGGTGTGTTGTTGTCTCCGTTGTTTTGAGTGCAATCACTGAACAGACAAAGAGCCACGGGGAGCAGTTAACTGAATTTGACAAAGTGTGTACAAAGGGATTACAATCATGGACCACACAATTCAGAGCAGTTTGTGAAGAATCCCAGTCCCACTGAGCCTTACTATATGTATCTGTACAGTTTGAAAAATCTACTTAATTTACAATTTTTTGCTGTTTGCAGAATTATTGTGGACGTGGAAGTACTAATGGAACCTTCAGAGTCATCACTGAGAACATTCCATGTGGAACCACAGGAGCGACATGTTCCAAAGCCATCAAACTGTTTTTGGGGGTGAGGACACATTTAAATGACTGTAATTGTGAATGGCTGCTATATGAAGTCCAGGAACCTGAAACAATGCTGTCCTTTTTGTAGAGCAATGAGTTGATAATGACAGATGGAGGTTACCAAGTTGTTAAAAGAAATTCAGGAGAAGAGGTGCCCTACCAGATCCGCACAATGGGGATCTACCTTGTGATTGAAGCTAACAATGGTCTGATTCTCATGTGGGACAGAAGAACAAGTCTCTTCCTTAAGCTGAGTCCAGAGTTTAAGGTGAGGATCTTTGTGTAACACAGTATACAATATTTGTGTAATGTTTTGGATAGTGTCAATAAATGGAATGAATAAATTACCTAGTAAAAAATCGTTCTCACTGATCACTTTCTTCTTAAAGGGTAATGTTTGTGGCCTTTGTGGAAACTATGATGGTAACGCTAACAATGACTTTGGCACAAGAAACCAAGGACAGGCCATTCAGTCTCTGGAGTTTGGAAATAGCTGGAAAGTTTCTCCAAGCTGCCCTGATGCAAAACAGACCCCAAGTCCCTGCACATCCAACCCTTACAGAAAATCTTGGGCTCAGAAAAAGTGTAGCATTATCATAAGTGAAGCATTTGCATCGTGCCATTTTCAGGTAAGCTGAATGTAACTATTGCTTCATGGATCTTTTAATGAGCCCATCTTTTCCCGGTGCAATTCTTGTGTGCTTAACTGGCATATCTTTCCTGACAAGGTGGATCCTTCTCCATTCTATGATGCTTGTGTGAGTGACTCATGTGCCTGTGATAGTGGTGGAGACTGTGAGTGTTTCTGCACTGCAGTGGCCGCTTATGCAGCCGCATGTAATGAAGCTGGAGCCTGTGTAGCCTGGAGAACCCCAAAGATCTGCCGTAAGTAATAACAACATATCTCTCTGAGTACTCCCAGAGTTATATACGTATTTTATATATGTACACATTTTTAAATGGTAAGTTCAGAGTGATGGCAATCTTTAGACAGTGACACAATGTTTGTAATTTTGCTTCTGTAAACCACCAGAATGGATCTGAAATTAAACACTCAGGAAGTGCTTAATACATAGAATTTGAGCTTTAATTTAAGGAGTTGAACTAAAATATTACACTGTTTAGGAATTACAGTCATTTTCATACATTGTCTCCCTATTTTTGAGCTCAAAAGTAATTGGACAAACAAACATAACTATAATAATAATAACTATGAAAATCCATTTGCAGGCACTATTTATGCAAATAGTAATCTATGGAAAGTTTAAATTACTGCGACCCTGACCTGTGATAATAAAGACTTTCTCTTCACTCATAGGAGTTTTTTGTAATCCCAATGGCTTGTCCTCTCATTCCAGCTCTCTTCTGTGATTACTACAACCCACCTGGTGAGTGTGAGTGGCACTACAAACCCTGTGGAGCTCCATGCATGAAGACCTGCAGGAATCCCACTGGGCAGTGCTCTCAGCAGATACCAGCATTGGAGGGTAATAATCAGAAACACCATACACACAATTCATTCTTACTAACATCTATGTGGTGGTGTTTTCCTGTTCCTACTAATCTCAATGGCATCATAACATACTATCTTGCATTGATTAACTTATGCTTAGGATTTTCTTTAAGATTTATCTTAGAAATACGTCAGGTCACGGCACTAATAAAAAATGGATTCGATCAGTAGGATTCACACATTTCCCCCTCTGGGAAATCAATTTAGAGTGTGTCATTAGAGGCTTAGTAAAGGACCGGACAAAGAGTCACAGGCCTTGACTTAATAGACCATTACTATATCATGTGAGCTTTGAGTCTGTTGGCACCAAAAATAATTGTTTTTGCCTGTGAACTAAAGTGGGTGTGTCATTCGAATTAGACAGGTTAGTTATGCATGTTACCAGTGTTGGGGAAGTTACTTTTAAAAAGTAGTTTTTGCTCGTTACTTCTTAAAAAACCCGTTACTTTACTTAGTTACCCTCTATGGAAAGTAACTTTTTACGTTATTCGTTACTTTTACGTTACTTTTATGTTGCTTGACTTTGGGCAGAACCCAATATCTGTTCCTAAATGTGTAGGCCTACATAAAGTTCTACTACAGAGGACATAACAGGTATTTCTTTTGTGCTCTTTATTATAAAAAAAATGCCACAAACAGAGCACTTGACAAAAAAAACATTGGGCTATATAGGCTTTACCACCACCACTAAAGCCCTATGAAACAATATCAAATAACATAGCCTCGATACATCTTAAAGGTGCCATGTGTAATGTCCGCCAAAAAATCAATTCATACTCCACATTCCATAAAAGATGGGGGCAGTATACCTCCAGAAAGTGAAATGGTCTACCCTAGAGTAACAACCGACAAACATGTATTGCAGTTTGGCTGGCGGTTATGTTGCCCGCATGCCGCCTCCCATGGCCGAAACTGGTATTATGATACCTGTCGGGCTGTGGCTAGTAATTTAGCATGCTAATTCAGGTT
Organism: Alosa sapidissima; assembly: GCF_018492685.1. Taxonomy (NCBI): domain Eukaryota; kingdom Metazoa; phylum Chordata; class Actinopteri; order Clupeiformes; family Clupeidae; genus Alosa; species Alosa sapidissima. Next base: position 17,105,301 of record NC_055970.1, on the reverse strand, counting down.
GATATCTCTGCAGCACTATACCTTGTCATTTTTTTAATGACATCATCGCCCTTATTTCTTCTCATTCTTTTGATGCGTGTAGCTAATTTTTTGGATATTTTTACCTCAATTCTTACACATGGCACCTTTAAGGGCATATAGGTGAACACAAAATACATGAGGGCTTATTTTATAGCCTTATAGCCTTACTCTTTCATTAAACAGGCGCTCCTCCGAAATTTGGTGCAAAGCTATTGCAAATCTTATCAATAGGCTGGCAGTTGAGTTAACGGCAGTGGACAAAACTTTCTCACAAGGGCACGTCCCGGTCAGGTCCCAGGGACTTTTCAGTTGCAGTTACTGCTTTTGGCCACTAAGGGCAGCCGTGGCCCACTGGTTAGCACTCTGGACTTGTAACCGGAGGGTTGCCGGTTCGAGCCCTGACCAGTGGGCCGCGGCTGAAGTGCCCTTGAGCAAGGCACCTAACCCCTCACGAGCGCCACCAATGAAGCAGGCAGCTCACTGCGCCGGGATTAGTGTGTGCTTCACCTCACTGTGTGTTCACTGTGTGCTGTTTGTGTTTCACTAATTCACCAATTGGGTTAAATGCAGAGACCAAATTTCCCTCACGGGATCAAAAAAGTATATATACATACTATACTTATACTTAGATGTCCTCATTTGCACTCAAAAAATTACAATTTTTTTTGTAATTTTTGGAAATTTCCTGATTTTCTCGGCTCATGTGTTTTGAGTGATTACACCTGTGATTGTTAATGAATCAGAGTATTTAAGGAGCATGTGTTTGTTAGGGCCTTTGCTGAGTTCTCCTGTGTGCCACCTGTATTGTAAGTGTACTCCTGTTTTGAATACTCTTGAAAAGCCTTTTGGTTATCAATTTCTCCCTCTTTGAGGTTTTTTTTTACTTTGAATTTTTGGCTGGCCTGTTTGAATGGACTTTGTCTACTGCCCTCTGTTTTTGGATATTTTGCCTTTTTTCGACTAGATGGTCATTGCCTTATACCTGTGATGCATTGTAACAATCTGCAAGGTGGTACAGGGGATTCATCTCTACCTTTTACTCCGGAGACCTGGGTTCGAATCCCCGTGCGGGCCTGACTTGTGATAGGCACAGTACTAGGCTACAACTTACACTCACATTCCTCCCCTTAGTTTCAATGAGTTTGAAATAATGTGAATACGTCTATCCCTCAGAAGTTAGCGTTGGCTGCGTCTCGCTTGCTACGATTGCTCTTCATTGCCACCAGCCTCTGTCACGTACCGTGTGGAGCTATGATTGCACTTCGTGCAACCAGCCTCTGTCATGTAGAATGCCGCTGCCAATGGAGCTTGTGCCTATTGCGCAAGTTTGCAGATGAGAAAGCAGCGTTGCTGTCAAATCTGTCCCTGGGAAAACTAACGTTGCACCGATTTGAAAAAGGAACTGTTACGTTACCAAATTTTAAGTAGAAGCGTGTTACACTACTTTTTACCCGAAAAAGTAGTTATGTTACATTGCACGTTACACCCTATCTTGGGTGCATTGGGAAAATAACTTTTTCAAGACAAGATAGCTAAGGTCATTGTATTTAAACATTGTATGAAAAGGTTTATTTTGCCCCCCAGGTTGCTACCCTCAATGTCCTGTCAATGAGCCCTTTTTTGATGAAGACACCATGAAGTGTGTACAGAGGGAGAAATGTGGTTGTTTTGATAGTGATGGCAGACACTACAGCAATGGAGAGAAAGTCCCTACCACAACAAACTGTGAAACATGGTATATCAGACAAAGTACATTAAACAACAAATACACATGAGATGACTGGATGAGTTAGATATTAAACTTATATTTTATCTTTCCACAGCCAATGCATTTCCACAACCATCAGCTGCAAATTTGATGCCACAGGTGACAATTGCTTTATGGAATTGTATTGAGTCTTTGTAAAAATGTATTACTAGAGGCAGGTTTTGATCAAATAAAATTCTATTGTATCTGCAGCTTGCACCTGTCTATACCATAATAAGGTTTACCACATTGGCGAACGTATATATAATACTACCGATGGAATGGGTAGCTGCTTCATAGCTGTTTGTGGAGAGAATGGGACTATTATTCGGTCAATTTATCCTTGTCCCACAACCCCAACAACAACAGTGCCATCACCAGTGTTTACCTCCACTACTCCAGGTAAGTGCAGATCATAAAACTTGGGACCCCCAACCACTTTGTAGAGGCTAATGGAGATGCACATAAAGACTAAAGAACAAAGAATAGATTTCCTAAACATAAAGGGACACCAGACACCAAACGTTTTGGTGTTAATCATCTTCGTAAGTCGGTATATGGTTAAATGACTCATTACGGGGCGAATGAAGGCTCTCTCGCCCGCCCCTACTGCCTGTAGGAAGAATATCCCACTTGCAAGTTCGGTGTATCCTACCCGCCGACCGAAGCAGGACCAGTTTACAGCACAGAGGCAGGCTAACGAAACGCTAGAGATTGTTGCAAACGTGTGTATAATGGCAGAGCCGGAGAAAAAGCAGCGAAAACCCTTGACGGAAGACGCAAAGAAAAGGAAAGGAGCTTCAGACCGAGCGAGGGGGAGTTTCGTAGAGAAAAAGCATCAGGCTTGCCTGGTGTCCCTTTAAATCAAGTTCAAGTAATACCAGTAGTACGATTTTTGTGTTTTTAATCAATTATTTATTCTATGTCAACAGAAACAACAGAACCTACCTCAACTGAATACTCAACACCCACTGTCACCCCAATAACATCAACCCCATATTGTAAAGTATGTACTTGGTCAAAATGGATAAATGTTGATTATCCGCAATATGGCTCTGGAGGAGGTGACACAGAATCCATTAGTAATATCATCAAGAAGGGTTATAAAATATGTGAAAGACCAGTTAATATCAGTTGTCAAGCATCTCGTTATCCAAACGTTCCTCTGTCAGAACTGGATCAAAAAGTGACCTGCAACACTGATATGGGATTAGTTTGTAAAAATATAGATCAAAGCCCAGTACCGATGTGCTTAGATTATGAGATAAAGGTTGAGTGTTGTAAGATGGAGCCATGTCCAACTCCAATGCCAACACCGACAACAACATCCACCACGACCACAACAACAAATCCATCAACAACAACTCCATCATCCACTCCTATATCCAGTACAACACCATGTACCTGTGAGTGGTCTGACTGGATTGACCTGGGACCCCCTACACCTGGCACTGATGGAGGAGACTCTGTATCAATTTCACAACTCGTTAATTCTGGACGTATAGGTTGTACACAGCCAACAGAAGTTGAGTGCAGGGCTAAGTTGTATCCAACATTGCCACTTTCCCAGTTGGGCCAAGATGTGATTTGCAATCCATCGGTAGGACTTGTTTGCCTGAACAAAAACCAGGGAAATAAGCAAGTGTGTTTCAATTATGAAATCAGAGTACGCTGCTGTGGACCATGCACATCCACTACCACTACAACACCCACAAGTACATCAACTCCCTCTACACCTACAACTTCGACAACAACCTCCATGACAACTACAACCACTAAAAGAACCTCGACACCTGTAACAACGACACTGTCAACTTCTACAACTACATCAGTCCCAACAACAAGTCCTTTATCCAGCACAACGCCTTGTACCTGTGAGTGGTCTGACTGGATTGACCAAGGACCTACTACACCTGGCACTGATGGAGGAGACTCTGTATCAATTTCACAACTCGTTAATTCTGGACGTATCAGTTGTAAACAGCCAACAGAAGTTGAGTGCAGGGCTAAGTTGTATCCAACATTGACACTTTCCCAGTTGGGCCAAGATGTGATTTGCAATCCATCGGTAGGACTTGTTTGCCTGAACAAAAACCAGGGAAATAAGCAAGTGTGTTTCAATTATGAAATCAGAGTACGCTGCTGTGGACCATGCACATCCACTACCACTACAACACCCACAAGTACATCAACTCCCTCTACACCTACAACTTCGACAACAACCTCCATGACAACTACAACCACTAAAAGAACCTCGACACCTGTAACAACGACACTGTCAACTTCTACAACTACATCAGTCCCAACAACAAGTCCTTTATCCAGCACAACGCCTTGTACCTGTGAGTGGTCTGACTGGATTGACCAAGGACCTACTACACCTGGCACTGATGGAGGAGACTCTGTATCAATTTCACAACTCGTTAATTCTGGACGTATCAGTTGTAAACAGCCAACAGAAGTTGAGTGCAGGGCTAAGTTGTATCCAACATTGCCACTTTCCCAGTTGGGCCAAGATGTGATTTGCAATCCATCGGTAGGACTTGTTTGCCTGAACAAAAACCAGGGAAATAAGCAAGTGTGTTTCAATTATGAAATCAGAGTACGCTGCTGTGGACCATGCACATCCACTACCACTACAACACCCACAAGTACATCAACTCCCTCTACACCTACAACTTCGACAACAACCTCCATGACAACTACAACCACTAAAAGAACCTCGACACCTGTAACAACGACACTGTCAACTTCTACAACTACATCAGTCCCAACAACAAGTCCTTTATCCAGCACAACGCCTTGTACCTGTGAGTGGTCTGACTGGATTGACCAAGGACCTACTACACCTGGCACTGATGGAGGAGACTCTGTATCAATTTCACAACTCGTTAATTCTGGACGTATCAGTTGTAAACAGCCAACAGAAGTTGAGTGCAGGGCTAAGTTGTATCCAACATTGCCACTTTCCCAGTTGGGCCAAGATGTGATTTGCAATCCATCGGTAGGACTTGTTTGCCTGAACAAAAACCAGGGAAATAAGCAAGTGTGTTTCAATTATGAAATCAGAGTACGCTGCTGTGGACCATGCACATCCACTACCACTACAACACCCACAAGTACATCAACTCCCTCTACACCTACAACTTCGACAACAACCTCCATGACAACTACAACCACTAAAAGAACCTCGACACCTGTAACAACGACACTGTCAACTTCTACAACTACATCAGTCCCAACAACAAGTCCTTTATCCAGCACAACGCCTTGTACCTGTGAGTGGTCTGACTGGATTGACCAAGGACCTACTACACCTGGCACTGATGGAGGAGACTCTGTATCAATTTCACAACTCGTTAATTCTGGACGTATCAGTTGTAAACAGCCAACAGAAGTTGAGTGCAGGGCTAAGTTGTATCCAACATTGACACTTTCCCAGTTGGGCCAAGATGTGATTTGCAATCCATCGGTAGGACTTGTTTGCCTGAACAAAAACCAGGGAAATAAGCAAGTGTGTTTCAATTATGAAATCAGAGTACGCTGCTGTGGACCATGCACATCCACTACCACTACAACACCCACAAGTACATCAACTCCCTCTACACCTACAACTTCGACAACAACCTCCATGACAACTACAACCACTAAAAGAACCTCGACACCTGTAACAACGACACTGTCAACTTCTACAACTACATCAGTCCCAACAACAAGTCCTTTATCCAGCACAACGCCTTGTACCTGTGAGTGGTCTGACTGGATTGACCAAGGACCTACTACACCTGGCACTGATGGAGGAGACTCTGTATCAATTTCACAACTCGTTAATTCTGGACGTATCAGTTGTAAACAGCCAACAGAAGTTGAGTGCAGGGCTAAGTTGTATCCAACATTGACACTTTCCCAGTTGGGCCAAGATGTGATTTGCAATCCATCGGTAGGACTTGTTTGCCTGAACAAAAACCAGGGAAATAAGCAAGTGTGTTTCAATTATGAAATCAGAGTACGCTGCTGTGGACCATGTACATCCACTACCACTACAACACCAACAAGTACATCAACTCCCTCTACACCTACAACTTCGACAACAACCTCCACGACAACTACAACCACTAAAAGATCCTCGACACCTGTAACAACAAAACCGTCAACTTCAACAACTACATCAGTCCCAACAACAAGTCCTTTATCCAGCACAACGCCTTGTACCTGTGAGTGGTCTGACTGGATTGACCAAGGACCTACTACACCTGGCACTGATGGAGGAGACTCTGTATCAATTTCACAACTCGTTAATTCTGGACGTATCAGTTGTAAACAGCCAACAGAAGTTGAGTGCAGGGCTAAGTTGTATCCAACATTGCCACTTTCCCAGTTGGGCCAAGATGTGATTTGCAATCCATCGGTAGGACTTGTTTGCCTGAACAAAAACCAGGGAAATAAGCAAGTGTGTTTCAATTATGAAATCAGAGTACGCTGCTGTGGACCATGCACATCCACTACCACTACAACACCCACAAGTACATCAACTCCCTCTACACCTACAACTTCGACAACAACCTCCATGACAACTACAACCACTAAAAGAACCTCGACACCTGTAACAACGACACTGTCAACTTCTACAACTACATCAGTCCCAACAACAAGTCCTTTATCCAGCACAACGCCTTGTACCTGTGAGTGGTCTGACTGGATTGACCAAGGACCTACTACACCTGGCACTGATGGAGGAGACTCTGTATCAATTTCACAACTCGTTAATTCTGGACGTATCAGTTGTAAACAGCCAACAGAAGTTGAGTGCAGGGCTAAGTTGTATCCAACATTGCCACTTTCCCAGTTGGGCCAAGATGTGATTTGCAATCCATCGGTAGGACTTGTTTGCCTGAACAAAAACCAGGGAAATAAGCAAGTGTGTTTCAATTATGAAATCAGAGTACGCTGCTGTGGACCATGCACATCCACTACCACTACAACACCCACAAGTACATCAACTCCCTCTACACCTACAACTTCGACAACAACCTCCATGACAACTACAACCACTAAAAGAACCTCGACACCTGTAACAACGACACTGTCAACTTCTACAACTACATCAGTCCCAACAACAAGTCCTTTATCCAGCACAACGCCTTGTACCTGTGAGTGGTCTGACTGGATTGACCAAGGACCTACTACACCTGGCACTGATGGAGGAGACTCTGTATCAATTTCACAACTCGTTAATTCTGGACGTATCAGTTGTAAACAGCCAACAGAAGTTGAGTGCAGGGCTAAGTTGTATCCAACATTGACACTTTCCCAGTTGGGCCAAGATGTGATTTGCAATCCATCGGTAGGACTTGTTTGCCTGAACAAAAACCAGGGAAATAAGCAAGTGTGTTTCAATTATGAAATCAGAGTACGCTGCTGTGGACCATGCACATCCACTACCACTACAACACCCACAAGTACATCAACTCCCTCTACACCTACAACTTCGACAACAACCTCCATGACAACTACAACCACTAAAAGAACCTCGACACCTGTAACAACGACACTGTCAACTTCTACAACTACATCAGTCCCAACAACAAGTCCTTTATCCAGCACAACGCCTTGTACCTGTGAGTGGTCTGACTGGATTGACCAAGGACCTACTACACCTGGCACTGATGGAGGAGACTCTGTATCAATTTCACAACTCGTTAATTCTGGACGTATCAGTTGTAAACAGCCAACAGAAGTTGAGTGCAGGGCTAAGTTGTATCCAACATTGACACTTTCCCAGTTGGGCCAAGATGTGATTTGCAATCCATCGGTAGGACTTGTTTGCCTGAACAAAAACCAGGGAAATAAGCAAGTGTGTTTCAATTATGAAATCAGAGTACGCTGCTGTGGACCATGCACATCCACTACCACTACAACACCCACAAGTACATCAACTCCCTCTACACCTACAACTTCGACAACAACCTCCACGACAACTACAACCACTAAAAGAACCTCGACACCTGTAACAACAACACTGTCAACTTCTACAACTACATCAGTCCCAACAACAAGTCCTTTATCCAGCACAACGCCTTGTACCTGTGAGTGGTCTGACTGGATTGACCAAGGACCTACTACACCTGGCACTGATGGAGGAGACTCTGTATCAATTTCACAACTCGTTAATTCTGGACGTATCAGTTGTAAACAGCCAACAGAAGTTGAGTGCAGGGCTAAGTTGTATCCAACATTGCCACTTTCCCAGTTGGGCCAAGATGTGATTTGCAATCCATCGGTAGGACTTGTTTGCCTGAACAAAAACCAGGGAAATAAGCAAGTGTGTTTCAATTATGAAATCAGAGTACGCTGCTGTGGACCATGCACATCCACTACCACTACAACACCCACAAGTACATCAACTCCCTCTACACCTACAACTTCGACAACAACCTCCATGACAACTACAACCACTAAAAGAACCTCGACACCTGTAACAACGACACTGTCAACTTCTACAACTACATCAGTCCCAACAACAAGTCCTTTATCCAGCACAACGCCTTGTACCTGTGAGTGGTCTGACTGGATTGACCAAGGACCTACTACACCTGGCACTGATGGAGGAGACTCTGTATCAATTTCACAACTCGTTAATTCTGGACGTATCAGTTGTAAACAGCCAACAGAAGTTGAGTGCAGGGCTAAGTTGTATCCAACATTGACACTTTCCCAGTTGGGCCAAGATGTGATTTGCAATCCATCGGTAGGACTTGTTTGCCTGAACAAAAACCAGGGAAATAAGCAAGTGTGTTTCAATTATGAAATCAGAGTACGCTGCTGTGGACCATGCACATCCACTACCACTACAACACCCACAAGTACATCAACTCCCTCTACACCTACAACTTCGACAACAACCTCCACGACAACTACAACCACTAAAAGAACCTCGACACCTGTAACAACGACACTGTCAACTTCTACAACTACATCAGTCCCAACAACAAGTCCTTTATCCAGCACAACGCCTTGTACCTGTGAGTGGTCTGACTGGATTGACCAAGGACCTACTACACCTGGCACTGATGGAGGAGACTCTGTATCAATTTCACAACTCGTTAATTCTGGACGTATCAGTTGTAAACAGCCAACAGAAGTTGAGTGCAGGGCTAAGTTGTATCCAACATTGCCACTTTCCCAGTTGGGCCAAGATGTGATTTGCAATCCATCGGTAGGACTTGTTTGCCTGAACAAAAACCAGGGAAATAAGCAAGTGTGTTTCAATTATGAAATCAGAGTACGCTGCTGTGGACCATGCACATCCACTACCACTACAACACCCACAAGTACATCAACTCCCTCTACACCTACAACTTCGACAACAACCTCCATGACAACTACAACCACTAAAAGAACCTCGACACCTGTAACAACGACACTGTCAACTTCTACAACTACATCAGTCCCAACAACAAGTCCTTTATCCAGCACAACGCCTTGTACCTGTGAGTGGTCTGACTGGATTGACCAAGGACCTACTACACCTGGCACTGATGGAGGAGACTCTGTATCAATTTCACAACTCGTTAATTCTGGACGTATCAGTTGTAAACAGCCAACAGAAGTTGAGTGCAGGGCTAAGTTGTATCCAACATTGACACTTTCCCAGTTGGGCCAAGATGTGATTTGCAATCCATCGGTAGGACTTGTTTGCCTGAACAAAAACCAGGGAAATAAGCAAGTGTGTTTCAATTATGAAATCAGAGTACGCTGCTGTGGACCATGTACATCCACTACCACTACAACACCCACAAGTACATCAACTCCCTCTACACCTACAACTTCGACAACAACCTCCACGACAACTACAACCACTAAAAGATCCTCGACACCTGTAACAACAAAACCGTCAACTTCAACAACTACATCAGTCCCAACAACAAGTCCTTTATCCAGCACAACGCCTTGTACCTGTGAGTGGTCTGACTGGATTGACCAAGGACCTACTACACCTGGCACTGATGGAGGAGACTCTGTATCAATTTCACAACTCGTTAATTCTGGACGTATCAGTTGTAAACAGCCAACAGAAGTTGAGTGCAGGGCTAAGTTGTATCCAACATTGACACTTTCCCAGTTGGGCCAAGATGTGATTTGCAATCCATCGGTAGGACTTGTTTGCCTGAACAAAAACCAGGGAAATAAGCAAGTGTGTTTCAATTATGAAATCAGAGTACGCTGCTGTGGACCATGCACATCCACTACCACTACAACACCCACAAGTACATCAACTCCCTCTACACCTACAACTTCGACAACAACCTCCACGACAACTACAACCACTAAAAGAACCTCGACACCTGTAACAACAAAACAGTCAACTTCAACAACTACATCAGTCCCAACAACAAGTCCTTTATCCAGCACAACGCCTTGTACCTGTGAGTGGTCTGACTGGATTGACCAAGGACCTACTACACCTGGCACTGATGGAGGAGACTCTGTATCAATTTCACAACTCGTTAATTCTGGACGTATCAGTTGTAAACAGCCAACAGAAGTTGAGTGCAGGGCTAAGTTGTATCCAACATTGACACTTTCCCAGTTGGGCCAAGATGTGATTTGCAATCCATCGGTAGGACTTGTTTGCCTGAACAAAAACCAGGGAAATAAGCAAGTGTGTTTCAATTATGAAATCAGAGTACGCTGCTGTGGACCATGCACATCCACTACCACTACAACACCCACAAGTACATCAACTCCCTCTACACCTACAACTTCGACAACAACCTCCACGACAACTACAACCACTAAAAGAACCTCGACACCTGTAACAACAAAACAGTCAACTTCAACAACTACATCAGTCCCAACAACAAGTCCTTTATCCAGCACAACGCCTTGTACCTGTGAGTGGTCTGACTGGATTGACCAAGGACCTACTACACCTGGCACTGATGGAGGAGACTCTGTATCAATTTCACAACTCGTTAATTCTGGACGTATCAGTTGTAAACAGCCAACAGAAGTTGAGTGCAGGGCTAAGTTGTATCCAACATTGACACTTTCCCAGTTGGGCCAAGATGTGATTTGCAATCCATCGGTAGGACTTGTTTGCCTGAACAAAAACCAGGGAAATAAGCAAGTGTGTTTCAATTATGAAATCAGAGTACGCTGCTGTGGACCATGCACATCCACTACCACTACAACACCCACAAGTACATCAACTCCCTCTACACCTACAACTTCGACAACAACCTCCACGACAACTACAACCACTAAAAGATCCTCGACACCTGTAACAACAAAACCGTCAACTTCAACAACTACATCAGTCCCAACAACAAGTCCTTTATCCAGCACAACGCCTTGTACCTGTGAGTGGTCTGACTGGATTGACCAAGGACCTACTACACCTGGCACTGATGGAGGAGACTCTGTATCAATTTCACAACTCGTTAATTCTGGACGTATCAGTTGTAAACAGCCAACAGAAGTTGAGTGCAGGGCTAAGTTGTATCCAACATTGACACTTTCCCAGTTGGGCCAAGATGTGATTTGCAATCCATCGGTAGGACTTGTTTGCCTGAACAAAAACCAGGGAAATAAGCAAGTGTGTTTCAATTATGAAATCAGAGTACGCTGCTGTGGACCATGCACATCCACTACCACTACAACACCCACAAGTACATCAACTCCCTCTACACCTACAACTTCGACAACAACCTCCACGACAACTACAACCACTAAAAGAACCTCGACACCTGTAACAACAAAACCGTCAACTTCAACAACTACATCAGTCCCAACAACAAGTCCTTTATCCAGCACAACGCCTTGTACCTGTGAGTGGTCTGACTGGATTGACCAAGGACCTACTACACCTGGCACTGATGGAGGAGACTCTGTATCAATTTCACAACTCGTTAATTCTGGACGTATCAGTTGTAAACAGCCAACAGAAGTTGAGTGCAGGGCTAAGTTGTATCCAACATTGACACTTTCCCAGTTGGGCCAAGATGTGATTTGCAATCCATCGGTAGGACTTGTTTGCCTGAACAAAAACCAGGGAAATAAGCAAGTGTGTTTCAATTATGAAATCAGAGTACGCTGCTGTGGACCATGCACATCCACTACCACTACAACACCCACAAGTACATCAACTCCCTCTACACCTACAACTTCGACAACAACCTCCATGACCACTACAACCACTAAAAGAACCTCGACACCTGTAACAACGACACTGTCAACTTCTACAACTACATCAGTCCCAACAACAAGTCCTTTATCCAGCACAACGCCTTGTACCTGTGAGTGGTCTGACTGGATTGACCAAGGACCTACTACACCTGGCACTGATGGAGGAGACTCTGTATCAATTTCACAACTCGTTAATTCTGGACGTATCAGTTGTAAACAGCCAACAGAAGTTGAGTGCAGGGCTAAGTTGTATCCAACATTGACACTTTCCCAGTTGGGCCAAGATGTGATTTGCAATCCATCGGTAGGACTTGTTTGCCTGAACAAAAACCAGAGAAATAAGCAAGTGTGTTTCAATTATGAAATCAGAGTACGCTGCTGTGGACCATGCACATCCACTACCACTACAACACCCACACGTACATCAACTCCCTCTACACCTACAACTTCGACAACAACCTCCACGACAACTACAACCACTAAAAGATCCTCGACACCTGTAACAACAAAACCGTCAACTTCAACAACTACATCAGTCCCAACAACAAGTCCTTTATCCAGCACAACGCCTTGTACCTGTGAGTGGTCTGACTGGATTGACCTGGGACCCCCTACATCTGGCACTGATGGAGGAGACTCTGTATCAATTTCACAACTATTCCATTCTCAACGTATTGGCTGTGAACATGCTACACAAGTTGAATGCAGGGCCAAGCAGTTTCCCAATTTGCCACTGTCAGAAGTAGGCCAGGATGTGATATGTATTCCATCTGTTGGGCTTGTCTGCTTGAACAAAAACCAAGGGCTCCAAAAGATTTGCTTTGATTACGAAATCCGAGTGCAGTGTTGTGGACCATGTCCAACAACAACAACAACAACTAAACCTACAACCACAACAATGACTACAACAACAGAAACACGCCCAACATCTGTGACAACTCCATTAACTTCAACTAGTAAAACTGTACCTACATCTACTACCCCATTTACTGTGATTACTGGCACAACCAGCACCCATGTTACACAACCTCAGTGTACTGGATGTGAACTCCAAAATGGAACAATTTCCCCACCAGGCAAGTGTTTTCATTATTTATATATCAAGCACAAACTGTATGTGATCACTTCTGTACATTGTTTTTTAACTAAAGTTCATTTTCTACACAGATTCTGTTATATATAGTTATACCGATCTTGGTGGATGTACTTACTTTGCCCATTGCCTTAAAAACTGCACAATAAAGAAGGGCATGTTATGTAGCCCCACCAGTGCTCCATCCACAACTCCTTTGACTTTAACGACTCCAACACCTTCAACGACTATTTCAACTTCAACAACTCCTTCTCTTGACTGTTATCCTAGAAAGGTATTACATCAATTAAATCAGTCTGTTCATTTTCATGTAAGGATTTTGGACTGTCAATAGACGGGCTGTTTTTTTTATTATGTCTGTGCAGAATGGAGAAACTTGGGTATCCGCCACCGATAAGTGTATGCTAGAAACATGTTTCAATGGTGAAATCATCAAGCACCTTAAGAAATGTCCAACTCAACCACCGCTTTCATGTGCGAATGGCCTCCCTCCAAAGACAGTTCCTGATGGATCAGGCTGCTGTTTCAAACAGGAATGCCAATGTGAGTATTTCCAAGTCAAAATAAAATCAGTTAATGATAATAATCATTATCACCCAAAGAGAAGAAGTATTATTTTCTGATTGGCTGGTACGGTGGCTATTCATTTTGTACAATGAGACACCTATGAAGTAGATTTGGTAAAAAAGTTCCATCACCGTTCCATATCAATGCTTCGCAACAATGGATTTTTTTCCTGAACTGAACTTGAATTACCCCTTGGGGATCAATAAAGTATCTATCTATCTATCTATCTATCTATCTACAAGTCGGCTTCTTTTTAAACTGAACTGCTTGTTTCTTTTGCGTGCTATAAATGCATGACCATATACATATTGTGGCATCTCTGCCTTGTCCATTAATTCTGTTTATTGTTATCCCTTGCATATACTAGGAAAAGCTGGGTTGTGCAAACTTTCTTAGAAAATGGTTCATACAAGCTGTAATATTGTTATTATATATCCAAAACCAATGACTGACATAATTCATACTTCGTATCTATTTAGGTCACTGCTTTGGCTTCGGGGATCCTCATTATGTGACATTTGATGGAACATATTATGGTTTCCAAGGAAATTGCTCTTATATATTGGTTAAAGAGATCAAACCAATATACAACTTCAGCATCATCATTGATAATGTGTATTGTGACGCACCAGATGGTCTTTCATGTCCTAAATCACTGACTATTCACTATAAATCATTTGAAATTTTTATGAGTCAAGAGGTCTCTCATGGAATAGTCACAAACTTGGTAAGAAAATCTTTTTCTTTGGATTCTTTTCAAATCATCTAATCCTTCGATATTTTTAAAAACACATCTGTTTAAAAGTACTAAATGTAGAGTGCGTTTCATAATATAAACTGTTGTTTCCTTTTTCTCATAGATTTATGTCAATCACAAGCGCATCTACCCAGCTTACAGCAACAGTGACTTCCAAGTCACAAACAATGGCATTGAAGCCTTAGTGGTAATACCTGCCATTGGCGCACAAATAATGTTCTCTGGGCTGCAGTTCAGTGTTGAACTCCCTTGGAGTAAATTTCACGGCAACACGGAGGGACAGTGCGGTAAAAACAATTTTTAATTGTTGTTCAGTAGTAGCACTTGTAATGATACATTTGGCAATCTCTGGAAGAAGACAGAGGAATTGTCTTAAACCCCTTGCTCCTTGCTCGAGAAGTTCTCAGAGTAGATTACAAGCTGTTTTATTGGCAAAGGGAGGCTTGACAAACTATTAAATACAGGGGCCAATAAATATAAAAAAAGTAGCTTCCTTTCGAGTTTGGGGAGTTCCTCATTGGTTGCATTATGACACAGTAGTGACAACTTGGCAGAAGTAAAATTTTATACCTCTTTTTACTCAGCTTTCCCAGGGATACCAATAAATGTGTATATATTTTCATTTGTACCCCATGGTCAAGTATGACCCTTACGTCCATTTCCCAAACATGCAGCACATTTATCCTCTGACAAAATTCAAATATGTTCTCTTATTTGTCACAGGAACATGTGACAACAATAGGACAGATGACTGCCTCTTGCCCAATGGAAAAATTGATCCATCTTGCCCAAATATGGCCCACCAGTGGAAGGTTAATGATAGCAACTGCCCAGTACCCCCACCCACGATCCCACCTTCCACCTGTCCACCAGAAACTTTATCCATCTGTAAAATCATTGCAAGCAAGTAAGAAAGTGATAAAGTAAATGACACATCATGTCAAAAACATGAATTTATTTATTTTTGCTATATTTTTAATCAGTGGACTAAATCTGAAATGTACTGTTGCTGACTGTGACGTGTCTCCTGCCAAGGGTCTTTGAAAAGTGCCATGAAGTGGTCCGCTATGAGCCATTTATTGAGGGATGCGAGTTTGACATATGCTATACGAAGAAACCTTCTATTGGTTGTGCCAGCCTTCAGTCTTATGCTCAGCAGTGCGCTTTGAATGGCATTTGCATTGACTGGAGAGGTGCCACAGATGGAGTGTGTGGTAAGATTTGTAGAAATCTATTTTCTAATCTCACAGCTGAAATTATACCTTCACTCTGCTGATTTTACATCTTTTAATATGTGCCTTGTTTACACAGATTTTGAGTGCAATGCACCCCTGGTCTACAAGCCCTGTGGTCCACAAGTTCCACCAACTTGTGATAAATGGTATACTGAACTAATGTGACTTGAGTGTGTTTAAAATATTTATAAATATAAATAGGAAATCATCTCATTTGATAAAAAAATTCCCAATTAGGTATAATTTCAGATTCATTGAAGAGAAAACTGAATTCACTGCTTTGACATCCATGAGATGGGAGGGATGCTATTGTCCAGATGGAACTACTTTGTTGGACCATGAAACTAATGAATGCGTTTCACCCTGTGGTAAGAAAATGATATGAAATATGTTAAACATCTGGTTTTATTTCAAGCAATTCACAACATAGATGCATGTTGTTGTATGTAATAAAGAAATGATCAGGGTGCAATCTGTGTGAAAGATGTTATTTCTAAATTCTAAACATTTTCTTTTTTAAGGGCCTTTATGCCGCCTACCAAATGGAGAGTGGAAACAGGTAAAGACAATTCTCCTATATTATAGCACTTTATATCTCAGATCCTTTTCTCTATGAACAGAAAACAACCGTGATATGCCTGTACACATTAACCGTGAAAACAAAATGCACAAATGTGTGCTTGTTGAAAAATAATCATTTATTTAACATGGATTTTAGGTACATGTTTTTGAGACACACAACCCTACCTGACTTTAAATGTCTGAACAACATTGAATTAGTTCATTATACATTTTCTGTTACTTGCGCTTGTGCTCTGACATGTTCTTTATTGTTAAATCAGGGTAATTCAACTTGGATCAGTGGCTGTGATCTTTGCACATGTGACGCAGACGATGAAAGAGTCTACTGCAATCCTTTACCATGCCCATCTGAGTCCCCGGTCATCTGTGATCAGCCTGGCCAGATTAAAGTGCCTGAAAAAGTAGGATGTTGTGAAATAGACAAATGTGGTAAGTAACCACTGACAGATGTTGACAGTCGTTGGTAGGGAAACAATGCAAGTCCTTAAAGAACCTTATATGTTTTTGTAGATTCAAGTTGCAAAACTAAGTTCCCTTTCTTTTTGACAATAACTTAAAATAACAACAAAACCCAGACAACAAATACTGTAGTAGTGAAAAAGTGAAAAAGACTTGCACACTGCCTTTGATCAAGATGCCTGAAGAAGATCGTAAGATCGAAACGTTGTGTCTTTTTTCTATTAAAAGTTGAGTCGTTCAAAGGCAGTGTGCAAGTCTTGTCACTTGTATACCCTTTTTAATTTGGCACCTGCTGAAACATTTTTGGATGTGCGCACTTCATAGTATGCTTTAACAAATACTGTAGTACACATGTTAACACAGAGAATTTAGAACAAGTAATTTGAACATGCCTGTGGTTTTGTCATTATAGTATGTGATGTCACCACATGTCCAACCCACTCTTGTCCCATTGGCTACATTCAAGAGACTGAAGTGGGGGCATGTTGCCCTAAGTGTGGTAAGCATTTATCTAGTGCAAAATGTCTAGCTCTACAAGTGTTGCTTCCCCATGGCAAAAGTTAACTGCAAAACGTATTTGTGTTTTTTATCAACTTTTCAGTTCCTAAACCTGTTTGTGTATACAACAATACGGAATACTTGGTAAGAACTCGCATGAAATCTCATGTCTATGCATTCATGGTTAGCATTTAGCATAGAACTTATTGTGTCGTCACATTACTTGGTAATATACAAGAAAAAAAACCTACAAATCTGAATGATTTTTATATTAATTTCTGTTTCCTGTTCTATTACAGCCGCACAGCAGTGTGCCTATGAGACATTGTGAAACCTGTCTGTGTAGTGACAAACTGGAAAATGATGGCAGCTTACACAGGATCGAATGTGAGCCTATTACATGTGACACTTACTGTCCACAGGTAAGAGGCTTCCTACATACAGTAGTCAAAAAATCAACAGTGAAGTTGTAGGAATTTAAACACACACACACACACACACACACACATTTGACCTGAGCTGAATTTTCAAAATCATTTTGGAGGCATGCTGAGTATGTTATGATGTCTTCTCTTCCTAAGGGCTTCGAGCCAGTTTTGCCACCAGGAGAATGCTGTGCAAAGTGTGTGCAGACCATGTGTGTGGTTGTGTATTCAGGAAACCTCACACACTCTATTCCTGTGAGTTAATAACCAAAATATTATATGTTGCTGCCAGCCAATATCAAAGCTGTGTATGTAATACATTATGCAGTGAGGAGTTCATTGGGCCGAGTTTGGGGCATTATTTTGTGATAAAGAAAGAGAAGGATGTGGAAGCAAAGGAAGAAAATTGTGTTTTCTCTTAGTAGTAAGAAAATGCAGGACTTTGCAGGATGCAGGATGTTTTCAATGCAACTAGTTTTGGTATAATTCAGGTAAATGTATACTCAAGTGCACCCACTCACAAACAAAACTAAACACTATTATATGGACTTTGTTGTTTTTGACAGGTCAATGGTATCTGGAGTCCACCTGGGAACAAGTGTGTAAAGTATGAGTGTGTGAAGGTCGGGAGCACGTTCATCACTATGGAGGCCAGAACACTCTGTCCTCCCTACAACCCCAATGACTGCATTCCTGTAAGTGTGGAACGAGTAAATGTGAATAGGCAATTTGATCATGTTTGAGCCATACATTATAGAGAAATTAAATAGTTAAATGTAACCAGTGTGTAGACTTAAGTAAATAATCTTATTACGATATGGGAAAACATATACACTAGATAATCTTGCAATTGTGTAGGTGCCCCAATCAATAATGTAACAACCAGGGAGAAGGCTATGCTATTTAGTTTGTACACCATCATCACATACTGCCAGTCACTGGTATTATGATCTTCGGGTGTTAGCATCACTTATATATTGACCTTATTTTGTATCTTCTGTACTTATGTGATCTGTACAGGGGACAGAGGTCATTGCACCTGATGGTTGCTGCCATTTATGTGGTAAGTTGTTTTAAGGTTTTATTGTCATCAGATATTGTCAGTAACTGTAAATGTACAAATCCACTGGAAGATGTTAAATATTAATAGGATAGGATTAATAGGATTTTCTTTGGCTTGTGAGAGCAATGCTAAAAGCTGCCTGTCTGGTTTTTTTTTTCTATAGTAAGAAAATGCAACCGGACAACGGAATCTACATACCTGCAGCATAATGGCTGCACATCCTCCCAGAAGGTTGACTTGACAACTTGTCAAGGTCTTTGTCCAACATTCTCTTGGTAAGTAGCAGATCTGCAGAACAAAGCAGATCTTGCCAAAGCTATAGTAACAATAACTTAATTTAACACTTTCCATATGCTGTCTTTCAGGTTCTCTCTGAGTACAAGCACGTTTCAGCGCTCATGTTCCTGTTGCCAGGAGATTACCACTAGCAAAAGAGAGGTGGAGATGGTCTGCCCTGATGGCTCAAAGTTCAGTTATTCATATAACTACATTGAGCAATGTGGCTGTCTTCAGTCAACATGCACTACCATGGAAAAAACAGTGACTAAAAGGCTACGAAGAAGGCGTTAATGAGTTAGCGCTAGTACATCTCACCTCTTAATACAAATCACTTTCTCTATTTATGTCACACTGTTAAAGTAATCTGTAGTTTTAGCATTTTTATGGAAGTATGTGACTGTATGTATCTTCCTAAATCGAATAAAAATTAGCATGTATGTATGATTGTGTCCTAATGTTATTATCATGTTCGATCATTTTGCGTGTAACTATAAAACAGTTGTTAGCAGTTACTTGTAACTTGGATGGAAACCTTTCACCTTTTATCACCTTTGTGCCAAACCACAGATAACCATTTATCGCTATTATGTAATTTAGTTGAATTATGACAGATCCATCATAGATTGCCCTTTAACATATAGACACTAGCTATTATAACAACACCCACTATTACATCAACTCCCTCTACACCTACAATAACATCGACAACAACCTCCACAACTACAACCACTGAAACACCCTCGACACCGGGGGCCTGTACTACGAAGGGAACTTAACCTACCCTAGATGTAGATGAGTTGAAATAATTAAATTGCCTATTTTGAGTTCATAGAAATGCCTACAGATGCAACACAATTTAGAACTGGGCATATAGATTACAGAAATAGGATAATTGAATGTTTAAGTAGCCCCCATTGACTGATTTAGTGTATGCCTAATCCTGTGAACATTTCAGATGCAACACCATTGCCAAACGCACATGGCAGCAGGTGAAAATGAAACACAAACACATTATTCAGAATAGTAGGTTTATATAGTTATAGCTTGCATTAATATTTCCTAATTATGAAAACATGTAGGCCTAGTAGGCTATAGCCTTCACTTGGCCTCTGTTTTACAGCTAACAAGAAAAGGGTGTCTTTGAACACTACTGTAAGGCACCAGAGTGTTTTACAGTAGCAGAGGAGTTGGCCATGGCAAATAATAGTGGAGCTCCGAGCAGGTTTGAGATGCAGCGTAAATTGCCATGGCAGCATAGCTCGGTTTAAACCTATCCACCTTTCGTAGTACGGGTTAATCGGGAAGTTACGCCAGACGTGATCAAGTTACTCTTGAAGTTACCCAGATAAGCCAGTAACCCCGCTTCGTAGTACAGGCCCCTGTACCAACAACGGCGTCAACTTCAACTACCCCATGACCACAACAACATCTACTACATCTACCAACACAGCACCGTGACATCTTCAACACCCAGTACACCTATCCCAATCTGTACCTGTGAGTGGTCTGACTGGATTGATCTCGGTCCCCTGTCACCTGTGGGGTGTACTACGAATCTCGATTAGTGGGTTAGCGAGGTATGTTGCGCTCAAAGCCAGGCTATGCTGTGACACGAAAGTGGATCTGTTTTAGTGTCGCTATATCACCATGGTATCTTATGCTGTCAACCAAACCTGGTCGGGAGGAGGTTATGTGCTAAGTTATAGCTCAAATCGTGTAATCTAACGCACACTGACCAATCAATTGTCTTAAAAACGAAGTTCTCTCACGTGTAGGATTCTGTCATATATCTGACAGGTGGAGCTCCGCCTCTACTAACATTTTGGATCTCGAATGCGCTTTAATAGTGCTGTGCGTGCAAATATCCCACTATGGACGTGCATACCATACAACAACTGATGACAATTGATTTATTTGATGCTATAGGTTAGACACAAAAAATGACCGCAGTGTAGATTAAGCTATAGCTCATGAATGCGGAAGTAATTGTTTTTAAATAGAGGCGGTCTTGTGCGTCTCCACGTTACACGATTGGCCAAAGTCATCCCAACACCGAGAACGCGCACAGATCTGAGCTGAAAGCCTAGTTTGACAAATATATCACATAACTGCAATCGTAGTATAACTTAACGTATACCCCTGAGTGAAGGCTTTGTCAAGCCTCGATATGTCTACATAGCCTAGATATGTCTAACGTGCTTCGTAATATACCTCACTGGCCCTGATGGATATACCATAGGTTGCCAGTTAACATATAAACATTAGTACAATAATTACATTAATTAATTGCTGTGACAGTGCAGTCCAGAAAATAGATGCAGCAGCAAACATGAGAGGTTTTGTTTTTATGTAGACTACTTTTATTAGCCAAAAATCCCCACAAATGTGCACAAGATACAACATAATCCACATAGACATACCTGAGAACACAGAGAGACTCTCATCAGTTCACTCCTCCTTCAGCTCTCCCTCTCTGAGGACCTTCCTGTCCTTTTAAAGCCCTGCACTAATTGCAGCTAGCTCCTCCCCCTGTCCAACGGAAGGCGTACTCATTAACAATCTACTTGCTGGCCCCACTCTGAATGAGCACAATCGATCAATTGGTAAAGCACTATGGTGCGATGTGGGGGTGCCAAAACCCCACATCGTCACATGCTGACTTGCCATAAATGCCATAGATCCAGTTGCCCTCACAGCAATGATAAAATAAACATGTTGACCAGAGTGTAGCTTAACTAGAGTCTAATGGTTTCTCAGACTGAAAAAATAAATACATTTATAAACAGATTATTCATAACTTTTCCACTGCACTGACAGTTAAAACTTCATTGCCGGCCAGTTTGACTTCCAAGTGTTTCTCAGCTCACCAGCTGAATCAAGGCAAGAGAAAGATATGTTTCACTGTGTTTATATATATACTGTGTATATATATATATATATATATATATATATATATATATATATATAATAGTATATAAGTATACATACTTTTTTGATCCCGTGAGGGAAATTTGGTCTCTGCATTTAACCCAATCGGTGAATTAGTGAAACACAAACAGCCCACAGTGAACACACAGTGAGGTGAAGCACACACTAATCCCGGCGCAGTAAGCTGCCTGCAACAACGGTGGCGCTCGGGGAGCAGTGAGGGGTTAGGTGCCTTGCTCAAGGGCACTTCAGCTGCGGCCCACTGGTCGGGGCTCAAACTGGCAACCCTCCGGTTACAAGTCCAGAGTGCTAACCAGTGGGCCACGGCTGCCCCAAACCAATTCTTGGTAGAATATGAAAATGTAGAGCTTACTATACCATGATCAAATACAACCACTTTGACCCCACTCACCAATATCAGAGAGCAGAGACTCTACATTATACCCAAGACAACTGCTCCATTGTACACTAATGTGACACATGAACAGTTAACAAAACAATAGCAAATAATTGTAATGGAAAAAGCAAAAAAATGACAACAAAATTCTACAACAACCTGGCCCTGAAAATCATGAGTTTAATACATACATATCAAGCCAACTAAATAAATTAGTTATATAACATGTACTAAATAAATTATACATAATATGAAATAATACATATTACCAATAACACCAATTCCTTTCCAACATTGGATTGATTTAACAAGCATGGATCTACAACTTGTCACACTTCTTTCCTTCATCTAATGAAATGCTAACAGTCACTCCGAGGGCCATAGCATCTCCTAAACACTCCACACGAAGTTGCTGGCATGTGTGAGGTTACAATGACGTTTTTATGGGCAATAAGTATACCCATCTTGGTATACCTCTTGAAATGTCAATGACAAGAATTCATTAACTTTTCTTGCTGACCACAGACTCAGAGTTTAATCACAGTTCAGCTACATGCCTCATACGTGAAACCACAGTGTATATACATATTCATATAACGTAAATAATTGAAACATTAACAAAACTGACCTTTACAAAAAAACCTCTTTGAATCATCATAGTCCATTTAATCTGTATTTACACAGTATCAGTCATTGCAGCTTGTTTGATTTGCAACACTAGGCCATTGATTCTAATACTGCATCCTGTATCCAGTTAACACCAAAGAGGATCTAGAGCTTCAGCTGTTTACCAAGAGCTTTTGAAATAACGAATTCATACCTCAGAGGGGGCCAACCCACAGAACGTCTGACAAGAGAGCAACTAAATGTGCAACCCTAGGCCAATGGCTTTGACAAACTATGTGGTCAAAGGTGTGTGCAGAGCACACAGCCTCTGGTTAGACATTGAGCAATGGTTGTGTAAGGTGATGCAGAATGCTGAATTTAATTCAACATCTTTATCACTAATGGAAGCAAGAAACCCTGAGAGAGAAAATACACTGATGCCTGATGATCTCAATGAATCAAACTTTGATTACACACCTACACCGATTCAGCAACGTACAAAATGGTATATGTATTATATGTAGCACTTTTATATGGAGAACCACGGAGTCTTAAACTAGCTTGTAACATACTATTATGTACATATATGTATAACAAAGTTACTTCAAAGTCTTGTCACTAACATAATATCTGTGTTTATGCATCTTCACCCAAACAATCCAATCACACTCACCACCAGCGACACATAATCTGACTGCCATAATCATAAATCAGACATAATCTGAATTTTTTTGTCAAATGTCATGATTCCCTATGTATGTATTTGATTTAATGTACTGTCATTAACAGAATGTACAGTGCTCATGTTATCAAAAGTTGGTATCAGGCTTGAATAGTGGTGTTCAAGTTAAGACGATTGAGGCATTGATGAAATAAAGTCTGGTTTAATTTATGTTCTGATTCTGTTTGATTCTTCTGTGAATGGAAACATTTGATTAGAAAATAATTTCAACAACAAAGAAAAATGAACAACACTATCTGCAATCAACAGTTAATTCATTAACATGTTTTGGACACCATGAGATGTCAATGCATTATTTGAAGTGTGTGGAAGAGAGTAATAATTGCATAACATTTTCTTAGTGAGCACTTGTGCATAGACTGCATGAATTGTATTCACATCACAAAATTGAATTGAAAGTTTATGACAAGCAAAGTTCTTCAAAAGGATGGCTGAGACAAGAGTCCTATATAAACACTTCAACTTGGATGTTGTGCATACTTCAGAATACAGTTCCTGGACTGGTCTATGACTCACACTATTGGTCCCTCCTTTGGACAAAAAGGTTAAAAAAAGCATAAGGGTTTGCCTCTGTGTACACAAGATATTGTGCCATTTCGGACTAATGCATTAGGAACCCATTATTCACGACTAAACGACATGGGTTGGCACTGGTATTTATAAATCATTTGATATATCAAAAATACCCCACCCCTAGTATTGTTTACTGCCCCATTCATTGATGAGGAAGTTCAAAGCTAAGTTAACATAGATATCAGAGGCCTCTTGAGGAGAGAGCCTTAAACCATTAAATAAGTTGAAATATGAAAGAAACACAAATGTTTAAAGAGTTCCTGAAAACAATGTGCAATTTCTGACATTCAACTAAATGTAGTCAAAACACTCAAAAACAGGGATGTTTTTAGTTTGCAGGCAGAAAACTATTCCACAATTTTTACATATATTATTACACACACTTGTTTCTCATTGTCTTGATATTACAGTATCATAAGCCTAAATTCTGAAATGACAGATGTGTGTGTGTGTGTGTGTGTGTGTGTGTGTGTGTGTGTGTGTGTGTGTGTGTGTGTGTGGTGTGTGTGTGTAAGGGGAGGGGGTGCTCTAAAACATGCAAGGACGTCATCTGTGGAAACTCACACTAAGTCCTGAGCCCAACCCTCATCCTGACTCCCAGACATCCTGATGTCACTCCTTAAGAGAATGTGGTATAAAGCTGTCAGCACAGGTGAGAAACTCTCTAAATCTACCTGTGCGGAATCCGTCACACCACACAGGGGACACTATGGGGACTGAGAAGGATATATGCACAGGGATACTGACATGGCTCACCCTCTCCATCTCTCTGACCTCCTCACAAACAGGTAAGTGAAACAGATGTCATGAAGCGATATGGCATGGTTAAATAAAGTCAATTAAATTAAATTACCTCCAACAATAATATTTTCCTGAATCATAAAGGCTACATTTCAGAACTTAACATTCTGTGGCAGATGATTTTTGCAGTTACACCCAGCTATTCATATAGTTATATTTTTATATTTATATATATATACACACACAGTATTTATAATTAGTTGAGTTTCCCATATCTTGTATATCACAAAGAAACATTCTGGCATAGGTTTCTATTTTTCATAAAACAACTATTATAGCTAATTCATACTGTCTCTATATTTTATGAACAATTTTGGTTTAATTTAAAGTGCAGAATAATTATTATATCTGTTGTGCGAGTCTACCAATATCAAAACAAATAAATACAGACATAGCTTAATAACCAATGTCTTTTGTCAGGTAACCTGAATTAGCCTACCATAGAAAATCACATTTTGTAGAATTTGTTGCTTTTTCTTCCAGTTTATGTATACAATATATATATATTTTCTAATCCAATAAGCTAAATAATGAGACTTTATGTGCTTATTCATACAGTTTCTGATATTGTCATCATTTTAAATCTCTAAGATTGTCATTATTATTATTATTAGAGTCATTATTATATCATTGATGGGATAAGAACAACTATACAACAATTAGGTCTGGTAGAACTATTTATTAATTTCCGATTGACGAGAGGCATTCCATGGGTCTTCACGAGTGGCGATATAATGGCTGCCGAGGTGTCCCGTTATACGGAATGAATAGACTCAAAAGTTTCCTCCACCCGAGATTAATCGTTATACGGAATTATTAGACTCAAAAGTTTCCTCCACCCGAGATTAATTCCGTATAACGGGACACCTCGAAGGCCGTTAGCCTGCTTATCACCCGGTTGCCACTATAGGCAATAGTCATGCCTTTATGGCACGCAAAGGAAACAAGCGGTTCTATTCAGTTGATTCCATTGTAGCGAAGCCTGCTTCCAGGCTCACTAAATACACCCTACTATGGTTATTATAGTTATCATTCATAAGTAAGGGATAATGGCCGCCGAGGTGTCCTGTTATACGGAATTAATGGACGAGGGCGAGGGGCAAACAACTCCCCGACGCGCAGCCTCCGCCCGAGTCCACACCTCAAAGGCCGTTATCCCGCTTATCACCCGGTTGCCACTGTAAAGCAAAGGAAACACGCGGTTCCGTTTAAAAAGAAGCTCACTGTTGTACAACTTTCGTTGGCCCTATAACAGCGATAGCATGGACAGTTAGCTTGTTTACAGTTGATTCCATTGTTGCAAAGCCTGCAACCAAAGATTCTAGAGCGCTGCAACCGTCCTTGTTATAGTTGCCATTCATAAGCATTGATATGGAACTGTGTCCTGTTATTCAGAATTAATAGCCACCCCACCAGCCAATCAGAAAAGAGTATTTCTTCTCTCCGGGTGATAAGCACTAATATGGAACGGTGATTAAACTTTTTTTTACCAGATCTACTTCATAGGTGTCCCGTTATTCAGACTTAATAGCCACCCCACCAGCCAATCAGAAAAGAGTATTATTCTCTCCGAGAAGAAATATTATTTTCTGATTGGCTGACGGGGTGGCTTTTACTGTCCATGCTATTCCTCTTATAGGGCCAACGAAAGTTGTACAACAAGCTGAACTAGTGGGCTAGTAGAGTTCTTTGCCCCTCGGCCTCGTTCATTAATTCCGTATAACAGAACACCTCGGCGGCCGTTATCCCTTACGTAATCACTTTGCATACTGCATAGAATTATCCAACGCGAACATTCCAATAATTCAAAGCAATAGAGCAATTTTGTAAGATTTTTGTGGATGGAGGATGAACACAGAAAAAATAATTATTTAGGCCTAGAAAATCTAAATAAACAATAGATAACACAATTTTGTATTTTTAAACAAAATTAGTTAATGGAACTGTTGTTTAATAGCAATACTGACACTTGTGGGCGTGGTGTTGGTAAAGGATATTGCCACGGCTGTAATTACCTTCACCAAACGGCCTTCGGACTCGTACCCACGGCCGAATTACAGCCGTGGCGATATCCTTTACCAACTCCACTCCCACTCGTGTCATATCGCTTAGATATGTACACATGTAGTTGGTTTCATGGTACATATTACAAGACCTGTGTCTTCACTTTCTCATTCATTCTATGATTGATCTTTCAGTTGGCCCAACCACCATCAATATCATTCCTACTATGACAACACAGGTGTTCTCTGGTAAGACTTTGTCCGTTTTTTTTATTAGTTAGTAGGCTAGGCTAGCAATGTACTCATGAAGACAAACTGGAAATCTGGTTCCTTATTTTACAGCTAGTCAAGCACACAACGAACAGGTCTGCAGCACATGGGGTAATTACCATTTCAAGACATTTGATGGAGACGTCTTCCAACTTCCGTCCAGCTGCAACTACATCCTGGCCTCTCAGTGTAAGAGCAGCTATGAGGATTTCAACATCCAAATAAGGCGGAAGTTGGAGAACGGCCTGCCAACCATCAGCAAGGTCACCATGATTTTGGAGGGTGCCAGAGTTGAGCTGACCACAGGCACTGTCAGTGTTTCGGACCAAATGTGAGTTGTGTCAAAAGTAGAAAATAAAATAGTTTAAAAGAATAAAGAAAAAAAAATTCCAGGGACAACTGAAAAGGCCAAATTAAGGACTGATATTATATGTTTTTTTTCCCAGTGTGACACTGCCATATGGGAATTCAGGGATTGTCATCGAGAGAACATCTTCTTACATCAAAGTAAAGGCAAAACTGGGACTGTTACTCATGTGGAATGAAGATGATGCTGTTTTGGTAAGCCATCACAGTGATGAATAAAAAGCAGCCTTCTATGCTTGAGGAAGACAAATGTGATGGGAATTCTGTGTAAATTACATTAATGACTAACATATTGACTAACATATTATGTTGGCCTCTTACAACAGGTTGAACTGGATGCAAAGTATATAAATCAAACCTGTGGTCTCTGTGGCGACTTCAATGGAGTCCCAGTGTACAATGAGTTCATCATGAATGGTACAGTTCCATGAGAAAATCACTGTTAAGGATCTATCACGGTAAATGATGTAACCTATTTGTAATTCTGATAAATAAAAACACACGTCAATGTGTTGCAGGAGATACCCTGTCACCATCTACATATGGAAACATCTGGAAGATGGATGGACCAACGGAAACATGCGAGGAACAGCCTTTGCAGGAAACACAAAATTGTGGAGATGAGGTGAGAAGATAATTAAGGAAAGCTAGCCAATTTCCCCAAAAGTTGGTGTGCTCCTTTAACACCCACACCCATGGTATATTTGTGATACCCTATGGACTTCAAGTATGCTACTGCTTTGAGTGAACTGCTTTTAAAGGTCTTGTAACTGTTTATTCTAGATGTGTGCTCAAAAAGTAGACAGTCCTGGCTCTGTTAATGGGAACCACAGTGACATGCCTTCTGGTCTGGATAATACAGTATATAGACCCTTTCATCAATAAAAACAAAAACAATGCTTGAACGTTCTGTTTGGGCCCCAATCTACTTCCTCTGCATTAAGATAACATATGGAATGTTAAAAAGGAAGTCTTGTGGGGCCAACTATGATGCTGATAATGGAACTCTCTTGAAAGGGTCCATAGGCTATGTATTTATCCTGTCATAATGTGTACACTTCTTCTCAACTACTTTTTACTTTTTAAAATAGTTTTTATATTTTCTTTTATATTTTGCTATTTATAATTTCCCTGGTGTGGGATAAAATAAAGTCTTATCTTATAATTACAAATAGAGGATCATTGTAAACCTTTTGTGCACTTGAGGATGCTCTAAACCAGTACACATTGTTTTAAAATGGGAAACTTCCCAGGTTTTGGGTGATTTGTTTAAATGTTGGCATTGACATCTGTTTTGTATCTTTTCCTGTGCAGAATTTTTGCAGAAACATGTTCTCAAGTGATTCCTTCAGTGGCTGTCAGGATGTGGTGGCAATTGATGCATTCATTCAAGTCTGCATGGTGGACCTGTGCCACTGCAACACCTCTGCATCCTTCTGCTTGTGTGGTACCCTGGCTGAGTACTCCCGCCAGTGTGTCCATGCAGGAGGGAAGCCTGACCAGTGGAGATCTAACTCTTTCTGTCGTAAGTGTTTCAACAGAGAGTAAATAAAGAAAAAGAGATTTACATGCAACAATGTAAAAATCCTACCAACTTAAGCTTAAAGAATTGACAAAGAAATATCACTGGGTGAGTGCTAGCACAAGATTGTTAGATAGAAACTTTTATTGACCTTTTTGACTTAAAGGTACACTATGCAAGATTTTTACCTTAATATAAGCTTTACAAAGCCAATTTGATGGTAAACAAACTTGTAGTAGGGGAATCAGTTCACCTACTGTAGCATAGCCGTAGCGGGTCACTACCGAGAACCAGCAATGTGACTTCAAGAATTGCTGACCTGAAGACATCTTCCGAGAATCTTGAAATATTACCTTGTCAGTAGATATAGCTCTTTGGAGATACTTTTTACCTTTTGTTAGTCTTTTGTCCCAAAGTAAAATATAAATACAGCTCTGGAGACCGCTGCACATTTTTCTGATGACGGTTGCTGAGTGACTTTTGAATGAGTTGACAGTCATATTCAAAATTAAGAGACCACTGCAAATTTGAATATGACCATCACCTCTTTCGAATGTCACTAAGCAACCACAGGATGACATCAGAAAAATGCGCAGTGGTCTCTTCATTTTTTCCAGAGCTCTAGAGGGAGCTCTAGAGTCGCCAAATATACCTGAAACTGCATACCTTTAATAGATAGTGTTATTGACCTGTTCAGATATGAATGTACATCTTTATACAACCCTAACCCTAAGGGATAGACCAAACAGTCATGACAGGTAATGCGCTGTTTTGCATACAGTTTGTTTTGTTTCGTCTGGCTAACTAAGGCTGTGTCTTTTTGGCAGCTAAGTCATGTCCTCAAAACATGGTGCACCAGGAGTGTGGAAGCCCATGTGTGGACACTTGCTCAAACCCTGACAGAGGACAGGTGTGTGAGGAGCACTGTCTGGATGGATGCTTCTGCCCACCAGGTACATGGACTTCTTATTTCTTTTATTTTTCTATCCATGTGCATAGGCATTTCTCCAAAGTTTGATGCTAATTACATAAAGAGAGGCTAAAATATTAAACATGACATTATACGTACATGTGACATATGATTTCAAACACACTGTACATATATTGTGCCCAACTGATTTGCCTATAGTTGTATTAATAATGTATTGAACCGGTAACCTTTTCTTTTCATTGTAAGATACTGTCTTGGATGACATCAACAAAACTGGATGTATACCACTAAGCCAGTGCTCATGTGTTCACAATGGAAAGATATATGCATCTGGAGAGAATTACACCAGTAGCTGTAAAGAATGGTAAGAATAATGCCCAGCAAAAATATGTGAAAGTAACATACAGTGTCCAGTGTACTTTTTAAAAAAATGCCAATGGTTAACTTTTTGGACATATTTCTGGATTTAAAATGCTATATTGATACCATCCGCTAGCGGCCTGTGCCCACAAAAAACAAGGTCTCTGTGGACAGTCCAGGCTCCAAAAATGGCAACAAAAACTATTTGGTCCAGTCTGGACCATAAAAACATAACAAACTGTTCCAGCCAATCACCAACGATATGCACATTTAGGAGATTTTCAATTGCATGAGAGGGAGGGGAGGGAGTAGCGAGCTAGTTCTCTGTTTTGTTTGAACAGCAACAGAAGTGACGTTACCCAACATCGCTTAGGGCACCTTTAACATGTCATCTCTTGCTCTAGCACCTGCATCGGAGGTCAGTGGAGCTGTCTGGAGAACGACTGCCCAGGAACATGCACAGTGGAGGGGGGTTCTCACATCACCACCATGGATGGAAAAGCCTACACTTTCCATGGGGACTGTTCCTATGTCCTTTCTAAGGTGAGAGAGGTCTAAACAAGGCAAGTAAGGCTATTCAATTTGATGCACTAATTTTTGAATAATATATATATATATTCTTTTTTCCTTTAGCATTGCTATGGGGATGAATTCACTGTTCTTGGAGATCTCGTGAAGTGTGGTTTAACTGCCAGTGAGACCTGCCTAAAGACAGTGACTCTAGCTCTTTTTGGAGGGATTACTGTGAGTTTAAATTCTAAATATTAGACATGAATGCATATCAAATATTTTTCAAATGTGATGTTTTTGTGATTAGATTAGTGATGAACAATTGAAGCCAGAATTTTTGATTATACTATTTGATGTAAGTTGACTTTTTTCTCTTATCTCTTGCAGGTGGTTAAAGTGGACCAAAGTGGAAGTGTTGATGTGAACAGAATATACTCTCAGTTGCCACTATATACAGGTGGGAACTTAGATCATGCTAAAGCCTAAAATACATAGAATGTAAAAAATTCCTAATCTTTTATAAGTTGTACCCACGGTGACTGGAGACCCTTTGATTAACATCATATTTTTTTTCATTGATACTTTGTAGGAGAACTCAGCATCTTCAAGCCATCCTCCTTTTACATTGTCATTCATACCAACATTGGACTCAGTTTGGAAATCCAACTTGTACCAATCATGCAGGTTTACATCACTGCCAACCCCACATTCCAGGGGCAGACATGTGGTATGTTGCTTTAATGGGTGCATACACCTGCTAATGAAAACTACTAATATAATATGTATCTTACCCAGAGCAAGAAACCCTCCCTTAATCTGAGCATGTACTGTGTTTTGTCTCATCATGTAATGGCTTTTTGCCATATGCAATCAAATCCTATTATTCATTCTTCACAAACTAATGAGAGCACTTGTCCTTGATTTCAGTTATCTAAGTAGATATTGGGATGGTTATAGTACACCTAATGTAAGCTACATTTTCATCCTTTAAAAAATGTGTCATAAAATGTCTGAATAAAATTCTTTAGGACTGTGTGGGAACTTTAACAACATGCAAGCTGATGACTTCACAACCATCAGTGGACTGAGAGAGGGCACTGCTGTGGACTTTGCCAACACCTGGAAGACAAGAGCTAGCTGTCCAGACGTGAAGAGAAGCTTTGAAAATCCCTGCAGTTTGAGTGTTGAAAATGGTATGTCATCATCAGGTCTCAATTCAAGTCCAAATAAAATTGCAAATAAATCTCACTGTTAAAAATGTCCATGTAAATGTACAATAAGTTACTGGCAGCACAGTTGCCAGCACGTAACTGTATTTTTATATACAGTACAGCACAATACAGTATTGGAACTATAGTACGAATTACTTTTTTTTAAGGCTGACCATTGTATTGACACAACTACCCTTTATCACTGCCACATTAAAAGCAAAGTGTGACAAAAATGTGTCTGATTTATCATGTTAATTTATCAATTCATGTACTGTAAACATACAACTGTGATATCTATTTCCTTTTATTTACAGAGCGGTATGCCCAATACTGGTGTTCCATGCTGACTGATCCGGCAGGAGTTTTTTCTCCGTGCCACTCAGAAATCAGCCCAGGCATCTACAAAACAGTGAGTTTTTTCATGCTGCCAGTTTGCATCTGGCTTCTCCAATCCCCACGACTCCACCTATGGTTTCACTATGCAGCACACCATTGCAAATGCAATTATTTAGCGTGTATATAGCTTACTCTTTATCCTGCCTGTTATATGGGTACTTGCTCTTTATGCCAGCCTTTATTATTAATTCATTATTAATTAATATTATGATTAAAAATAATAATAGTACATTATGATTGGGCACTAGTGATGTAACACAGTGTTTCCCAAACTTTTTTTCTGGGGACCCACTTTTTAAAAATGACAGACCATCGCGACCCATTTCACTTCAGATCTAACATGCAACCTGCATGCAACCACCAATATTTAATTTATTAGACAACATAAATTGTGCTGGCAACCCAAATAAAATCTCCTGCGACCCACCTGTGGGTCGCGACCCAGTCTTTGGGAAACACTGATGTAACAAATAGTAAAGTATTTGCTCTTGTCATTAATCTGCAATACAGATCAGATTTCTACAAGCCATAACACATGTATTCAGAGTAATATATTATATATTATTTACTAACACAAATTATATATTACTGTTATGTTTTATCTGGAAGAGAATACTCACAGACTTTACAAACTAACCTTGCCTCTAAAATCATTGTTGTGATAGCAGCATAAAGCTCAATTAAACAGCAAATCCTATTAACCTTTGTGTTTCTGCCGCAGAACTGCATGTACGACAGCTGCAACTGTGAGAAGAGTGAGGACTGCATGTGTGCTGCTCTCTCATCCTATGTGCATGCATGTGCAGCTAAAGGCATCCAGCTGAACGGGTGGAGAGACACAACCTGCAGTGAGTAATTGTAACTGGGAGTTTGTTTTTGGGAGTTTGGGAGTTTGTTTTTATATAATTGAGAAAATTTTCTCAGAACACTATTCTTCACTATACTTAAAACTCTTTAAACTACATTATAAATGGATTAGCCATACTATACTTACACACACTGTACATTGTTCCTCTTTCTCTCTCTCATCTATTCATTAAATTATTTCTAAATCTGTCTTTATCCTTTACACCTCTGAACAGGAAAGTTGAGCAGCTAAATGCCATTTCACTAGGCCTACATGTTTTACAACAGTATCTCTATGTATGTGACAAATACAAATCTTTGAATCCTTGAATCCTCTCTCTAGACAAATACACCAACTCCTGCCCAAGCAACACTGTCTACTCCTACAACATGACAAGCTGTGGCCGTACCTGCCGTTCCCTCAACCAGAATGATTACTCGTGCCACATTGACTTTGTGCCAGTAGACGGCTGTGGCTGTAAGGAAGACACCTACATGAATGATCGAGGGGACTGTGTGGCTGCTACCAGCTGCCCTTGTTATGATGGCAACACTGTGATACCATCCGGAGAGGTCATAAGTAAAGATGGAACCACATGGTGGGTTTATGATTTCTATCATATAAACCAGAAACACGTCATGGCTTAAGGCTCGATCATTCATTTTTCAAGTTTTAAAAAATCTCTTCAGAGAATAACTAGGCTATATCTGTTAAGATTCAAGTTCAGTACATGTGAAATTGTTGTTGAGCTATTACTTAAAAATCACCATAACCAAATCCAGACCACAACCTTAACCATAAATTGTAATTGATGGAGTGTCAACAGATAGGTTGTTGATAATCTTAGCATCTGTAGATAGTCTGGGCAGACTTTCCAGGTAAAGTGTGACTGGCATTTTACTGGATGCTTCTGTGAACAACACTGTTAAAATGTGTGAAGGCACATGGAATGGTTTGGGATTTTTAGGACAATTTTGTTGGAGGACAAATGAAACTTTGTAAATTGGCAGGTAAAAACTGTTTATAATGAAGAACTTGTTTATTACTCTATTTAGCACATGCAAACAAGGACAACTGCATTGCATTGGTAAACTGCAAGGTAAGTAGATACTTCACATTTTATTAATTTTCATTGCCACAATCCTTATCTTTTTACCCTCAATGTAACCCTAATTGCTATTACTATTGTTAGCTGCCTCTTTCCACATATTACCATGTTTACCACCAACACATCCTGTAATACCGAAATAACATCGCAATGTCATTGTTATCATATTTTAGCCATGTTAATAACATGTCCTGAGCCCATGGTGTACTTCAACTGCTCCAGTGCTGGCCCTGGAGCCAAAGGTTCAGAGTGCCAAAAGAGCTGCAACACTCTGGACATGGCCTGTGTGAGTTCCCTACTTCATGTAGCCAAGTCTGAGGAGAACAACAAATCTGAATTTAAGTTTTCTTTACAAGAAAGGAGCCTTTTGTGACTCACTGCTGTTACGTCCATACAGATAAGCACAGAATGTGTGTCGGGATGCATGTGTCCCTCTGGCCTTGTCACCGATGGAAAAGGAGGATGTATTAGCGAGGATGATTGCCCCTGCACCCATAATAGTGTTCTATACCAGCCTGGAGAGACTATCAAGGTTGACTGCAATACCTGGTATGTTTGTTTGACTTTTCTAAGACATCTTATACAATTGCAAAACATTCTTATCATCAGGAACTTAAGCAATGAATGTCTGATATTCCTCTTCATATCCAAACAGTGTTTGTAAGGACAGAAAATGGCAGTGCACTTTCAACCAGTGCCACGGCACTTGTACCGTCTATGGGGATGGACATTACATCACTTTTGATGAAAAACTGTACACGTTCAGTGGAGGCTGTGAATACATTCTTGCCCAGGTTAATATTTTTACTTTTACCTGTATAGATCTATGAAATTAAATTTGACCAAAAAAAATCTTAATCACAATACTAAGTCTTGGTTTTGCCATCTTTTGTAATCTTTGTCAAATTATCTGTCATGCAGGATTTCTGTTCCAACAACAAAGACAATGGCACATTCAGAGTCATCACTGAGAATATCCCATGTGGAACAACAGGCACCACCTGTTCAAAATCCATCAAGATTTTCTTGGGTGTAAGGAATCTGAACTCATTCTTTTGAAAAAAAAATCTTAAATGTCAGGAGCTCTGTCCTAGCCACATTCAGCCTGTGTCCCCATGGGGTCCCCAGTTTGATTCCAATTCAGGGTCATTTCCTGATCCTACCTCCATCTTTGTCTTTCACTTAACTTTTGTCAATCTCCACTGTCCTGCCCTACGTATATGTATGTATTTAAAACAAAAAAAAACATTAACTGAGGCAGTGCAAATATTCAGTTACACTCTCTTTGCAGAACACTGAGCTGATTCTGACGGACGGGAGTTACCAGGTGGTCCAAAGAGACTCAGGAGAGCAAATACCCTACAAAACCCGCATTATGGGAATCTACCTGGTTATTGAAGCCGATAATGGCCTTATTCTTATATGGGACAAGAAAACAAGCATGTTTATAAGGCTCAGTCCAGAATTTAATGTAGGTTTACCTGTTTTGCATCCACAACTGTATACTGTATAATGTGCTATCTCATGCAGATGATTCAGGAAAATTCATCTATATCAATATCAATCCTGACAGGGTCGCGTCTGTGGTCTGTGTGGAAACTACGATGGTAACACCAACAATGACTTCACCACAAGAAGCCAAGAAGTCGTTATTGATGCCCAGACATTTGGTAACAGCTGGACGTTCTCTTCAAGCTGTCCAGAATCAATGGTTGCTGTGAGCCCGATGCTTGCTGCGAGCCAAGTGCTTGCTGTGAGCTCAGCGGCTGCTGTGAGCCCATGCGCTAATAATCCCTACCGGCAGTCCTGGGCTCAAAGACAGTGTAGCATCATCACAGGCACGGTCTTCTCCTCCTGCCACTCTCAGGTAAGAACAGGGGCTACGGGAGGACAACGAAAGGAATCTAGAGTTACAGGGAGGCTACACCGGGCGCGTAACTGAAGTGTTCCGTTCACGTAGTGTATGCTGCAACAATTAGCTTCCACTATAAGGACGCTTAAGACCAATTTAGACCAAAGGAGTTAAATAATGTCTGGTGCAAACACCAAAAAAAAAGAAGAAATGTTTTATTGTTTTACAAATTAGACAATAAAACACATCTGAACAATGCATTGTGTAAATTATATATTTTTAAAAGGTGGATCCCTCGACTTACTATGATGCTTGCGTGAGTGACTCATGTGCCTGTGATACTGGTGGAGACTGTGAGTGTTTCTGCACTGCAGTGGCCGCTTATGCAGCCGCTTGTAATGAAGCTGGAGCCTGTGTAGCCTGGAGAACCCCAAAGATCTGCCGTAAGTTTGTGCTCCCATGAAATAATAATCACAATGCCACTATGTTAAAACAAAACCCCTTGCTGTTGCTTCACCAGTATTATAAATGCAACCTAAAAGTTTGCCTGAAGCTACCTGAAAGATATAGCGAAGATGCACACGAAGGATCATCTAATTGCAATTCCCATTTACACATGGCTTGACCAAATCAAAGAAATACATACTTTCCTGACTCACAAGAGGGCACACAAACATCAAAAACATATACACTGTGTAAAGTAAAAGTTTACTTTACTGTAATTTCCCAATGGCGTGTCCTCTCATTGCAGCTCTCTTCTGTGATTACTACAACCCACCTGGTGAGTGTGAGTGGCACTACAAACCCTGTGGAGCTCCATGCATGAAGACCTGCAGGAATCCCACTGGGCAGTGCTCTCAACAGATACCAGCGCTTGAGGGTACGTTTCAACAACACAGGGCAGCAGAACCCAAATCTCTCACTACCAGACATCCTCAGTTTTCCACCAATGTCCAAAACGCTATGCAATCTGCTTCCAAATAAGACTTTCAGTTTTATGCTCTGCTCTCTGTAGGTTGTTATCCTCAATGCCCCTCTGATCAGCCATACTTGGATGAAGATCAGATGAAGTGTGTGGAGAGAGAGGCATGTGGCTGTTATGTTGGAGAGATTCAATTCAGCTACGGACAGAGTGTACCCACCAATGAGTCCTGTCAGACATGGTATGAACTATATTTTTGTTCCCATAAGAACAGGTAAAAACCTTAGTTAATGAAAATGAATTGACTCCATTAAAAATACCTCGCCAAGAAAGACACCGTTTTAATATTTCAAGATCAAGTACATATTTGATCTACTAGCTGTTTTGTGAATTTGCTATGCTTATAAAACATTATACAGCTGTTAAGTATGTGTTTGCAAAGTTAATACATTGGTTACTAGCTATAGTAACTATACTAGTTAGTTTGCTAGATTTAAACAAAAACTATGTAAATGTCTCTTTGAACTAACCCTTCATGCGACAGTTCTGCATATATTTCCTTTGAACTCAGGCACCTGTAAAAACAATTTTCTTCATGAACCAAATATTCCGATCTCTAGAAAAACAACAGGAATTTTTATTTGTAAAAGCCTGTTAGGGCATGATTGTCCCCTCTCTCCTCTCCACCTGCTGGCCTGCTCTCAAACTGCACTTATCGATCCATTTGAGAAACACTCTAGCCTCTTTTATTACCACATAAACCTTGCAGTTGAGCAGTAAACATAACAGTTGTGTATACCACATCACGATTTACGTTCTGTACTTTGTATGGTACAGGTGGCATAGTGAAATTACTGGCAAATTACTGAACTGAAAATACATTTGTTAATTAAAATGGAAACCTTGGTAAGATGTGGGAAATTTGATTTGTTTTTCTCCATTTCCAGCTATTGTTCATCAACTGGAGTTCAGTGCCACTACGATGTCAATGGTAAGGAAATCCTTCAGACTAAAATGACATACATTTAGACCACTATAAATATTATGATGCTGTTTCTGAGTGTATTTCACATATTTCTGTTCTCTGCAGCATGCATTTGCACAGTAAATGGCCAGGAATACCACTATGGATCAGTTCTCTACAATACAACAGACGGGCTAGGTGGTTGTATAACAGCCATTTGCGGTGTAAACGGAACAATTGAAAGGCACCTTGAACCTTGTGACATGACCACATCTATCCCTACATCAACACCAATAAGTTCAACAACAGCTGTGCCTCTTACAACAGTCTTTGTCTTTACCTCAACAGGTGAGTCCATATTTGAATTAATTAGATACCCTAACAAAGATTAGAAACAAGACTAACAAAACAAATTTGAAATCAAATACATCAAAAATATATAAATAAATGCAAAAAAGTGTCATTAACAGCCTACCCTAATTTGCATCCAAAACTACAGTTGCGGAACAGACGACAACAACAGGTACACGATCAACATCAAGTGCAACTGCTGGGTCAAGTACACATACTTCAGGCCCTATTGTAACATCAAAACCTACAACTGTTACAACAACAACAGCCAAGCCAACCACAACAACTGTATTTGAGACAACAGAGGAAATCACATCAACAAGGCCACCAAAGGTTGAGACTACACTGCCAACAACTTCCTCAACAACTAGATCACCATCAACCTCCACAGAGATGACAACAGTTAAAACATCTCTTGAACCAGTGACAGCTACTTTACCTGTGATAACGCTGACAACAGAAGGGAGAGTAAGTCAAACTGCACAAGTTTCTACGACATTACATTCAACCTCCACTGAAACACCTGTCTCAAGCACAGAAACCTCAACTTCAGCTGTGATTACATCTGGTCCAACTACTGCAACCACCACAACAAAAGCACCTACAACAACAGCTCAAGCTGAAACTACAACAGAGGAATCTGCCACAACATCTACTAATCCACCAAGGGTTGAAACTACTGGGCCAACAACAGCATCTACAACGATTATTGTGGAAGAAACCACCACAACAGGTAAACTATCAACATCAAGCGCAACTGCTGGGCCAAGCACACAAACTTCAGGCCCTGTTGTAACATCAAATCCCACAGTTGTTACCACAACAACAGGCAAGCCAACGACAACAACTGTATTTGAGACAACAACAGAGGGAATTACATCAACTAGGCCACCAAAGGTTGAGACTACACTGCCAACAACTTCCTCAACAACACAGATTGTTGTTGACACAACAACAACTAGGTCGCCATCAACTTCTGCTGAAACACCTGTCTCAAGCACAGAAACCTCAACTTCCGCTGTGATTACATCTGGTCCAACTACTGCCACCACCACAACAAAAGCACCTACAAACACAGCTCAAGCTGAAACTACAACAGAGGAATCTGCCACAACATCTACTAATCCACCAAGGGTTGAAACTACTGGGCCAACAACAGCATCTACAACGATTATTGTGGAAGAAACCACCACAACAGGTAAACTATCAACATCAAGCGCAACTGCTGGGCCAAGCACACAAACTTCAGGCCCTGTTGTAACATCAAATCCCACAGTTGTTACCACAACAACAGGCAAGCCAACGACAACAACTGTATTTGAGACAACAACAGAGGGAATTACATCAACTAGGCCACCAAAGGTTGAGACTACACTGCCAACAACTTCCTCAACAACACAGATTGTTGTTGACACAACAACAACTAGGTCGCCATCAACTTCTGCTGAAACACCTGTCTCAAGCACAGAAACCTCAACTTCCGCTGTGATTACATCTGGTCCAACTACTGCCACCACCACAACAAAAGCACCTACAAACACAGCTCAAGCTGAAACTACAACAGAGGAATCTGCCACAACATCTACTAATCCACCAAGGGTTGAAACTACTGGGCCAACAACAGCATCTACAACGATTATTGTGGAAGAAACCACCACAACAGGTAAACTATCAACATCAAGCGCAACTGCTGGGCCAAGCACACAAACTTCAGGCCCTGTTGTAACATCAAATCCCACAGTTGTTACCACAACAACAGGCAAGCCAACGACAACAACTGTATTTGAGACAACAACAGAGGGAATTACATCAACTAGGCCACCAAAGGTTGAGACTACACTGCCAACAACTTCCTCAACAACACAGATTGTTGTTGACACAACAACAACTAGGTCGCCATCAACTTCTGCTGAAACACCTGTCTCAAGCACAGAAACCTCAACTTCCGCTGTGATTACATCTGGTCCAACTACTGCCACCACCACAACAAAAGCACCTACAAACACAGCTCAAGCTGAAACTACAACAGAGGAATCTGCCACAACATCTACTAATCCACCAAGGGTTGAAACTACTGGGCCAACAACAGCATCTACAACGATTATTGTGGAAGAAACCACCACAACAGGTAAACTATCAACATCAAGCGCAACTGCTGGGCCAAGCACACAAACTTCAGGCCCTGTTGTAACATCAAAACCCACAGTTGTTACCACAACAACAGGCAAGCCAACGACAACAACTGTATTTGAGACAACAACAGAGGGAATTACATCAACTAGGCCACCAAAGGTTGAGACTACACTGCCAACAACTTCCTCAACAACACAGATTGTTGTTGACACAACAACAACTAGGTCGCCATCAACTTCTGCTGAAACACCTGTCTCAAGCACAGAAACCTCAACTTCCGCTGTGATTACATCTGGTCCAACTACTGCCACCACCACAACAAAAGCACCTACAAACACAGCTCAAGCTGAAACTACAACAGCGGAATCTGCCACAACAACTACTAATCCACCAAGGGTTGAAACTACTGGGCCAACAACAGCATCTACAACGATTATTGTGGAAGAAACCACCACAACAGGTAAACTATCAACATCAAGCGCAACTGCTGGGCCAAGCACACAAACTTCAGGCCCTGTTGTAACATCAAATCCCACAGTTGTTACCACAACAACAGGCAAGCCAACGACAACAACTGTATTTGAGACAACAACAGAGGGAATTACATCAACTAGGCCACCAAAGGTTGAGACTACACTGCCAACAACTTCCTCAACAACACAGATTGTTGTTGACACAACAACAACTAGGTCGCCATCAACTTCTGCTGAAACACCTGTCTCAAGCACAGAAACCTCAACTTCCGCTGTGATTACATCTGGTCCAACTACTGCCACCACCACAACAAAAGCACCTACAAACACAGCTCAAGCTGAAACTACAACAGAGGAATCTGCCACAACATCTACTAATCCACCAAGGGTTGAAACTACTGGGCCAACAACAGCATCTACAACGATTATTGTGGAAGAAACCACCACAACAGGTAAACTATCAACATCAAGCGCAACTGCTGGGCCAAGCACACAAACTTCAGGCCCTGTTGTAACATCAAATCCCACAGTTGTTACCACAACAACAGGCAAGCCAACGACAACAACTGTATTTGAGACAACAACAGAGGGAATTACATCAACTAGGCCACCAAAGGTTGAGACTACACTGCCAACAACTTCCTCAACAACACAGATTGTTGTTGACACAACAACAACTAGGTCGCCATCAACTTCTGCTGAAACACCTGTCTCAAGCACAGAAACCTCAACTTCCGCTGTGATTACATCTGGTCCAACTACTGCCACCACCACAACAAAAGCACCTACAAACACAGCTCAAGCTGAAACTACAACAGAGGAATCTGCCACAACATCTACTAATCCACCAAGGGTTGAAACTACTGGGCCAACAACAGCATCTACAACGATTATTGTGGAAGAAACCACCACAACAGGTAAACTATCAACATCAAGCGCAACTGCTGGGCCAAGCAC
Source organism: Alosa sapidissima (assembly GCF_018492685.1). NCBI lineage: Eukaryota > Metazoa > Chordata > Actinopteri > Clupeiformes > Clupeidae > Alosa > Alosa sapidissima. The sequence continues at coordinate 17,063,164 of NC_055970.1, read as the reverse complement.
ACAAACTTCAGGCCCTGTTGTAACATCAAAACCCACAGTTGTTACCACAACAACAGGCAAGCCAACGACAACAACTGTATTTGAGACAACAACAGAGGGAATTACATCAACTAGGCCACCAAAGGTTGAGACTACACTGCCAACAACTTCCTCAACAACACAGATTGTTGTTGACACAACAACAACTAGGTCGCCATCAACTTCTGCTGAAACACCTGTCTCAAGCACAGAAACCTCAACTTCCGCTGTGATTACATCTGGTCCAACTACTGCCACCACCACAACAAAAGCACCTACAAACACAGCTCAAGCTGAAACTACAACAGCGGAATCTGCCACAACAACTACTAATCCACCAAGGGTTGAAACTACTGGGCCAACAACAGCATCTACAACGATTATTGTGGAAGAAACCACCACAACAGGTAAACTATCAACATCAAGCGCAACAGCTGGGCCAAGCACACAAACTTCAGGCCCTGTTGTAACATCAAATCCCACAGTTGTTACCACAACAACAGGCAAGCCAACGACAACAACTGTATTTGAGACAACAACAGAGGGAATTACATCAACTAGGCCACCAAAGGTTGAGACTACACTTCCAACAACTTCCTCAACAACACAGATTGTTGTTGACACAACAACAACTAGGTCGCCATCAACTTCTACTGAAACACCTGTCTCAAGCACAGAAACCTCAACTTCCGCTGTGATTACATCTGGTCCAACTACTGCCACCACCACAACAAAAGCACCTACAAACACAGCTCAAGATGAAACTACAACAGAGGAATCTGCCACAACATCTACTAATCCACCAAGGGTTGAAACTACTGGGCCAACAACAGCATCTACAACGATTATTGTGGAAGAAACCACCACAACAGGTAAACTATCAACATCAAGCGCAACTGCTGGGCCAAGCACACAAACTTCAGGCCCCGTTGTAACATCAAAACCCACAGTTGTTACCACAACAACAGGCAAGCCAACGACAACAACTGTATTTGAGACAACAACAGAGGGAATTACATCAACTAGGCCACCAAAGGTTGAGACTACACTGCCAACAACTTCCTCAACAACACAGATTGTTGTTGACACAACAACAACTAGGTCGCCATCAACTTCTGCTGAAACACCTGTCTCAAGCACAGAAACCTCAACTTCCGCTGTGATTACATCTGGTCCAACTACTGCCACCACCACAACAAAAGCACCTACAAACACAGCTCAAGCTGAAACTACAACAGCGGAATCTGCCACAACATCTACTAATCCACCAAGGGTTGAAACTACTGGGCCAACAACAGCATCTACAACGATTATTGTGGAAGAAACCACCACAACAGGTAAACTATCAACATCAAGCGCAACAGCTGGGCCAAGCACACAAACTTCAGGCCCTGTTGTAACATCAAATCCCACAGTTGTTACCACAACAACAGGCAAGCCAACGACAACAACTGTATTTGAGACAACAACAGAGGGAATTACATCAACTAGGCCACCAAAGGTTGAGACTACACTTCCAACAACTTCCTCAACAACACAGATTGTTGTTGACACAACAACAACTAGGTCGCCATCAACTTCTACTGAAACACCTGTCTCAAGCACAGAAACCTCAACTTCCGCTGTGATTACATCTGGTCCAACTACTGCCACCACCACAACAAAAGCACCTACAACAACAGCTCAAGCTGAAACTACAACAGCGGAATCTGCCACAACATCTACTAATCCACCAAGGGTTGAAACTACTGGGCCAACAACAGCATCTACAACGATTATTGTGGAAGAAACCACCACAACAGGTAAACTATCAACATCAAGCGCAACTGCTGGGCCAAGCACACAAACTTCAGGCCCTGTTGTAACATCAAAACCCACAGTTGTTACCACAACAACAGGCAAGCCAACGACAACAACTGTATTTGAGACAACAACAGAGGGAATTACATCAACTAGGCCACCAAAGGTTGAGACTACACTGCCAACAACTTCCTCAACAACACAGATTGTTGTTGACACAACAACAACTAGGTCGCCATCAACTTCTGCTGAAACACCTGTCTCAAGCACAGAAACCTCAACTTCCGCTGTGATTACATCTGGTCCAACTACTGCCACCACCACAACAAAAGCACCTACAAACACAGCTCAAGCTGAAACTACAACAGAGGAATCTGCCACAACATCTACTAATCCACCAAGGGTTGAAACTACTGGGCCAACAACAGCATCTACAACGATTATTGTGGAAGAAACCACCACAACAGGTAAACTATCAACATCAAGCGCAACTGCTGGGCCAAGCACACAAACTTCAGGCCCTGTTGTAACATCAAAACCCACAGTTGTTACCACAACAACAGGCAAGCCAACGACAACAACTGTATTTGAGACAACAACAGAGGGAATTACATCAACTAGGCCACCAAAGGTTGAGACTACACTGCCAACAACTTCCTCAACAACACAGATTGTTGTTGACAGAACAACAACTAGGTCGCCATCAACTTCTGCTGAAACACCTGTCTTAAGCACAGAAACCTCAACTTCCGCTGTGATTACATCTGGTCCAACTACTGCCACCACCACAACAAAAGCACCTACAAACACAGCTCAAGCTGAAACTACAACAGAGGAATCTGCCACAACATCTACTAATCCACCAAGGGTTGAAACTACTGGGCCAACAACAGCATCTACAACGATTATTGTGGAAGAAACCACCACAACAGGTAAACTATCAACATCAAGCGCAACTGCTGGGCCAAGCACACAAACTTCAGGCCCTGTTGTAACATCAAAACCCACAGTTGTTACCACAACAACAGGCAAGCCAACGACAACAACTGTATTTGAGACAACAACAGAGGGAATTACATCAACTAGGCCACCAAAGGTTGAGACTACACTGCCAACAACTTCCTCAACAACACAGATTGTTGTAGACACAACAACAACTATGTCGCCACCAACTTCTACTGAAACACCTGTCTCAAGTACAGAAACCTCAACTTCTGCTGTGATTACATCTGGTCCAACTACTGCAACCACCACAACAAAAGCACCTACAACAACAGCTCACGCTGAAACTACAACAGAGGAATCTGCCACAACATCTACTAATCCACCAAGGGTTGAAACTACTGGGCCAACAACAGCATCTACAACGATTATTGTGGAAGAAACGACCACAACAGGTAAACTATCAACATCAAGCGCAACTGCTGGGCCAAGCACACAAACTTCAGGCCCTGTTGTAACATCAAAACCCACCGTTGTCACCACAACAACAGGCAAGTCAACGACAACAACTGTATTTGAGACAACAACAGAGGGAATTACATCAACTAGGCCACCAAAGGTTGAGACTACACTGCCAACAACTTCCTCAACAACTAGATCACCATCAACCTCCACAGAGATGACAACAGTTAAAACATCTCTTGAACCAGTGACAGCTACTTTACCTGTGATAACGCTGACAACAGAAGGGAGAGTAAGTCAAACTGGACAAGTTTCTACGACATTACATTCAACCTCCACTGAAAAACCTGTCTCAAGCACAGAAACCTCAACTTCATCTGTGATTACATCTGGTCCAACTACTGCAACCACCACAACAAAAGCACCTACAACAACAGCTCAAGCTGAAACTACAACAGAGGAATCTGTCACAACATCTACTAATCCACCAAGGGTTGAAACTACTGGGCCAACAACAGCATCTACAACGATTATTGTGGAAGAAACGACCACAACAGGTAAACTATCAACATCAAGCGCAACTGCTGGGCCAAGCACACAAACTTCAGGCCCCGTTGTAACATCAAAACCCACAGTTGTTACCACAACAACAGGCAAGCCAACGACAACAACTGTATTTGAGACAACAACAGAGGGAATTACATCAACTAGGCCACCAAAGGTTGAGACTACACTTCCAACAACTTCCTCAACAACACAGATTGTTGTTGACACAACAACAACTAGGTCGCCATCAACTTCTACTGAAACACCTGTCTCAAGCACAGAAACCTCAACTTCCGCTGTGATTACATCTGGTCCAACTACTGCCACCACCACAACAAAAGCACCTACAACAACAGCTCAAGCTGAAACTACAACAGCGGAATCTGCCACAACATCTACTAATCCACCAAGGGTTGAAACTACTGGGCCAACAACAGCATCTACAACGATTATTGTGGAAGAAACGACCACAACAGGTAAACTATCAACATCAAGCGCAACTGCTGGGCCAAGCACACAAACTTCAGGCCCTGTTGTAACATCAAAACCCACAGTTGTTACCACAACAACAGGCAAGCCAACAACAACAACTGTATTTGAGACAACAACAGAGGGAATTACATCAACTAGGCCACCAAAGGTTGAGACTACACTGCCAACAACTTCCTCAACAACACAGATTGTTGTTGACACAACAACAACTAGGTCGCCATCAACTTCTGCTGAAACACCTTTCTCAAGCACAGAAACCTCAACTTCCGCTGTGATTACATCTGGTCCAACTACTGCCACCACCACAACAAAAGCACCTACAAACACAGCTCAAGCTGAAACTACAACAGAGGAATCTGCCACAACATCTACTAATCCACCAAGGGTTGAAACTACTGGGCCAACAACAGCATCTACAACGATTATTGTGGAAGAAACCACCACAACAGGTAAACTATCAACATCAAGCGCAACTGCTGGGCCAAGCACACAAACTTCAGGCCCTGTTGTAACATCAAAACCCACAGTTGTTACCACAACAACAGGCAAGCCAACGACAACAACTGTATTTGAGACAACAACAGAGGGAATTACATCAACTAGGCCACCAAAGGTTGAGACTACACTGCCAACAACTTCCTCAACAACACAGATTGTTGTTGACACAACAACAACTAGGTCGCCATCAACTTCTGCTGAAACACCTGTCTCAAGCACAGAAACCTCAACTTCCGCTGTGATTACATCTGGTCCAACTACTGCCACCACCACAACAAAAGCACCTACAAACACAGCTCAAGCTGAAACTACAACAGCGGAATCTGCCACAACATCTACTAATCCACCAAGGGTTGAAACTACTGGGCCAACAACAGCATCTACAACGATTATTGTGGAAGAAACCACCACAACAGGTAAACTATCAACATCAAGCGCAACAGCTGGGCCAAGCACACAAACTTCAGGCCCTGTTGTAACATCAAATCCCACAGTTGTTACCACAACAACAGGCAAGCCAACGACAACAACTGTATTTGAGACAACAACAGAGGGAATTACATCAACTAGGCCACCAAAGGTTGAGACTACACTGCCAACAACTTCCTCAACAACACAGATTGTTGTTGACACAACAACAACTAGGTCGCCATCAACTTCTACTGAAACACCTGTCTCAAGCACAGAAACCTCAACTTCCGCTGTGATTACATCTGGTCCAACTACTGCCACCACCACAACAAAAGCACCTACAACAACAGCTCAAGCTGAAACTACAACAGCGGAATCTGCCACAACATCTACTAATCCACCAAGGGTTGAAACTACTGGGCCAACAACAGCATCTACAACGATTATTGTGGAAGAAACGACCACAACAGGTAAACTATCAACATCAAGCGCAACTGCTGGGCCAAGCACACAAACTTCAGGCCCTGTTGTAACATCAAAACCCACAGTTGTTACCACAACAACAGGCAAGCCAACGACAACAACTGTATTTGAGACAACAACAGAGGGAATTACATCAACTAGGCCACCAAAGGTTGAGACTACACTGCCAACAACTTCCTCAACAACACAGATTGTTGTTGACACAACAACAACTAGGTCACCATCAACTTCTACTGAAACACCTGTCTCAGGCACAGAAACCTCAACTTCCGCTGTGATTACATCTGGTCCAACTACTGCCACCACCACAACAAAAGCACCTACAACAACAGCTCAAGCTGAAACTACAACAGCGGAATCTGCCACAACATCTACTAATCCACCAAGGGTTGAAACTACTGGGCCAACAACAGCATCTACAACGATTATTGTGGAAGAAACGACCACAACAGGTAAACTATCAACATCAAGCGCAACTGCTGGGCCAAGCACACAAACTTCAGGCCCTGTTGTAACATCAAAACCCACAGTTGTTACCACAACAACAGGCAAGCCAACGACAACAACTGTATTTGAGACAACAACAGAGGGAATTACATCAACTAGGCCACCAAAGGTTGAGACTACACTGCCAACAACTTCCTCAACAACACAGATTGTTGTTGACACAACAACAACTAGGTCGCCATCAACTTCTGCTGAAACACCTGTCTTAAGCACAGAAACCTCAACTTCCGCTGTGATTACATCTGGTCCAACTACTGCCACCACCACAACAAAAGCACCTACAAACACAGCTCAAGCTGAAACTACAACAGAGGAATCTGCCACAACATCTACTAATCCACCAAGGGTTGAAACTACTGGGCCAACAACAGCATCTACAACGATTATTGTGGAAGAAACCACCACAACAGGTAAACTATCAACATCAAGCGCAACTGCTGGGCCAAGCACACAAACTTCAGGCCCTGTTGTAACATCAAAACCCACAGTTGTTACCACAACAACAGGCAAGCCAACGACAACAACTGTATTTGAGACAACAACAGAGGGAATTACATCAACTAGGCCACCAAAGGTTGAGACTACACTGCCAACAACTTCCTCAACAACACAGATTGTTGTAGACACAACAACAACTATGTCGCCACCAACTTCTACTGAAACACCTGTCTCAAGTACAGAAACCTCAACTTCTGCTGTGATTACATCTGGTCCAACTACTGCAACCACCACAACAAAAGCACCTACAACAACAGCTCACGCTGAAACTACAACAGAGGAATCTGCCACAACATCTACTAATCCACCAAGGGTTGAAACTACTGGGCCAACAACAGCATCTACAACGATTATTGTGGAAGAAACGACCACAACAGGTAAACTATCAACATCAAGCGCAACTGCTGGGCCAAGCACACAAACTTCAGGCCCTGTTGTAACATCAAAACCCACCGTTGTCACCACAACAACAGGCAAGCCAACGACAACAACTGTATTTGAGACAACAACAGAGGGAATTACATCAACTAGGCCACCAAAGGTTGAGACTACACTGCCAACAACTTCCTCAACAACTAGATCACCATCAACCTCCACAGAGATGACAACAGTTAAAACATCTCTTGAACCAGTGACAGCTACTTTACCTGTGATAACGCTGACAACAGAAGGGAGAGTAAGTCAAACTGCACAAGTTTCTACGACATTACATTCAACCTCCACTGAAACACCTGTCTCAAGCACAGAAACCTCAACTTCAGCTGTGATTACATCTGGTCCAACTACTGCAACCACCACAACAAAAGCACCTACAACAACAGCTCAAGCTGAAACTACAACAGAGGAATCTGCCAAAACATCTACTAATCCACCAAGGGTTGAAACTACTGGGCCAACAACAGCATCTACAACGATTATTGTGGAAGAAACGACCACAACAGGTAAACTATCAACATCAAGCGCAACTGCTGGGCCAAGCACACAAACTTCAGGCCCCGTTGTAACATCAAAACCCACAGTTGTTACCACAACAACAGGCAAGCCAACAACAACAACTGTATTTGAGACAACAACAGAGGGAATTACATCAACTAGGCCACCAAAGGTTGAGACTACACTGCCAACAACTTCCTCAACAACACAGATTGTTGTAGACACAACAACAACTAGGTCGCCATCAACTTCTACTGAAACACCTGTCTTAAGCACAGAAACCTCAACTTCCGCTGTGATTACATCTGGTCCAACTACTGCCACCACCACAACAAAAGCACCTACAAACACAGCTCAAGCTGAAACTACAACAGAGGAACCTGCCACAACATCTACTAATCCACCAAGGGTTGAAACTACTGGGCCAACAACAGCATCTACAACGATTATTGTGGAAGAAACCACCACAACAGGTAAACTATCTACATCAAGCGCAACTGCTGGGCCAAGTACACAAACTTCAGGCCCTGTTGTAACATCAAAACCCACAGTTGTTACTACAACAACAGTCAAGCCAATCACAACAACTGTATTTGAGACAACAACAGAGGGAATTACATCAACTAGGCCACCAAAGGTTGAGACTACACTACCAACAACTTCCTCAACAACACAGATTGTTGTAGACACAACAACAACTAGGTCGCCATCAACTTCTGCTGAAACACCTGTCTTAAGCACAGAAACCTCAACTTCCGCTGTGATTACATCTGGTCCAACTACTGCCACCACCACAACAAAAGCACCTACAAACACAGCTCAAGCTGAAACTACAACAGAGGAATCTGCCACAACATCTACTAATCCACCAAGGGTTGAAACTACTGGGCCAACAACAGCATCTACAACGATTATTGTGGAAGAAACCACCACAACAGGTAAACTATCAACATCAAGCGCAACGGCTGGGCCAAGCACACAAACTTCAGGCCCTGTTGTAACATCAAATCCCACAGTTGTTACCACAACAACAGGCAAGCCAACGACAACAACTGTATTTGAGACAACAACAGAGGGAATTACATCAACTAGGCCACCAAAGGTTGAGACTACACTGCCAACAACTTCCTCAACAACACAGATTGTTGTAGACACAACAACAACTATGTCGCCACCAACTTCTACTGAAACACCTGTCTCAAGTACAGAAACCTCAACTTCTGCTGTGATTACATCTGGTCCAACTACTGCAACCACCACAACAAAAGCACCTACAACAACAGCTCACGCTGAAACTACAACAGAGGAATCTGCCACAACATCTACTAATCCACCAAGGGTTGAAACTACTGGGCCAACAACAGCATCTACAACGATTATTGTGGAAGAAACGACCACAACAGGTAAACTATCAACATCAAGCGCAACTGCTGGGCCAAGCACACAAACTTCAGGCCCTGTTGTAACATCAAAACCCACCGTTGTCACCACAACAACAGGCAAGCCAACGACAACAACTGTATTTGAGACAACAACAGAGGGAATTACATCAACTAGGCCACCAAAGGTTGAGACTACACTGCCAACAACTTCCTCAACAACTAGATCACCATCAACCTCCACAGAGATGACAACAGTTAAAACATCTCTTGAACCAGTGACAGCTACTTTACCTGTGATAACGCTGACAACAGAAGGGAGAGTAAGTCAAACTGCACAAGTTTCTACGACATTACATTCAACCTCCACTGAAACACCTGTCTCAAGCACAGAAACCTCAACTTCAGCTGTGATTACATCTGGTCCAACTACTGCAACCACCACAACAAAAGCACCTACAACAACAGCTCAAGCTGAAACTACAACAGAGGAATCTGCCACAACATCTACTAATCCACCAAGGGTTGAAACTACTGGGCCAACAACAGCATCTACAACGATTATTGTGGAAGAAACCACCACAACAGGTAAACTATCAACATCAAGCGCAACTGCTGGGCCAAGCACACAAACTTCAGGCCCTGTTGTAACATCAAATCCCACAGTTGTTACCACAACAACAGGCAAGCCAACGACAACAACTGTATTTGAGACAACAACAGAGGGAATTACATCAACTAGGCCACCAAAGGTTGAGACTACACTGCCAACAACTTCCTCAACAACACAGATTGTTGTAGACACAACAACAACTAGGTCGCCATCAACTTCTACTGAAACACGTGTCTCAAGCACAGAAACCTCAACTTCAGCTGTGATTACATCTGGTCCAACTACTGCAACCACCACAACAAAAGCACCTACAACAACAGCTCACGCTGAAACTACAACAGAGGAATCTGGCACAACATCTACTAATCCACCAAGGGTTGAGACTACTGGGCCAACAACAGCATCTACAACGATTATTGTGGAAGAAACGACCACAACAGGTAAACTATCTACATCAAGCGCAACTGCTGGGCCAAGTACACAAACTTCAGGCCCTGTTGTAACATCAAAACCCACAGTTGTTACTACAACAACAGGCAAGCCAACGACAACAACTGTATTTGAGACTACAACAGAGGTAATTACATCAACTAGGCCACCAAAGGTTGAGACTACACTGCCAACAACTTCCTCAACAACACAGATTGTTGTAGACACAACAACAACTAGGTCGCCATCAACTTCTACTGAAACACGTGTCTCAAGCACAGAAACCTCAACTTCAGCTGTGATTACATCTGGTCCAACTACTGCAACCACCACAACAAAAGCACCTACAACAACAGCTCACGCTGAAACTACAACAGAGGAATCTGGCACAACATCTACTAATCCACCAAGGGTTGAGACTACTGGGCCAACAACAGCATCTACAACGATTATTGTGGAAGAAACGACCACAACAGGTAAACTATCAACATCAAGCGCAACTGCTGGGCCAAGCACACAAACTTCAGGCCCTGTTGTAACATCTAAACCCACAGTTGTTACCACAACAACAGGCAAGCCAACGACAACAACTGTATTTGAGACAACAACAGAGGGAATTACATCAACTAGGCCACCAAAGGTTGAGACTACACTGCCAACAACTTCCTCAACAACACAGATTGTTGTAGACACAACAACAACTAGATCACCATCAACTTCTACTGAAACACCGGTTCAAAGCACAGAAACCTCAACTTCAGTTGTGATTACATCTGGTCCAACTACTGCCACCACCACAACAAAAGCACCTACAACCACAGTTCAAGCTGACACTACAACAGAGAAATCTTCCACATCTACTAAACCACCAAGGGTTGAAACCACTGAGCCAACAACGGCATCTACAACAACAATTGTGGAAACAACAACGACAACATTTAATCCTGTGACGGGTGCAACAACAAAACCCTCCAGTGCGTCACATGGAGTTGTTACCTCAACACCTTCTATACAGACTACAACAGAATTTACCACAGTTAAAACATCCCTTGAGCCAGTCACAGCTACTTTACCTGTGATAACACTGACAACACCAAAGGTAACAGGGGAGTCTACAACCATTTTCAGCACAGCATATACAACATTGATTGGTCCCATTACAAAGACTCTCGCTAACATTACTGGCACAACACCACAAACAACAACAGAGACAATTAAAGAGACAACTACAACCTCGGAACCACTGACAACAACACCCACTACTGTAACCACAACAACTACTAAACCACCAAGAGTTGAGACAACTTTGGGGACAACAACAACAGGTTTCACAACAGTCTCAACAACTTTGGAGACATCTATTGCTCCACTGACTCAAACACTGCCACACATCACCGGAACATTACCTCCAACAACATCGGGACCTTGTTCCTGCATAGTAAATGGAACCAGTTATCTTCCAGGTAATTATAAAAAATATTTGAGAATATTTATATTAAAAATGTGAAATTATTTTAAATTATTTAATAATTGAAATAAGTTCGTGAAAACACATCAGGTGTATCATTTGTCTATTTGTTTTACCTTTATGAAGGGTCCAGTGTGTACAATGTGACTGATGGAATGGGATGGTGCTACATAGCTTACTGCAATGGAACATGTAATGTGGTAAAGGAGTCAAAACCTTGTGGCTCTACTCCATCTCCCACCACTATTTCATCCACCACTGTTGTAAGGACCACAGTAAGCCCAACAACAACTGTTTACACAACATATTCCTCCTCAATATCTGCTTCAACAACCACTCCTGCAACCACCACGTTTGAGCCAGATTGCAACACACTTGTGCCACCAAGAAAGGTGAGAAATAAAAAGGCTGAATGTATTAGACATTTCTATTGTCTCAGTTAAAATGATCAGATTATAGATTTAACATGAGTATAACATTAGTATATCATGTGGATATCAAATTTCATTTTTATTTTAATTTAAACATACTATTAAAATATATCTAATAATAATAATATTTCCCCCCTTAAATGTGACAACAGAACGGTGAATCTTGGCAGATGAATAGTTGCACAAATGCAACATGTGAAAATGGAAAGGTTGTGTATACATCAGTTCAGTGCAAACCAATTGTAAAACCAAACTGCGAAAATGGCAGAAATCCTGTGGAAATATTTGAGGAAAACGGATGCTGCTCCACATATGAATGCGAATGTAGGTTTTGAATAATTTACACAGCAATAGCTATATGAATAACTGCTTATACAATATCCATGATGTTCAATATCTTTCTTTATCACAGGCTCTTGTAATGGATGGGGAGGCTCTCACTATGTGACATTTGACGGGCAAGACTACGATATTCGGGAAAATTGTTCTTATGTTTTGGTCCAAGAAATCACACCTAACTACAACAACTTCAAGGTCGTCATAGACTACCATGACTGTGGCAGTGGCAGCTCATTTTGTCCACAATCCTTGACAATATATTACAAATCTTATGAGGTTGTCCTTACACAGACGTTAACTGCAAATGGAGTCCTCAATATGGTAATTACTTTACAGAGTTGTATTAATTCCTCCCTGTTGATTCACTACATAATGTAAACTTTTATGATGGTATTTTATCTTAATATGAAATCTGTTCAAGACTTCTTTGAAGGCCATACCTCTAATCAACAATACAATACTTCTGTTGGATTTACTTTGTATCTTTAAACTATGCACAGGTTATTGTTAACCAAAAGCGTGTCTACCCCGCTTTCAAAAATGGAGATTTCATCATCACAAGCACAGGCTTGGAGACTATGCTAGCAATCCCATTGATTGAGGCTCAGGTGACCTACACCGGATCCTCCTTTGGCATAGACCTGCCCTTCTCTCTTTTCAAAAACAATACCGAGGGACAGTGTGGTGAGTATATAGTTAAATAATTATCTTTGATGAAATGGAATGGACTGCAGTGGTATATGTGTATTTTAGACACCTACTGAATACAAACCAACAGCTTTGGCTTTATGTAGGCTACTCTGCATGACTCATGCTTAGAAGTCTGTATCTGTATTGCTTTCTAGGTACCTGTGATAACTCAAAAGAGAATGATTGCCGTTCACCTGATGGCCAAGTTACAGCTTGCTCTGTGACAGCTCACTCCTGGCTAGTCCCCGGTGAGACTTGCGAAATAACCCCAACCCCTATCCCAACATTACCACCTAAGACCACTGCTCCAGTTTGCAAGCCCTCCATCTGTGAGATCATAAACAGTGTGTAAGTACCAGCTTTGAATCAAAAAGCAGTTAAACGAGAAGGAGAAACTATTACAGTTTAAGGCTATTGATGAGGGAATAAGCTTTTGATTACAGAAACATGTTTTTCCTCAAACTATGGTATGTTTAGTTAACACCAGATTACATTGAATTTATTTAAATGTTATAATATAGACCTGTTGAATTTGTTTGTATGTTTCCATCATCTCTATTTCCATGTGCACGCAGAGATTTTATTCCAAAACTGTGACATTTTCACTGTGTCCATGGAGCTGAGACAACATGGTAATTGTTCAATGAGTGTATATCCTAGAGTCTCCATTCACACACAATGTCTTTGCTGTATTAGAATATTTGAGGCATGCCGGAAGGTGGTTCCTTCAGGGGCGTATGTGGAAGGCTGCAAATCTGATGTGTGTACCAAAACAACATCTGGCTGTGCCAGTCTACAGGGATATGCCTCTGCTTGTGCCCAAGCTGGAGTGTGTGTGGACTGGAGAGACTCTACCAATGGCGAGTGTGGTAAGGGCACATATATTTTCTAGCAGTTTCTAATTTGTTTATTCAAATCATGTAGACAGTATTAAGTCTAATTTATTTACTTAGTTGGCATGTGGACAATTTGAGCAATACTCTTATATCACATTGATATGGACAGTATTTCTTTAGAGGAAGTTGTGGTCTTGAATTACCGGTAAACAACCTGGAATGTGTTTTGTGCTTTGTTGTAGCATATAAATGCCCAGCAACAAAGGTGTACACGGCTTGCGGCCCATCTGTGGAGCCAACCTGCAACTCCAAGTAAAGAGACTTCTTTTTGAGTTTTCAGCTATTTTGCACCATTACACATGTACTCCAGTTTTGCTTTTGAAATACAGTGAATGTAACATATGCATTATTTTACCCCTCAGCTACAACATCAAGTACATGGACCTCATAAGCAGTAACAGTACTGACATGAAGGAGGGTTGCTCCTGTCCAGTAGGGACAACGCTGTTCAGCACTTACTCTGATGTCTGTGTCACCTCTTGTGGTAAGTCTTAAATATGAGTGTATACATTATAAAGAGGATTAACCTGAAAACAATTAATATTATGAGATTAACAACTTGCAATCTAATTCTAAGTACCTGTAACTCTAATCAATTTATGTATTCTTCCTAAAGAATGTACCGGCCCTGATGGCAACCCTAAAAAGGTAAGATGAGTTTTTTTTTTTCAAGACTGAACCAGAAACCTTTTCCAAGTAAATGTACTGAATAAAAACACTGGCTTGTAATAGTCACAGTAATTAAAGCACATTTTAATTGTTTGTAGGTAAACGAGACTTGGCAGACTGACTGCAAACAATGCACATGTGAGCCTGACACACTGAGCGTCCAATGTGAGCCAGTCTCATGTCCTCCGCCAATCACTGTCACTTGTGACCAGCCTGGGTATGAAATTGTCAACAAGACTGATGGCTGCTGCCAAAGCCAAACGTGTGGTGAGTGCTTACAACTTTAAGGCTATGGTGTCAAAAGCAAGTTCATTACTGGATGCCTGACAAAACAAAAAATGTGCCCAAAGAGAAACATATCTATGATAGTAGATAGCACTGTAAGCAGTCTATTGCCTTTGTTTCCACGTGCAGTGCCCAAAGCTGTCTGTGTACGCGACAACAAAGAGTACCAGGTAAGAATGAGGAGGCAGTTGTCTGTACAGCTTGACCATGAATACATTGATATAGTATGTGTGTGCCATCTGGTAACGTCGTTTTGATTGCGCTCTTCTGTCCACTCAATTCATAGCCTGGTGCAGCTGTTCCCACCAACAATTCCTGTGAGTCCTGTACCTGTGGCTCAACAGTGGACCCCAACACTCAGCTCCATGCCGTCAAATGTTATCCTCTTCTCTGCTTTGTAAACTGTCCGGAGGTTTGTACAACTATTAGACATTTAATGATGTAATAATGGCGTTTACAAACGGAAGTTCGGGAAGAGTGTGACGGAACTTCTTCAATCAGTCAGGTTACTTATTCGCAGTCTACTTGCCGAAGTTGCAGCATCGGCGTTACTCCGCTCGCAACCTACCACCTCCCCTTAAGCCTCCCGTCTTCCATAGTTAAAGAATAAAGGGGTGTATGGCGGAATCCTGCCCGACTCCTGCCTGCGCAGTCGACTCCGGCACGATTCCGCAAAGCACTTCAGGACCCTGGCCAGAGACTTCGCCAAACATGCACTTCTATTATGCTTTTATAATGTCTAATTCCAGAATGTGAACTAGTGAAATTAAGATTGTTAAGATTATTATTTTAGATAACAGTTATTCAGTGGCATTGTCAACTGTTATGTATAAGTTGCCTTTAGGGGGTGTCATTACCCATAAAAACCCGATAAAGCTCATGATGAGTGATGAGTAATGACCGGATATTACCTGTATTTTGAGATTCCTTTAAAGATGAGCTAAGTGAATATCATTTTCTTTTTTTTTTCAGACCCATGTATACCAGCCAGTTCCCGGAGAGTGTTGTGGCACATGCGTACCAAGCAGCTGTGTGGTTAAACTCCCAGATAACACTACACACAGCATCCCAGTATGAACCTTGACCTTTCATTCATATTGACACCTCAAAGAAACTACTGGACTGAATCCTTTTTATAAATGTAAACATATTATTTCCATTATAACAGGTTAACGAGACATGGTCGCCTACTTATGACAAATGTATAACCTACAAATGCGAAAATCATGATGGATCACTTGAGGCTGTGAAATCCACCAAGGTGTGCCCTTCGTTCAACCCAGACAACTGTGTCCCAGTAAGTATCTACCTCATAGTCCCCTCCTGTGACCAATAGAGGTATTGCAATTCTGCAAGAACTTAGCAGATGCAATTCTCATCTACTGTTAATGTCTCTAAAGTCACACCACAATGAACAACATGAAATATCATCATTTAGATTGTGAAATAAACATTGTGTTTCGTAACAGGGAACAGAGACAACAGATGCAGATGGCTGCTGCAAGACCTGTAAGTGCTGCCATTAGATGTTCAATGTATTCATTTGATGTATTAGTGTATACATTTTAACAGGCCAGTGATAAAAATGCATTGATATTTACATGAGATGGTACTATCAGGCCCCAATGACAAATTATAGAGTTTAACTTTTGTCACTTTGGACAAAGCATCAGCTAAATTAATGAATGTAAATAAATGTGATAAATGTAATATATGTTAATTACCAATACTGTTTACATGTGCTGTGATTGGAAAATATCTCTATCTTTATCAAGTAGCTTCTATATGAAACCCTCTTACCTTTTAATTTCCCACAGGTACCCTGCGCAGTACCTGTAATGTTCAGACGAACAGCACCAAACTGACCTACCTTGGCTGTACCACCTCAGAGAACGTAGAGCTCACCTCCTGTGCAGGCTCCTGTGGAACATCATCCATGTTAGTATCATAAGTCAGAACTCTCTAGAATCAGAAAAAAGTATTGTATGCGTGTGCTGATCAATCAACTTTATCAATAAGCGATGTGAAATTACTTCAATATTTTGTATGAAGTTACTGGTCACATTCTAAACCACATCCACCTTTATGTGTGTACGTTCATCTCTTCATAGATACTCGGCGCAGGCCAACGGACTGGTGCATTCTTGCTCTTGTTGTCAGGAGGAGACTACGCAGAAGAAAGTTGTGGAGCTGATCTGCCCTGATGGCAAAAGAGTTCTATACTCCTACATCTACATTGAGTCGTGTGCTTGCAATGCCACAGACTGTGGTGGAAAATCCACTTCCTCCTCAAAACTGCGTAGAAGGAGAAGATGAAATCCTTCTAGTGCATTACAAATGTGATGTGCAGCCGGTTTTAAAGGAAATGTTTTAAAGTGTTACTACGAGGTAGTATAAGTGTTTATTTTGTCTTATCTATTTTAGCCCCTGAAGCATCATGTTTCTATATGAAGTACCCTCTACGTTTGTCTCTTGCCTTTTCTTTATCAATAAACTTATTGCAACTCAAAAGCAATTTTGTGTGTGACACTTAATTCTAAGAGTAATATCTATCTAAATACTTCAGTCCTTAACTTGGCATTGATTAAAAAAAGAAAAGAAAACTGTTGACTGCAACTGATGCACAGAGACAACAGAGACATTATTGTGGTCAAACAAGAAATGTTTACAGACTGATATTTTGGGTATGGTAGTTGCGAATGGCTTGAATGTAACCTTACATTGGGGAAAAAGATCAATCTGTTGTGTGCATCCTACTAATTTAGACAGGCTTTGACAAAAGCAAAATTAACCTATACTCTCCCCTACATGCATTGTCATTGGTGCTATTTTTGTTAGGCCCTCAACAATAATTGGGACCCCTGGAATAGCTGAGTAGAAAAGGTTGCAAAAAAACATGTTTTGGTGAATTATCTTAGACTAGGGTGACTAGAGGCCCCGGTTTGGAGTTGTAATCATACTAGGATAAAAGAAAGAGAAATCCAGCTTTGAAAGGAAGCAAGTTTATTCGGGGAAAAAAGATAGTTAAACATATTTTTTATTTAATATACTTAGGCTATCAGCAACCCTGTATTAAATAGGCTACAGCTATTCTGTCCTTGTCCTTGAAGTGGCTTCACAGCTCGACAGATATAGCTTAACAGGTCTGAATACTGAAGAAAAGTCGGAACCAAAAATGTACAGTTCTTGGCAGTTCTTGGAAACACAATACAAATGTATCTTAGGAGACATTATTAGAAAATAAAGAGCAATTAACAAGTAGTTACTGTTAACTGAAATGGTAAATACAGCCCATTAAAACAAAGTATTATTGTGGTAAATACATTGCCTGAGACATTTCACTTTTAACTGCCTTAAGCTAACAAAATATTTTCTACTTACAAATGATGGTTTCCTGGGCATTCAGAAAGGATAGCAAAATGAAAGGAATCATCTGTAGCCAATTCAGAGCGATAAATAACCTGCCTCGATCATGGCTCCTTTAAAACTAAACGTGAAAACAAGATGGCTGAGCTATTTGCATGAACATCACACTCCCCGTCTGGTATTTAGTAAATACCAATATTCAGGTAACACACAATCAAACAAGTTAACTACAACAAAGAGTCTTGTTCATCTGAAGACATAAGAAGAATCACTTCCGAGATGGGCCCCAAGAAGATATTGATGCTTCCTTGTTTTGCAACCTTCAGCTCAACCTTCCTGACTTTCCCATCGCTACTGTGGAATGCTTTGGTGACAAGTCCGACAGGCCACTGATTTCTTTTGACCTGACTGTCCTTCATGAGAATGATGTCCCCTTTTTTTATGTTCGGCTTGCTCACTTGCCATTTGCAACGATTCCGCAAAGTGACCCAAGTATTCACGCCTCCATCATTCCCAAACTGTATTGGCGAGGTGTTGCACCTGCTTCCAGATTGGGCCAGTCATTCAGGTCTAGCATTCATTATAGCAGACAATTCAGCCATGAATGTTGGCAGTACGTCCTGAGTGAGTTGAGGTGATTGAAGGAGCATAGAATCTAAGAATCGCCTGGCCACCCCGATGAGCCTTTCCTAAGCCCTTCCCATACGGGAGGCATGTGGAGGGTTGAATTTCCATCAACACCCTTCATCTGTTAGGAAACTCCTCATGCTCGACTCCTCTGATATCATGTTTAATTCCTTGCAGACGCCCACGAAATTTGTCCCACAGTCGGAACGGATTTGCTTGGCTGGGCCTCTCAAAGCAAAAAAGTGTCGGATTGCATTGATGAGGCAGTAACACTTAAAGAAGCACTATGCTCAGATTGTAGTTTTGAAAATGCTTTACGGCAGACACACCCCTAAACATTGGACCGGCTAGATATAAACAACCAGTTGCAAGGCAATTGTTGCATTCATCATGGATCAATCGACAAATAAGAGACCCAAGAAGCGACTGTCGGAGGAACAGAAGAAGAAGAAAAGGGAGTTTGACAAAAAAAGGAACCAGACACGAGTGAACATTGGTATCTTGGAACAATTGTCAGGTATTGTACTCTATGAGCATTGGAAGAAGCACCTGTGTCTTGCCATCTAGTGACTGCTTGGAATCCTGTTGCACATCTTCCTACTGTTTTAGTAACGCCAGAACAAGTAAGGAGAGTACTTTAGCTAGGTGTGTAGTAGAAGAGCAACAGTGATAACAAACCCCATTGTCTTTAAGGAAGGCCTTTCTCTCATGCAAAGGCTTTGCTCTGAATCCTCAACATCATCTGAGTGGGTGGGGCTTGTTTTTGTGAATGAGACACTGCTTGTTTGCATCAGCTGGTAAGTCAGGGGAACAGCTGATAGATGGAGAATTAACTGTTGTTGTGACTCCAGTTTTATGAACAGTAACGGCAAACTGTTCAAACGTGCGTCTGTTTCTTAAACACAGGATTTAACCAGGCCTGTGCCAAGGCTGAAGATAAAGCTGGGGTCGTTTGTGCTTGTGCTTCTGTGCACATAATGTTGGTAAAGAATGAGAATGGCGGTAACGAAACATTATGATTTCTCTTGTACTGTAACCTTGGTGGATCCATTCATCCTGTAAAGGATGTGGTAACTTTTTGACAATTGGACTGACGCCATATAACAGAGCCCAGTCAAGTAGCCTTCTGATTGGTTTTGGCATTGGTTGGGTCCTGTGGGTTATCTATTGGCCCTGGGCCCCCGGTGTGCACCCTCCTCATACGCTCATGCACATGCCTTGTCCTGGAAGCACACAGCACGCTTTACTCTCTTTTAATCGCACTACATGTTAGGTGACATACATAAACAAAAACTACAAAACAGGCTAGGGTAAGAGTGGAGTGCAGGTAGATGCCTCATCAGGTGTCTATCTGCATGCCTCACTTATTTTAATGCACACATTGAGGAGGCATACATCTTACACAGGGTAAGTGTGGTGTGCATGGGGAAATCCTGACAGATATTCACCATGCATGCCCACTTCTTTTAATGCTACACTCTAGATAGACCCCTCAACCTAGCCATTCACATACTGTACATATTTAGGTCAAGAGTGGCGTGTTGGGTGAAGGTCTGGGGGCGAGGTGTGGTTGGTCGTGGTAGTGGGGGATGTGTGCATATGCTGGGGGCCTGGGGCGATGGGTGGCACGCAGGTCCTCCCCTCTGTCAGCTCGTCGCAGTATAACTGCGGGGGCTGGGTGGAACTGTGGCCATTAATGGGTGCCCAGGTTGGCAGTCAGTCAGGCAATCAACCAGGCAATCAGTTATTCCTATTATTATACTTATCATAAATAGAATAATTACAACTCCTCTCCTCTGAAACCCTCCCTCTCTATGTTCCAGCTTCTCTCCTCCTGGCCCAACAGCAAGCCAGCCTTATACATATGCGCACACACACACACACACACATACATCCTCACAGGATGCTGAGGTGACGTCAGAGAGGACTCAGTGTCCCCAATATATTGTTCAGTGTCCATCACAGCAGGAACCTCACAGACACCTGGGACTGCTGAGAAAATGGCAAATGTGCATTTATCAATGTGTCCAAATAGTTTTTGACACTATAGCACTGTCCAGCTATCAAAAATCCTTTTGATTCAAGGAGATACAAATAACTTTTAAAAAACACTGGAGTTGCAAGGGAGGTGGATAAAACCTGTTAGGCATACATTTTCTCATCCTTAAAGGGACTCTAAGCGATGTTACGCGGTTTCTAAGCTAAAACATGTTTTATAACATACAGCAAACATCACCTCACCATCCGCTAGCTGCCTGTGCCCTGAGTACACTGTAAAAAATGTGATCTCTGTGCACAGGCCAGTCTCCAAAAACGGCAACAAAAACCTGGTTCAACCTGGACCATAAAAACATAATAAACTGTTCCATCCAATCACCGATGAGATTCGGGTTTAGGAGAGTTTCAACTGCACGGGAGGGAGCGGGAAGGAGTAGCCATCAAAAGTGACGTTACCCAACATCGCTTAGAGCGCCTTTAAGGAACTCATAAACGTCCCAACATGTCCTTTGGTGTCCATCACAGGAACTTCACTTACGCGTTCATCCTGCAAACAGAAATGGCCCTGTGCCATTACTGTGCGTAACACTATCAAAACATCCAAAGATTCAAGGAGAAGTTCAATGTGAAACACCACTTACTGGAGTTGTGATGGAAGAATACTCAGTCGTGGACAAAACCTGTAGAGCCTCCAGTTTCTCATCCTTAGGAAGCTCTGAAACCTCCTTGGTGGCTTTCTCAGTGTCCTCCTTATGATGAGAGTCAGTGGGCCTCTGGTGATCCCCGTCTTTGTCAGGGACATGACCCGGGCATGTCATTTCGCCGCTACAAAATGCTATTTTTATACCTCTTCTACAGTTCCAAACAACATTACACTTACGTGGTAGTGAGTAGTGGGTCCCTAAAGCCAAACCGAAGTATCCCGAGGTCTTTATGTGGTCGGATATAGAGTCCAGAATGAATTTCATCAAGCCAGTACCTTTCCGGAAATGTTGCTGCTGCTGCTGCAGCTGCCATCTTTAGGGGAAAGTCCGTAGGAGTCGATTGCCGAGTGTGGAGTAACCTGCCTGGGTCACTTCCAGGCTAACGAGTTTTGACTAAAAACGGTAAAATCGAACTTTCTCAAAACACATCCGAATGACATGATTTTGATGTCAACTTAACGTATCTACTCCCAATCATCCGTAAATTGATCTAAAGTGCATTTTACTCCGGATAATTCCTTTAAGCTCTTTTACAGCATTGCCCTGATATTATTGACTACAACTACTCACCATAGTATTGAAGGAAACAAGTAAGCCTAATCATTTACTGTACTACTAAAGAAAAAAATTAAACACATTAAAAGGCAGATTCTTACCACTGTGGCAGAGGAGCATTTGGCATTGAGCTGAAGTTTCATGGTCTCTACTTTTCTTTCTGCCTCTTCTTCATTACTCTCAATAGCATCAATGAAACCACAGCCATGACATCGTTAGGGACCGGTGTGGTGTGCGAGGAGGACACATCAGTAGAGAGGACAAACACATAGAATTTCTTATCTTCATCTTCCTCATCCACAGTTGATGCAAGGAACTCAGAAACTCCTTTAGTCGCACAGACATTGTTTTCATTCTCTTTAATCTTTGGTTCTTGGATACATGTAGGTGTGTTGCTCTCGGTTTGAGGCGTCATATCTTTGGTTACACCTTGGGGCATTTCTTTCTCAGGTGGTTTACGGGTTTCCATACTCTCAGCTTTATCAGTGGACTCCTGAGCCTCTGTCTTAGCGACAGCACGTGCCTTTTTCCCTCTGTCTTCTCTTCTTCCCTACAGCGTTATTAGACTGCAGAAAAAAGCAAACTGATTTCAGTGATCCAAGCGATTCATTCACAAAAAAGATAAGACTAACACTTTTTCACAATTTCATTGAGTCTTAATATATTCTGTACGTTCTTTTAATGTCAGATCGAATACAGCAAAGCCAAACTATATCACACAGCTAAGGGAAAGGCTACAGCATATCTGACACTGAGGAAATTACTTGAAACTACAGTATATTGTACTTGGAAAAGACTACCATGTTCAGTTGCTGATCCATCGCACGTCTCATAGATCTGAATTCCTGAATGCCCACTAAACATGAATTTATGTCAACCTAAAAAACATTCAAAGACACAAATACGGTGTGTTAGTTATGTCTCAAAGCATGGTGATTTTAGATTCATTTGCACACATTTTCAGAGCTGGATTCAGTTGGAGAATATTTGATATTTATAGGATACATGCATCCCACATATTATGCACATATGTACAGTACATATTATATGTCTAATTCAAGCTGCACAGAACTTATATACAGAGAAAACAGGCTCATATGATTACTGACCAGCTCCTGCTTGTGAAGGAGTGCCTCGGTAGGGGTAGATGTCAGGATTTTTGTTCTTTGAAGGAGGCATTTCTCCACAACTTTGTTATAATACTCATGGTCAGCAGCCACATTAGTCCCGGTGAAGAATGGAAAATGAATGAATACTGGTTATCACCTTTACCTGTAGACAGAGGAGGAGGGGATGGGGTATGTTAAAGGTACATATGTAAAATGTGAATGTATTACTATAGGACACACTACTACAGGAAATTAAATAGTTTATATTTCATTTAAAATATAATATTTTAGGTCATTATGCAATGTGAAAGGTGTTGAGAGCATTCCCGCTAGTAGTCCGGTGGACAGCCCATAGAGCCCCATTGTGGACCTGGAAATGTTGAGTACACCAAAGTTTTATGATGGAAATATATAGTATGGGTTCCCAGCATGCAGAAACTGCCGGATGCTAATTTGCATATGTTGGGCAATTTGTGTAATTGAGCTAATTAGCATAAATTAGCATAATAGCCTATATTGATCATATTATAAGAGCTGCTTGGCCAAAATGGACAATGTTAGTATGTTTTTAGGGGTTACTGGAGATGCTGAGTCCATATCTGACATTTTCAAGATTCAAAATCACTATTTAAACTTGGTTTGGTCACATTTTACTCTCATTAAGCTGATTTTGCTGAGTTTTTTGGTACAGATTTTTGGAGGATAGGGCTGTAGCGATATACAGTAGGGCTGTAACGATACACCAACCTAACAATTCGATTTGTATCACGATTTTTGACCCATGGTTTGATACAAACCTCGATTTTTCTTTTTTTGGAGGGGGGGGGCTAGACATTTCAATAGCCTACCTTAGAGTACCAGAGGATTACAATGTAATATATCTGTATTATTTTATATCCTGATATAAAAAGAGAGAATACTGAATGTCTGATATTTATGACAGCACACTTTATGCAGATTAGCCTATAGCTTAGGCCTACTATTTCTATTACAACTCTTACCACATTCAGCTGTCTGGTTGAAGCCTGGAAATATTGTAAACAAAGTAGCATAGTTGGCTAGCTTATCCTAGTCTACTGATTTGACTGTTCAGTTTCCTCATATGTGTTTAAGGTAATACTGTTCTCCTTGGGACAAGCCTTTTGGGAAACATTGGTATTGAGATGATCATTCAGTTCTCCCAGAATCCCCAGCACGAAACATCGTGGGAATCTCAAGCACAGTCCAGCACGCTGGCGTTGCACAGCTCCCCCAACAAGCCATTGCCATCCTCGGCGCGGGCATTCCCACATTCAGTCCAGCAATTAGTCTCTGGCACTGCCACACAGCAGGTGGGGTGCACACACCGCAAGAGCCCTACTCACCCTGGGAAACCACAACCACCAGCGGCCCAATGCGGGGCGTGCTAGCAGTCACCTGGTCTGTCGCCTCTCGTCCCCAGCTCCCTTCAGAGAACGCCCTCAGGTCGCACTTTCGCAGTTTGCACCACCGCAACGTTCCCCCAACACCTGGCGGGGCCTAGCCTCCACTGCCACAGACTCCCCGGCGCTGAGCACCGTAACTGGCACTGCACCTCCGATGCTCCACTCCGTCGTCTCGCCAGTTGGGGCAGCAGACTCCAGTTCCATCGCAGTCGGACCACGCTGCGCACAGCTACAGCTACCGACGTTGGCGTCCCTCCTCTGCTGCCTTGTCGCAGAGCTGTCCTCCGCTGTTTCGGCCACTCCACACCGCCACGATCGCGCCAAGGCCTAGACCTCTCTGGCTCATGCCATCGGATTTCACACAACAAACTTTTTTCCCCCTTATTTTTCTAAAGAGCACCGGCGAACAGGCCGACTCGAACAGGCTCCGCCAACCGTCCATCCTCAAGGCACCACCTCATTGCCGCTCCACCTCTGCTCTGCTCTGCAGCCAGGGCCACCGCCAACTCCAGCCTAAAGCTGTCCGGCGGGGGCAGGGGCTCAAGGTCTTCTCTCGGTGAAGTCAGCGCCCAGGCCAGCGTCACTACCTTATTTTCCAAGGCCGCTTCCTCAGACCGCTCTCCCAGTCGCGTGAAGTCCTTCTCCGCCGTGGCCACTGCATCAAAACCCTCTTCAGGCAAGCATTTCTCCCGTAGCTAGGTCCAGGCGACGGCTGGTCTCCTCCTGCGGCTTCTACTGAAGGCCTCTGTAAGCTTTTTAGTACCCCTTACAAGGGTTCTCTTCGGATCCTTTTGCTTGGGCCTCCACCTAGCGGTGAGCATGGACGGATTATGAACTTTCGGGCCCCTGGGCCCAGATGTATTAAGGGTCCCCCATTAATTGTCGCATATGTGGAAGGGGGGTTTGGAGGTCCTTCCTCAGAAATGTTTTAATTTGTTTGATGTGATTTCCTGTATTCTGGTGCATTTTGGGGATGGCCAATACTAAATTCAATCAGATTCATAGCCTACATCCTGATGTGTTGATATTGAGGCAATGATTTCATGCAAAGGCTTGGGCTTCAGGGCTCCCTGACCCCTTGGGCCCCTGGGCCGGGCCCAGTAGGCCCGTGCAGTAATTCATCCCTGGCGGTGAGGTCTCCCACTCCCGGCTCCTCCAGCACTGAAGACACTGTCTCCTACAGAACGCAACTTGCTCCTCAATGGAAAACGTGCCCATCTACAGGTGCTGCTTTGGAAAGCAGCAGACCATCCTGATCCACCGGCTGTGGATATAACCGCGTTTGGAGGGAGTTAGAAGACAGGTATGAAGAAAGGAGAGGAACTTGCCCACCCTCGATTCAAGTCCTGTTGCTCCTCCTGATTTGTTAGATGTTATCAGCTGTAACTGCAAAGCTGGGTTAAAACAGTGTATACATGTATCTGGAAAGTGCAGCTGTGCAGCTGCAGGCCTAGCCTGTACTAATTATTGTTTCTGCAAAGGCAGCAATGTTACATGTGGCAATATATTTACACAGCAAAAACAGCAGAAGGACAGGGATGAAGAGTCTGGAGAAGATGGCGACAGGACGGATGAGGACAGTGAGGAGTAGTAGAGGCTAATTCTTCCCTTTGTTACTCAATTGTGAGTCACAGCAGAGGGCCAGTGAATAGCTATTTCCAAAATGATTGTGGAATTCAGAAATAACTTGAGGATCCAAATTATTCCTAAACACTGAACATTTTTATCCTCCAAAAATCGCCCCCAAAAACTCAAAAGCAAAATCAACTTAATGAGAGTAAAAACGTGACCAAGTTTAAATAGTGATTTTGAATCTTGAAAATGTCAGATATGGACTCAGCATCTCCAGTAACCCCTAAAAACATACTAACATGGTCCATTTTGGCCAAGCAGCTCTTATAATATGATCAATATAGGTGATTATGCTAATTTATGCTAATTAGTTCAATTACACAAATTGCCCAACATATGCAAATTAGCATCCGGCAGTTTCTGCATGCTGGGAACCCATACTATATATTTCCATCATAAAACTTTGGTGTACTCAACATTTCCGGGTCCACTGGACTATAGTGGTGCAGGAAGCCAGTCATTTCCATACAGGTTATTTAATTAAAGTTCATAAAGACAATTTAAGAGGATTTTGGTATCTCAGATGTAGACCAAAAAGGGTATTTCATTTTTTGAATGAACAGGATTAGTTCTATTTTTTCACTTCACAATAGGCATTTTCAGTTTTACTCTTCACCTGTTGCACTCTGCCATCAATCATGTGGGTCCATGCAGGAAGATGGCCATCAGGCGGCTCATCTGAAAACGCATAAGATTCCACATGTATCAGTCTTGAAAAGAGTAATATATCAAGCACAATTTTTACAGGTAAACCTATACACATACCTTTACCTACAGGTTTCTCCATTGTATGAGAGCTTACACTGGAAGAGGCAAAATAGGATTTTCTTTGTAATTAAATATTAAACTAATGCGAATTATTTATGAAAGTGCAAGAAAAGGGTCCTGATAAGACTGACTATTTTACGGTTTGTGAAGGGTGCAGTCCCGTCCTTTATTTGGCTAACGCAGGTAGGCCTACTAATCACCTTTACTTTCTTTGGTTGTAGGATAGTCCGTGATTCACACTAGTTTTGGCTATCACCGCAATTAGGCTACTAAATGCAAGGCTTACCCAAGTTCTAGGCTATTCTGTCGCCACATTTATAATATTGCTATAAAACCTTCAGTCAATACGTTTGCCTGCATCAAATCGCGCATTTGCATTCAGTGTGCTACCATCGGCTTAACGTGAGTTCTAAGCGTCTTTTATATGCTTATATCTGATTTCACTCGACTGTGAATGCATGTATATATGTTGTAAGACATGTAAAATAAATGAATGACACTGGCACTACGCACAAATTAATGTAGCCTAAACTTACACCGCACTTTTCTAATAACTTAAGTTCTCTCGCGTCACTGATAGTAGCTAGAATGCATAAAAAAACACCGGGAAAAACAGTGTTCAGTCCACCAAGTCATAAGCTATCGGCGCTGCGCAGCACCAGTTGTTAGTGATGGGGACGAGACCGCCTATGCCGAGTCCGAGTCAAGACCGAGTCTTTGAAGGGTCGAGACCGAGTCGAGACCGAGTCTGTTGGTTTTCAAATACAGTCGAGTCCGAGTCAAGACCGAGTCTTTGAAGAAGCAAGTCCGAGTCGAGACCGAGTCCTTTAGGAGTCGAGACCGATTCGAGACCAAGACCATAAAAAAATTTCAGTTTTAATATTCATAATTTAATATCACCCCAGTTAATAATCAACAGTTAGGCCTACAGACTAAGCTAGATTGGGAATTGTTTAGAGGAGCAGTCTTAACGTCTTAACATGGACTATGCTGACCTACAGACACTCACCGGCAGCAGAGCCATAGAGATAAATAAACGGCTCTGAAGGCAGTATCTTTGCATTGCACCATGGGATGTCATTTTCAAATAATGCCGGTCAACATTGCATTTTATTATTATTGTTGTTATGTGTTGTCTGTTTTTTATATGAACATAAAAAATGCGTTGGTCTCGAGGACTCGGTCTGAAATTACGAGTCCTTCTCCTCCCACTGTGGTCCGAGACCGAGTCAAGACCGAGTCTTTGAAGGAACGAGTCCGAGACGAGACCGAGAAAGCAGAAATTGGTCTCGAGACCGGACTCGAGTCCGAGACCGGACTCGAGTACTACATCACTACCAGTTGTGATATTTATCTTACGGAGTGTAATCGTAGGTAATGTCATGTATGAAAACTAGTATTGTTAGGCAATACTATAAGTGCAAGTCCAGGGCAGCTGAGGTGTGGCGATGACATCATCGATACGCAAGCAGGATGTGCGGTTTCGCTGTCTAAACAAATTCAAACACGCTACGGTTTCAGATTTTTCCACTCTGGGACCAGGTTTCAGAAAAGTGCGGTTTCGGGCAGTGCGTTTACAGGATTCGTTTGGACGCTCGGCCAAGACGAAGCAAAACCTCTGCGTTTAACCTAAAAAGCGTCTCCGTGTGGACAGGCCCTGAGACACCAAAGAGTCATTTGTCATCTAGAACTCCACTGTGTTCTTCTGGTGATGTCATAAAGCCAGCCACTCTGAAGTCAGGGGTAGCTATGGCTTCAGCAATGTTCATTTTCTTTATAATGATCTTGGGATTAAATTAAGTTAAGCCAGTTTATTTCTATATTAATGCCAGTGTCAATTTATAGCACTTTTATACACATTGGCAGTTGACCAAACAGTTGTTTGTTAGACAAACAAAATCAACAAACAAAACAAGAACGCATCATACTTAATACAAAGGTAACAGCTCTAGCTGTTGGCTGCAGCAACTCATTTTTGTTCGTACCGACAGTACTCAGTGACCTTGAGAAACAGAGATCTATGTGAAAAATTGCAGGAATTCTCCTTTAATGTGTCATTAAAAACACTGTATTTTAGTTACCTTGACTGTAAAAAATTATAAATGTGTGAAAATGACCTAATCTCAACTACTTCATGTTTTCCACCAGGATGAATGAGTTTATAAATGTTAAGGTGGTAGAGAGGATGTTTGAGAATGAACTGAAGAAAACAAATAACAAAAGATGCGCTGAGTGGATGAGAATTGTACATCCTGAGAAGTGTCAGTGAGCATAACAAGGGTGATTCTACATTGATAACTGCCACCACTGTATCTGGGAATGGTCCTGGTAAAAGACACCTAGACCACCAGATGCCCCACTGACTTTCATCATAAGGAGGAGAGGAGACTGAGCAAGCCACCGAAGAGGTTTCAGAGCTTCCTAAGGATGAGAAACTGAAGGCCCAACAGGTTTTGTCCACAACTGAATTTTCTTCTATCACAACTCCAGTAAGTGGTGTTTCTTATTAAGTTCTTTGTATCTCTCTGAATCCTTTAATGTTTTGATAGTACCCTAGTTTTCCACTAGAGGCTGCTATAGAGGTTGTCTTACACTGTATAATGATACAGTGCCATTTCTGTTTGCAGACCCAGGATGACACCAAAGGACATGTTGGAGACACTAATTCCTCATTGGCACCAACTCAGCAGGAAGAAGGCTACTCTGAGGCTTTAGAGACGGGCTCTGATCAGGAGGTCAGTGAGGAACTGAGGAGGTGTCTGAGCTAAACTGGAGGCCCAACCAGTTTTACAAGCTGAGGTATCCTTCTCCCTTGCAACTGTAAGAGTCTTTTTGTCAAAGTTATTTTTAACTACGCTAAACCCCCACTAGCTAGCGAGCTAGCCATCAAGAAACCAAGCTAAACACATACAGGGCTCACAATAAAACGGTCGAGCAAACACATTGTTCAAGAGACTATCAAACCACATTACAAAAACGAAGTTCACCCAAGGGTAGGCTACTTACAATTTAAACAGCAACAAAGCCCGAGGTCCGGGACCAGAAAGTTGCATATTGCATAGGGCATAGGGCTTGTTGCATAGGGCTTCTTTAAAGGTGCTCTAAGCGATGCTGGGTAACGTCACTTCTGTTGGCGTTCAAACAAAACAGAAAGCTAGCTCGCTATTTCCTCCCCCTCCCTCCCTTGCAATTGAAACTTTCCTAAACGTGCATCTCATCGGTGATTTGCTGGAACAGTTTGTTATGTTTTTATGGGCAAGGTTTGCCCAAGTTGTTTTGTGTTTTTGTTTTTTGGAGCCTGGGTTGTCCACAGAGATCGTGTTTTTTTTTACAGTCTATTCAGGACACAGGCAGCTAGCGGATGGTGAAACGGTTTAGCCTAAAAAATGTATGACATCGCTTAGAGCACCTTTAAGGAAGACAAACTTAAGGTTTTGTCCAAGACTTGGTTATCCTCCTCTCTTGCATCTCCAGTAAGTGACTTTTTGTAAAAGTTATTTTCATTTGCAACATCAACAGGATGTTTGGTAGTTAGGCAGTGCTATAGTCACACACATTGATGTAGATGAAGTTCCTTCTCAGTGTAGATGAAGTTCCTGCTGTGATGTACACTGAACAACATATTGGGAACACTCTGACGTCACCTCAGCAGGAGGTAGGCTTCTCAGCAGCTGAAGAGTTTTACCAGTGTTTTATTGAATTAGTCCTGACATTTCGTATTGTGGTGTGGTACAGTGGTCTTCCAATGATCAGCAAGCGTAAGCTAACAAAGCTGGTTAATGTAGCGTCTAAGGTGGTTGGGGTACAGCTACCACAGCTCCAACATATATAAAAAAACTTTGTAGACGACACTACGGCGATTGTCTCATCAGCAACAACGATAAGACGGCCTACAGGGAGGAGGTCCAGCACCTAACATCGTGGTGCACTGACAACAACCTGGCTCTCAACCCCAAGAAGACCAAAGAGCTTATTGTGGAATGTGTGCAGTGTCACTTGTGAGATTGTTTGGATGTGAGATGTAAGACATCATTAAAGGCACCCGTAACAGTTTTTTTTTTTACCTTAAACGTTTCCAAAATAATTTTGATGGCACATAACCTCATAACATAACATGACTTCTGCCATTGTCTGAGCGGCCCTCTATAGGTGATTACCGACCTAGCAACTTTCTGTGTTCGGGTAGGAACAAAGGAGTAACTCTTGTTTGTGCTGCTTTAAAAGACTACATCTAGTGGCATTTTGACCTCTCCAATAACAGATACTTCATCTGGGTAGGCAGTCATATAGAAGGTTGCCATATAGGAGAGATCAAAACTCACTAATTAAATATTTTTTACATTTATACAATGTTACTTTACAGGTGTTACATTACAAAGCCCTCACTTCAGTGTGTAAAAACATTTTATTGAAAAAACTGCAAAATGTTTTACCACAAACATTACTGGACACACATGGCATTATGTGAAAGGAACTCATGCAATGTGGGTGAGTCTGCAACATGCTCCTACCACAACTACATTGCACACTAAGGTTCACCGCAATGGATTCTTTGACCCGCTGACAAAATATGCATTTGACTCTTGCTTCTTGTACCTGCTTTTTGACAGCCAGACACTCTCATGAACACATCTCAAGACAGCAAAGAAAGACAGCTCTTTCACGGTGTAATGAAGCTTCAAACATGAAGGAGTTCTGCATTAAGCTTTTACAGTTGATTTTATATGCATACGCTGTTTAGGTCAAACAAGCAGAAATAGTCTTCTGTACTTTGAGTCTCTAGTCTGGTTTTGTGCAGAGAAAAGAAAAACTTCCCACTTTGACACAGACGTGTACAAATCCTGAACTGGCATTCTCTATATTGGGTTGTATGGAAATGAAGAAGCTAGCTGATGGGTTTTACAATGATGTCACTTGTCCTTGTTTAATCTATTTGTAAAATCATTCCTGTGGATCATTCTAATGATTTCTGAGATGAGAACAGTCAGCTAGTCAGAGTGAAATCTAGAAAACAAGCTGTGTTTTCATTACTTCCAACTGATAAGCTGTATAATCTCCATTAGTCCCATACTGCTTTTTCAAATGAGCTGAGACCTGACCTTACTGTTCACTCATGATATTAGCAGCACTTTCTAAAGACTGCGGTAATATAGAGTCAAACTTGGCTAGTAATTCAAATGTGTGAGTGAAGCTAAATCAATCTATGTCACTTCGATGGGCAAAGTACGCCAGTCCAAACCATGTGATTGGGGAGTTTGTACCTGATTGCATACCGCTCTAGCAAAGACAGCTATGTGATTATGACCAAGAGCACAAGACCTAACAGACAGCTCATTTGGTAAAGCTTCTGTACGATTGGAAGTTGGCATTCTCTGTGATACGACAGATGATTAAGGAATTGACAGTAGTAGGGGGCTTTTATGTCATGAGTCCACAGGTAATTAATTTTTGTCATGAATCCAATTCAGAGAATAAAACCAATGGACTGGATGTTTGAAAAAAAAAAACAAAGACTGAGTAATGTCAAATCAACCAACTCCATCAGCTTTAAGTATGGTCTTTCGTGTAACCAGAGTTGTGCAGTTGAACTCACACACAAACACATACAAATAAAACAAACAAACAAACAGAATGACATACACATATCAGTGGAGCTGTCCATGAACAATCACGTGATGTAAAATAAATAGCATTATCTACAGTGGCCCGGGAGGGCAGCAACAACCCAGATCAGGTTCTATATACAGAGGCAGACATCAACAGAAAATACAGGGGGAGATATATCCATACAGACTTAGCCCTTCTTTATCGTAATACAACACAACAAAAATAAGGTAAGTGTGTGTGTGTGTGCATATGTGTGGCAGTGTGTGTGTGTGTATGAGAGAGAGTGAGACAGAGAGAGAGACAGAGATAGACAGAGTGTGTTTGTGTCTTCCAGCATTAAGTAACAAGCAATAGCCATAGACGTAAGACTTCTCCACCCTCACCCAGTCCAGCCGTATACTCTCTTAATCATGTTTATAACAACTGCTTACTCACTGGTGCATTCTAGTAGTTAGAGAATAGCTTTCGACTGATGGGACTGGAACCGTATTCTAAATAGTTCTAATACATTTCATCAATGTTCTAATACATTTCATCAATCGATTTTATATTTTTTAGGTGACTGTGAGAGATGTTGTCAACTGATTCTTCAGACTGGTTTTAGTACTAAACAAACACTGCATGTTGTATGCTTCAATCATCTCAAGGAATGCTGGAGTTACCAATGGAGAAATCAGTATCTAAACAGAAATCATTATCTCAACAGTTAAGCCTCAAGACGCAAGGCTGCATCTTCTCTAGAGAAGAGTTTTGAAATTGTGAAGCAGAGTTCTGTAAAACTCTTTGAAGAAAATGCTATTGTATGGTGTTCTTCATAAACACATGGGAAATAAAACAATCCAACGTTAAGTCTTGGCCATGAGGTTCAAAGCTTAAAACCAGTTGTTACTTGTGCACACACCAATCCATCACACCTAGTACAGCCAGTTTCTCAGAGTGTGATCACGTAAGGACATCTTGAATGGACAAAAATGTTACATACCTCGTTTTAAATAAAGAACACACCGTCAAAAGGGAAAAAAACATATATTACGAAGTGCAAAGAAAAGACCTCTAATTACTAAGGCCCATGACCCACTTACAAAGCTTATTAATCAAATCTAAAGAGCCATCTTATCCACCGTTCTCAATACTAGCAATCACAGCATGTGCATTGGACAAAATTCAAAATTACATCAGTTGTAGAGTTCTGTTTGTGAGGCGAGCACCCTTTAACGAAAAGACAAGCTGATAGAGAGATGACAAAGGGAAGATATTTGATCTAAAATTTTACAACTGTTCATCGCTGTTTTTTGTTTCTTATCTTCTTATTAACTCTTTAATGTCTTTAAATTGGCTGATCTTAAAATCGGAGACCTTCAGGAGAACTTCGACTCCTCCCAGATCTCCTTCACCAGGTCGCCATCATTATCATCATCATCATCACCACCATTACCATCATCATATTACTCCATCTTGAGTTTTTAGTGATGCAACAAAGCACATTGGAGTCTGCTAAATGACAGAGTTCAGGAAATAAAATATGTCTTGCTCTTGAAGATGGCAACACTGCTGTCAAGTGCCCTCTATTAGTCTGTGCAGAATCCAAGGAGATCAGGCTGTCTGGCCAAAGCATCAACTCGGTGTAGAAAAATAGTGAAGACTGACCGAGAGAGACTGTGAGAGTTTCTTGAGTGTTTCTGAGGGGAACCTTGAGGTGATGGGTTCAATGCGTTTTCACTGTGTAGAGAAAAACCCTATGGGCATGTCTATCTAAGACGGTGGTTATGGCTGAGCGTAACTGCTTGATGAGTGAGACACAATCATTGTTACATCATGCTAGAGAGTAGAGGCTTGGGGTCTGGGAGGTCACCTGGAATGCTCTACATTGCTAGAAGCTGGCATGAGGTTAGATTTGAGGTTTGTCCTTCGATTGCAGGCTGAGGACCAGAAACAGCCTTCTCAAGAGGAGACTCCATCCGGCCACCCTCCATAGGCAACTTCCATTTCCCTAAAACAGCCTGGTTGCTTGTCCCATAGGGGCATGCATAGAGTGAGAGGCACGGAACCTGGCAACCGACTGCCATCGCACTGAGGGCTTCTGGGAACTATAGTTCCACGAACAAGGCAACCTCTGTTGTGTCATTTTTGAAGTCAATTGAATGTCGTCCTCTGTCAAAGCATCTCCTACTAAAGGGGTATGCAGTCTGTCTGTCTGTCTGTCCACCTGGCTCCACTGCTGGAACACAGAGTGGACAGGGCACTGGAAGTCCCGGCCCTTATTGGAACTGAGGATTAAGAGGGGTATAGCACACAAGATGTGGAGTCGATGGCATGGAGGGGGCAGAACGTGTGGACCTCTCACTGGCTGGGGTACGAGTGGTAGGGGGTAGGCGGGTGTTTGCCGTGGCTGAGAGGCAAAGTGGAGTGTCGCTCTGGCGGCAGGCGTGTCGAGTACAGATCCGAGTCCTCCCCTCCTGAGTGGCCTCCGCCGTATGGGTCACCTGAGAACACACAGCATGTTGAGGGTCAGCAGAGAGCATGTAAAACCTGCACTCTTAAAATGAATGTATTAGAAACAACACAAACTGTGTTAGATACAGTATGTTAGAAAACACAAGCTGTGTTATTTTCAACACATTCTTTTGAAGAATCACTCACCAGTATACTTTATTCACTTTTAGTGTTAGTGACATAACAGGTACAATGCCTATTTATCTAATCAAGATATGAAATATGTATTGGGTCTGGCTTTAGTAAGACTTAATTGATGAGATAAATGAAATCGCAAACTCAGTATTTCCTGGTAGTATCTGTTGTTGCTAGGATTATGTACTCATAAATCTATCATCAACATGCATTTTTAATAATACAGGAGTCCCCATAACCATATGTATATGTGTTTACATTCTGTCTGAACATTAACCATGCTCTCTATGTTTCTTGATCAGGTGTTAGTGTGGGGGCTGATCAGGTGTAAGTGCGGGGGCTGATTGATCAGGTGTATGTGCGGGGGCTGATCAGGTTGAAGTGCGGGGGCTGATTGATCAGGTGTAAGTGCGGGGGCTGATCAGGTGTAAGTGCGGGGGCTGATTGATCAGGTGTTAGTGTGGAGGCTGATCAGGTGTAAGTGCCTTTGCTGGGTGTACCGTTGGCTGGCTCCCCTTGATTGCCGGTGATGTGGTGCCAGAAAGCGCTGCGGGGGAGGATGGCTGTGGGGGTGCAGGGGTACGAGACTGTCTCCGCCCCTTTGGACAGGAGCTGCGAGGGGAAGAGAGAGAGAGAGGGGAAAGGGGGGAGGGGTAGGAAAAGAAAAAGAGAAGAGATATAGAGAAAAGTAGTCAATAATAAATTATGCAGAAGCAGTTGTATGGAGATCTGTGTGTGCGTGTGTGTGTGTGTGTGTGTACGTGTGCCTGTGTGTGTGTGTGTGTGTGTGTGTGTGTGTACAGTATGTGTGTGTGTGTGTGTGTGTGTGTGTACGTGTGTGTGTGCCTGTATGTGTGTGTGTGTGTGTGTGTCTGTGTGTGTGTGCGTGTGTGTGTGTGTGTCTGTGTATATGTGTGTGTGTATGTGTGTGTGTACAGTATGTGTGTGTGTGTGTGTGTGCCTGTGTGTGTGTGCGCGTGTGTATGTGTGTGTGTGTGTGTGTGTGTGTCTTACCCTATTCTTCTCCATCTCCATGAGGACTTTCTTGTGCTGCTCAGCGATGGCCAGTGTGGAGGAGTGGACCCGCTGGTAGATGTGCTCGCCCTCGCGCGTCTGAAACGTGTACAGGCCCTCGCCACTGTCGCACATCCTGACCGGCACAAACACAGCTCTTAGAACCAAAACCACATAGACAGATGAAAACACAAATGGCCAAAAGACTAAGCAATCTAATGGCTATCACTTGCGCTCCAGCCTCTTGGTGCTCACGGAGCAGAACCACAGAATCAGCAGCAGGCCAGCTGCTGGCCAAAGGACTAAAGGCCCATTCACACCAAGAACGATAACGATAACGATAGCTATAAATAAATATTGTTCTCGTTAATATGAATGACAACGTTCACACATAAACTATAACG